>NW_017729026.1:3115149-3124251 GCF_001723915.1 Gavialis gangeticus | reverse complement strand
CGTTCCCCCAGATCCTGGTGGTCACCCCTGATAAACTTATAGGTGGCCATCAGGTCACCCCTGAGCCTGCGCTTTTCCAGGCTAAAGAGCCCCATGGCTCCCAGCCTGTCATCATAAGGTCTGTTTTCCTGACCTCTGATCATGCGTGCGGCTCATTTCTGGACTCTATCAACGGAATGGAGGGATCTCCCCACACTGGGCATGTGTAGATGAAATAGGGGCCCCAAACTGAAGCGGTGAGTTTTAAAAAATACCCAGGTGGCATCCACCCACAGGCATCTGGCTTGGGTGGTCCCAGGGGGCACTGGGCCCCCTCACAGATCAGGCAGGCAGGCTCCGGGCTGTAGGGCTCCAGGCTGTAGGAACTTCTTGAAGGAGTTTTAGTTTGCTGTGCCCTAAGTCATTCACGGCACATTACGCCACCGAATTTCCTACAGTGGCTGGAATTAATGCACAATATGCTGCCAAGGTATGCAAGCACGAACACCATTAAAGCAGTGCAAAAGCATTTATCCCGCTTTATAGTGTTGTCCGCACATGCCTCTCATTTCATTTACACACGGCCATTGTCTGTAATGCCTGGCAAAGCTGGTAGGAATTGAGTATAGTGACTCCTTTCCAGTTGACTTCTTCTGGGCAGGCTGGAGGTCTTGTAGATTAGATTTTGATAACTCTGTCATTTAAAATTTCATGTGATAATGCACTGCATAAAGCTATATTGTTGTAATGCCACCTATCTCCCACAGTAGGGATGGAGACCAAAGCCTCCAGCACCAGAAGATGGACCTCTATCTAGTGAAGTAACTTTGATAGCTACTGTTAACATTTGGAAGATCTTTTTCTCTAGAGATAGAGGCACAGAAGAAGAGTGCAACACACATTTTGCCTCTGCAATACACATTTTACCTCTGCATTGCATATGCATCCATAAAAAAGGAGGGAGGTGCTGCTTCAGAATAACTGAGTAATAATACAAATGAATAAAATAGAATCCAAGGAGAATTTTATAGAATTAATATCTTGCTGCATATGACACCCGAAATATGATTAAAACATTAACTATCTTAGAGATTTCCTGTTTTGCAGATTTGGCGAATTATTTTGTCATTTTATGTTTTGAGACCAACATTATTTCTAGCTGATCCAAATTCCAGCTCACATAAGAAATATATCTGGCATGCAGGCACTGCTGGATTCAAAATCAGTAAAGGCAGGCAACCAGAAGCTCTGGAAGCTATACTGCCATAGAAGAAGCTGTTGGGTAGTACTAGGAGGCCCAACAATTCCCTCTCTTCAGGCTATGTGCCATGACCTTCATAATACTCTCAGTCCCTCTGCAGATGATGAGTCAAGGTGAGCTCTACAGTATATAGGTTTTGGTATAGTCACTGATGCATTTCTACTTGTTTTGTAAAAAAAAGGGGGGGAACAAAAAGGATCACACACAAACCATGTTGAGAGAATGCAAATCCTGTGACAGGGCACTAAAAAAAACCATTGATATGTTGGTTTATCCTAGAGATGTTTGAGACCTGATCTGAGCCCACAGAAATCAATGGAAGTATTTCCATTAACTTCAGCCAAATTGGACTGGACCCTAGGACAATCTTTCCTTTAACCAAGTGTATTTCTCTTGATCTCTTCTGGTACAAGCAAAACGTTCTTCCAAAGTAGTTTCAGTGTGTGAAGTATGAGTGTCCTGCAGCAACATGAGATCATGGCACAACCATAATAGCATTATTCAATGTCACAGCTTTGTAGCAACAATTCTGACAATTAAAAATATGAGAGAATAGCATGCTGTTTATTTCCTTTTCTTGTGTAGGGAAGTGGATCTTCTAGTATTGCAGGGTAGATTACAACAGAGTAGCAAGGTCAGGTTACATCAGTCTATGCTTCAAAATAAATTAAGTTTCATGCTTCATTCTTGGGTCTGCACAAGGATCCTAAAGCCCATCCTTTATCCTCAGTTGGGTAAGTTTCTGGTTATGAAGATAGGATTGAAAACATGACCATGCAGGAGTTATTGCAGTGGTGTTTGACTCAGGCAGCAGCTACTTTGGTAAGAAATGTCCATGTGTGTCAAAGAAGACAGCTCCAAGCCCTGCTGTCCTCTGGACTCCCTGCACAGGTACAGAGTTCAGCTCAGTCACCCAAGGAGATAGGTTCCCTGCTATGTATACCATCACCTATCATCTGTCTTTCCTATGTCTTCTAGGGCAGATGGGAATTACTGCTGCTTCTGGGGTCCTTCTACCACTTGTTGGGAATTTGAAAGGGCTCCTAAATTTTACTTTTGTCTCTCTGTAAAGAGAAGGACCCCCAAACTGGTGTCTGCATATTGCTTGCTTGCTACTTGCCTGAGAGAAGAGGTAGCCCCTCTACTGACTGTACAAGGAATGAAACCTGCTTAAGAGAAGTGGTATCGATTATTCCATAAACACAGCAAACAGTGGTTGGCCCACGTCACGCCCAGATACGCATGGAGGAAAAGCCACTGCATTGAACCTGAGGCATGGAATCTTTTGCTGAGTGTGCATACTGAATTGATTTACTCCAGCCTTCCTTGCTATAAAGAAAAGGCATGTTTGGATGCTAGGGACTGTCAATTGCTCTTGAATTTAGCTCCATGATTAATGTAGATTAGTCCTAGTTGTGTCATATAAACAAGTTTCATACTGTAGGTTCATAGTTTCTGCCAGGGACAATAGTCCACTTCGGGATGTTTGTCAACTAAGAAAATGTTTACAGTTGCAGAAAGTCCACAAGCTTTTAAACTTTGGACAATAAAGTGGCGTGATATGATTGGCTGTCATAAATGCAGGAACTCTGCAGGAAAGTAGTTTTCAGTATCATAGAGAAAAGAATAACATTGGTTGCCAAATGGGAAGCTTAAAACTCTTCCTTTTGTTGATGATGCCCTGGTACTCAAAAGAGAAAGGGTGAATCTCGTCTGGATTGTGACCTTTTACTTACTCCTTCTGGGCCTCTGTTCTACATCTAAATTGCAGACGATCATTTTTTCAAGGGACGTACACACTAGTAACAGATATAAAGAGGATAAATTAAAAAAATAGCTGCAGAAATGTATGTGAAGATGGCAAACTGTTCCAACAGCTGCCTGTTCTCACATGTTTAGGGGTTTTCATACTCATTCAAGTGTTTTACTTGAGGCCAGGTGGGGCAAAATGAAAGGATACCAAAGTAATGTATGCCTGGCTGAAGATATGAGGGAAGAGTTGGAAATAATACCACCCTCAGCCTGAGTATCTAGCAGAAAGTCTACAGCCCAGCATTGGGCATGGAGGAGGTTGGTGTTCCTGCAGAAGCAGACGTATATATTGCTGAAGCCAGTGGGTCTCCACAAACTTGGACAGCAAAACGCCATATACTGTGCCTGGTATTAGGAGGGGGGTGCTAGAAAGGTTGACAGATGTTCCATCACTGAACACATGGTATCTTTAGTGGAGGGAAACGAATCATTGGAAGATGCTGGGGACTGGATGCTATTCCATGGGCAGGAACAAAGCAAATTCACATGACACTTCCAAGGGAACATATTTAGAGTTCTCAATTTGCTCTGAGGTGATTTTATTTGTTTCCCTACTCCCAGCACAACGCCTGGGACAGACCAGAGCTCCACGATTCTGAACAATCTAAGGCCCATCCTAAAGATGTCAACTCTAGCACATTTACAACAAAACTAGACACGAGGGGACGAGCTGTGTGGATACCTCACAATAACCATTAATGTGAGTTGTTACCAAAAAGGTATGATCCAATATAAGCCGATATTAAGGAGTATCGTTGTTATGAAATCAGCTGAACCTCACTGTCCATTCTCATTCTTGAGTGGACACACTTCAAGTCTTGGGCTTCTTTTCCATATTATCTCTTTTGGATATGGAATTTTGCCTTTTTTCCAGGCTCAGACTAAGCCTTAATTATGCTGCCTCATCTATGCTGACTGCTAATCGCATGCAAGGCCAGCTGGGTTTTGGGCACTTAATTTTCTTCCTTCTGGGCACGTCTACACATTTATTAATGTGCTGTGGTTACTGTGCATTTAGTGTAGTACTTTCTTAATGAAGTAGTAACTGAATGTGCAGTAACTACATTTACTGTGCAGTAGCACAGGCACATGGTTTGTTAGTGATGTTTACTGTGCAGTAGCCTAATAACACTGCACAATAGCTTATTAGCATAGTTTTTGACTGGCAAACTACTGCACAGTGTTATTAGTATGCTGTGCAGTAAGCGTCTCATGTAGAAGTGCCCTCTGGAAGCTGTACTAGCCCTCTTCTTAAAACAAAGGATTTTTATTTAGCAAACAAAAAAAAAATAACAACATGAATAGTCTGCACACACACAGTTAGAGTTTGGTTACACAGCACAATACAGTGCCCTGCACACACAAGCTGCTTGAGATCCCAGAAGTCTAGCTACGATAGTCCAGAGCTCTGATCTGGCTAAAAAACAAGGTGTGTTTGCCTAGCCAGATTGCTGAGCTGATGCAGCTTACTCTGTCTCCAGTTCTTGAGCTAGCTTCAGCATCTTTGCATGGGACTGTGCTGTGCCATGTAGAAATAGTCTTAATATTAAGCTTCACTGCTAGTGAACTTAGACCTTCCTCTTCTGTCCCTGTGTAAATCAACTAAACTCGCTTTCCAGGGGAAAGCTATGCCTATGCTGGTTAAACTGTAAAACTAAACCTGTTTATATTCACTAGGGGTACACTGATAAAGATTTTTTTGGCCCATACCAATGGCCAATTATTGACCAACCATATCAGCTGATACCGATCTGATTGCCGATATGCAGCCCATCAGCTTGGAGAGCAGCAGCTGCCTGGTAAATCTGTTTGGTGGGTGGGGGGAAGTGGGATGGGAGAGGGACATCAAGACCCCCATGATGAGGGAGGGAGTGTGACTGGGGCTGGGGCAAAGGCAGGCACTGCACAGCTGTGGTGTGGGACAGAGCTGTGGATCATCCATGTGGTATTGGGGGGCTGTTGCTGCGCACACACCTGGAGGAGGCATGGAGGGCACGTGCCCTCTGGATCTGTACATGAGGTAAGGGCAGGCTGATGCTGTGGGCTGGAGCCAGAGGCTGCACTGGGCTCTTCCTGGAAGCTGTGCTGGGGCTGGGCTGGGCTGGGCTGGGCAGGTGGGTGGCAATGGCACTGGAAGGGGGGCTATGGCAAATTTTAGGGTGGCTCTAGACCCCCCCCCATAGCTCTCTTCCTAGTGCCACCCACCCCATCCCACTCACCCCAAGCATAGTCCCAGCCCAGCCCCCCCCAGGAAGAGCCCAGTGCTGTCCCCAGCTCCAGGCCACAGCGGGCAGCGTGCCCTCACCCCATGCATAGAGGTGCACAGGATGCCCGTGTGGCAGAAGACCACCTCTGTTTCTCCCCAAAAACTCTGCTCTGTGACAATTTGGTTAGTATGGGCCCTGCAGTAGGAACACACCCTATCCTATCTCTTTATGTAACCCGAGTTGGATACATTCCTGAGGGAGGGGGGAAACCTGCTCCCTCTGCCTATGTGACTGGCATCACATACCTAGGTGAGGGGTTCGGGCTCCCTAGTGGGCTAGAGACTGCCAATCTGCCCAGCAACCAGTGATACATTTCAAATTGGTTTGCTGGCAGCCAACAGGTGCTGGCCTTCATTGGACCAGGTAAATGAGGTCATAAGGGCTATACAAGTTAAGGACTGCCCAGGAGGAGGAGGAGTAGCCATGATGAAAACTCAGAGAGAAGAGATGGACCATCTGAAACTTGCTTTCTCTGGAAATTCATGATCAAGGAACTGCCTGCCTCCAAAGAGAATCTCCACCTGCCTCTGGATGATACTTGTAAGTAAGCTACCTGAGATCTAACTAGATATATCGCTTGCAGTAATTCAGATGCATAATCAAAGGCTACCCAGCCATCCTGTTTGCTCTATGGGATTTCTCTGATACTACTCAACTCTGTATCCTATTTCAGCCCTACTCCTTGTAACCAATAAAGTTCTGCTTTCTACCTAGCATGGGAAACTTTTTGGGAGTGGGTCTAGATTATGCCTTGGGGTCCCCTTGGTTCGGCTGACTAAGGGAGACCACTACTTGTGCTTCTGACTGAGGGAAGCATCCCAAGTTCTTGAAGTGAGTCAAGTACCCTTGAGGGCTACTAGGCCTGTGTTTCCCAGGGGGCACTGTGCCAGGATCAAGCCCATCCCTGGATGGTGGCAGCAGTACCCCCAGGCTAGTGGGTGTGCTCCAGGAAGGGGGTTGGCCAGATATGAGGCACCCCCAGGGAGGCACTCAGAGCCTGGAAAGTGGTCAGGCGCAGTGAGGTGGGTAGCTCAGCACAGGAGCACCCCCTAGTGACCTGCCCCAGCCTGTCCCAGGGGTGCGCACAGTGGTGGGAGCAACCCCTGCCCCATGGATAAGCTGTGGCTCCATCCTGCACACTGCCACACACCGCCTGTGCAGCACCAGCCCCTGCCCCACTCCCTTTCTCACCTCAGGGGGCCTCCATCTGTGAAAGTGAAAATTTCTCACTCTGTGGAATTCAGCATGGAAGAAGTAAAGGCCAGCACCTCACTGAAGTAAACTAATTCAAGGTCCTCATAGTCCTGACTCATAACGCTATGGAGGAAGAGACGAGATTCCCTTCTCCTCCCACTCGGAGTCACCACACCAGGGCAGAACCTCAGGAATGGCTCCACCAAAAGACACACTTTAAAAATCTATAGAAATTTGGCAACACAATCTCTATGTCAACACAGAAAGCAAATGCACTGGTCCACTGTAACAAGATGTGGAAATTTCAGCCAACCCAAAACATTTGCTTCTGGTCAGGTGATCGCTGAAGTGCTGGTTGGAGGTCTCCATAGTATGAGTATGACTGTGAACCTAGATACTAAAGGTTCTGTTGCTCCTGAGAAACAATGAAGCAATACTTCTGTAAAAAATCTGTTTCTGTGATTTTGGTGAGAACATGTTCATTCCCTTTCCTGCCTCTTTCTAGTGGAAGCCTTACACCCTGAACTTTCCTTTACTACACTATACACATGTCAATAAAACACTAAATTTAGATGCTTCTTGAGGAAATGTGCAAAGCAGTTTTTGAAACACTTTTTAAAAGTGTTTGTAAAAGTCGTCATTTTTATGATATGGTGCTACTCTGTCAGGCTGACTGGTGGCTATTAATAGCACCTGAATCTTGGGTTTTGCATACCATTGCTTTGACTCTATGTAGTAACAACTTCTAAGAAAAGTCCTGGATTGGTAGACTTTGGCCTTTACATTGGCCAAGGGGTAAACTAAGGTGCAAGAAGATTGGGAGCATCATAATTATGATATTTTTCTCATTAAGATCTATTTTATAGAGATGGGTCCAAAGTATGATGTTTGTATCTGAACTAATCTTAGAATTTCAGACTGATGTTCTGGGTCATGATCAGTTCTGGTTTCAAAACACAGACCTATCTTCTGAGTAAAGGGCATACAGAGAATCATAGGATTAGCAGGAATTGCAAAGGTCCTCTTCTTTCTTCACACACGCAGGATTTGTTGTTTCTGAACCATCCCAGGCAGCAACGTATGATCACTACCAAGTTCCTGAGAATTCCTGACATATACCTGTTTGAAATGTTTAGGTTCTCTATCCACAACTGTAAAATCAAGAACAAGTTGCAACATACTATATGCATTTTTAGCTTAACAAATGCAGAGAATGCAAAGAGCGCACAGCAACTCCAGTAGAAAAATAATACAGATCACTATCTTTTCAATAATTTTGTAACTAACATAAGCCATCATTGTAATTCTTATAAACTACAAAATGAAATGTTTTGGAAAATGCACACCAGCTCAAGAGTAACCAAAGATCATACAGTGCTGAGTTGTTTGACACCAACATTCATTTAGTGGTTGCATCTAATGTTTCCTGTGCTTTGCAGATGTGCTGTAGAGCAATCACAAGGTGCCAGTGCAATCTGAGGAAAGAGACTAAAAAGCCATCTGCTGAAATGTAACACTCTGAAACATTGGAAGAGGTGTAAGCAAGGGGTCGTTGAATTGGAATGTGTAGCACTTACATGTTTAAAGGGTTGAGAATTATTTTAATCTTGAATTAAGGTGCTATTTTGAGGAATGAGTACAAATTAAGTTAAATCTTAGAATATGTCATAGCACTTACTACACAGAGAGCGCATCTACATGTGCCCCAATACCCCCTTTGGAAGTACAAAATGACAGTGCTGTAATGGCCTGTACTGTGCCATGCACGCTGCGCACGGTTTTATGTGGCCGCTATGTTGTTGTAGCAGTGCACTATAAAGCGGGGGCTTGTTGCTACAGTGACATAGCCTCAGCATCATGATTTGTGACTGCTGAAGCTATGTCACCTTAATGTGTTGCTACAATGACATAGCATCACGTGTAGACACAGCCAGAATATTAAAAAACACAGAACAGAATATGCACTGCATTACAAAAATGTCCCCACATTGTGTCAACACGGGCTACAGTGACAATTTTTTGTCTATAAAATGACAGATTGCTTTTTCCTTCCTCTGATGGATAGATTCCAGCACTTGGTCTATGAGCTATAATTTAGCCACCCCTAGCATGAATATCCAAACCACCCCAAAACTGAAGTTTCAATGTAACAGCCTAGGACTATATTGAGAGGCTTGGAAGGGAACAAATATCATTAGAACTTCTGACATTTGGGCACACGTGATGGCTGTCTCTCAGAAGAAGCTTCCAATTGAGACACCGGACAGAAGCCTTTTTTGGTTGTGACTCTGGTTTTCTCTGTTTAAAAATCCCAGATTCCCTAACACCCCTCAAATCCTCCTTTTTCCATGATTAAAATGAAATGTCCCTATATAGATAGGTATCAGTTGAGTACTGTTTTTATTAATATATTTACAATTTTAAAGCAATTTGGAAGCCTACCAGTGCCTGAATCATTATAATAAAATAAATTCTAAATACTTATATATTTTGGCATTTGATTTTGAGGTTTTTTTCATGGAAAAATCAGAGCTCCCCTTTCCCTGTTTGCTCACTAGGAAATGGGTCCCTCCCCTGCCGCCCCCCCCC
>NW_017729026.1:3113469-3114883 GCF_001723915.1 Gavialis gangeticus | reverse complement strand
CGCCCCCCCCCGCCCCGCTTTGTGGCACTGAGCAGCACTATTATGCCAGTGCCCCTCACTCCCAAGCCATGCATCCTTCTGTCTTGCCACTGCCAGCTCTGCTAGCATAACCTGCAGACAGAGCCAGCCTTGGGAGTGGACAGCAAGGGCAACCACCCAGGGCACCAAAGTATGTGTGTGTGTGGGGTCCAGTACCCCAGGGCAGGGCCCTGCCTCAGCTCGGGCAGCGGTGGAGGAGGAGGCAGAAAGCCAGAGGTGCTCCTCATTCCCAATCCATAGTCCTCTGCACCCCCTTCCCCAGCTCTGCCAGAGGGGTCCCCAGCTGGACCCAGGCTCCAGCCCACCTCTGTGTGAGGCAGAGGGTGGCTGTGTGGGGCAGGGGAGATGTGGGGTTTTCTGGAGTTTGGCCCCTGTCCCAACGATGCAGGACTGGTCCAGACTCACCAGAGCTTGGCCCCTCGTGGTCCAGCCCCACACCACTGGGGCCATTTACCAAGCTCTGGCATGCACAGACTGCTCTTGTGCTTTTGGGGTGGGGAGGCTGGGGGGGCAGAGAGGAGGTTGAATGGCACATGGCTGGTCTGGACAATCAGAGCCCAACCTGTGGTGAGCCCAAACCAGCCCTGCTCTATTAGAGGGACCCCTGATGGCACAGGGGCAGTCTGGGCATGCCCATTGGTGATGCATTGGGGGAGAAATGGGAGGCATGTGACCCCCAAGATTTCTGTGTGGCATGGGGCATGGGAATGCTTTGGCTCTGCCTCGTGGTGTAGGGCAGGGTGACTTCTAGGTGCTACAGCAGCACAAACCTACATACCTCAGCGTTCCTGCAGCTGCAGTGCCATAGCCACCACTGTAACCTCCTCCACAGAGGTAAGAGACCCTGCCTGCCCATCCTTACCCCTGGTGGGGCTCAGCGTGGCTGGGTCCTGGTACAGGGATGCTGTCCAGGTTCTTCCATGCTGGCCTAAGAGCACCTGTGGGCTCCTCTAGCTCCCACCCACACACCTCTGCATTTTTCTCCTTTAAAGAGGAAAATCCATATCTTTCCACGTTTTTCCATGGCAAATAGGGAACCCAGATCCCTGCTTATCAGTAGGCCCCAGGACTGACACCATGTGCCATCTAGACATCAAACCACTGGATCACTATCCACTGAGTGTGGGAATCCAGCCAGCTTTCTATCCACTTTACAGTCCATTCATCCAACCCATATTTCCTCAACTTGCTTGCAAGAATGCTGTGGGAGTCCATGTCAAAAGCCTTGCTAAAGTCGAGGTATATCATGTCCACTGCTTTCCCCACATCCACAGAGCCAGTTATCATAGAAGGCAAGCAAGTTGGCTAGGCATGACTTGCCCTCCGTGAATCCATGCTGACCGTTCCTGATCATTCCTCCAAGTTCTTAGAAACA
>NW_017729026.1:3105662-3107307 GCF_001723915.1 Gavialis gangeticus | reverse complement strand
GCATTGGGGGAGAAATGGGAGGCATGTGACCCCCAAGATTTCTGTGTGGCATGGGGCATGGGAATGCTTTGGCTCTGCCTCGTGGTGTAGGGCAGGGTGACTTCTAGGTGCTACAGCAGCACAAACCTACATACCTCAGCGTTCCTGCAGCTGCAGTGCCATAGCCACCACTGTAACCTCCTCCACAGAGGTAAGAGACCCTGCCTGCCCATCCTTACCCCTGGTGGGGCTCAGCGTGGCTGGGTCCTGGTACAGGGATGCTGTCCAGGTTCTTCCATGCTGGCCTAAGAGCACCTGTGGGCTCCTCTAGCTCCCACCCACACACCTCTGCATTTTTCTCCTTTAAAGAGGAAAATCCATATCTTTCCACGTTTTTCCATGGCAAATAGGGAACCCAGATCCCTGCTTATCAGTAGGCCCCAGGACTGACACCATGTGCCATCTAGACATCAAACCACTGGATCACTATCCACTGAGTGTGGGAATCCAGCCAGCTTTCTATCCACTTTACAGTCCATTCATCCAACCCATATTTCCTCAACTTGCTTGCAAGAATGCTGTGGGAGTCCATGTCAAAAGCCTTGCTAAAGTCGAGGTATATCATGTCCACTGCTTTCCCCACATCCACAGAGCCAGTTATCATAGAAGGCAAGCAAGTTGGCTAGGCATGACTTGCCCTCCGTGAATCCATGCTGACCGTTCCTGATCATTCCTCCAAGTTCTTAGAAACAGATTCATTGAGGACCTGCTTCATGATTTTTCCAGGGACTGAGGTGAGTCTGACTGGTCTGTAGTTCCCTGGAGTCTTCTTTTTCCTTTCCCTTTCACTTTCTTAAAGACTGGCACTATATTTGCCCTTCTTTAGTTGTCTTGGACCCCCTTCCCCAGTCACCATGAGTTTTTAAAGATAATGGCCAGTGGCTCTGCAATCATATCATCCAACTCCCTCTGCACCCTTGCATGCATTGCATCTTGTCCAATGGACTTGAACACATCCAGCTTTTTTAAATAGTCCTTAACCTGTTCTTTCACCATGGTGGTGAACATAGCCTTTAAAGCAGCTTACTATGCTACAAAGTGCTGTTATTTTATCTATACAGATATAGTTAAAGAAGCCCTCTCTCTTCCTCCTACCCCAAAACCTGGCTCACTACAGATGCAGTTATATCAATATAAAAGTGCTTATATAACAGGATCATAGACAGTAGGGCTGAAAAGGAGTGGATGAGGTCATCTAGTCCACCTTGCCCATCACCCCCTCCATTTAAGGCATGATAATACCATCCTCGCCCATCTGCTCTTCATAGTTGTTATAGTTGTTAGGGGCTGGAAGGAACCTTACAGATTATCAGGTCCAGCCCCAAAATTTCTGCTCTAGCCAAGGTTTGAACTCACAGCCTTAGCATGGTTCACCCAAGTACTGCTGCATAAGTACCACATGCTAACCAATTGCACCACTAGAGCAGCTGCTGCAGGTCTTTAGCACATTTCCAGGGATGTAGAGTCCACAACCTCTGTAGGTAGCCTGTTCCAAGGTTTGATTATGATCACCCTTATAGTCTGAAAGTGCTTCCTAATCTCCAATGTAAATTTCCTCCACTGCAGCTTGAGGCCATTGCCCCAAATCCTGTCAACTACAGCCACA
>NW_017729026.1:3099110-3100662 GCF_001723915.1 Gavialis gangeticus | reverse complement strand
GCCCCCCCCCCCCCACTATCCCTGCTGATACCCCTCACTACCAGTCCATAGCCCTTGGCACTGCCTGTGCCCCATGCCCCCAACCCACAGTCCCCCAACCCCTAGTGCCTCTCACACCCCAGCCATAGTCCCACCAGCCCTGCCAGTGCCCCTCCATTTAAGGCATGATAATACCATCCTCGCCCATCTGCTCTTCATAGTTGTTATAGTTGTTAGGGGCTGGAAGGAACCTTACAGATTATCAGGTCCAGCCCCAAAATTTCTGCTCTAGCCAAGGTTTGAACTCACAGCCTTAGCATGGTTCACCCAAGTACTGCTGCATAAGTACCACATGCTAACCAATTGCACCACTAGAGCAGCTGCTGCAGGTCTTTAGCACATTTCCAGGGATGTAGAGTCCACAACCTCTGTAGGTAGCCTGTTCCAAGGTTTGATTATGATCACCCTTATAGTCTGAAAGTGCTTCCTAATCTCCAATGTAAATTTCCTCCACTGCAGCTTGAGGCCATTGCCCCAAATCCTGTCAACTACAGCCACAGGAAAAACCCCATTTCCATCCACTTTATAATTTCCCTTCAGGTATTTGAAGCCTGTTATCAAATCTTTTTTTAATCTTCATTTCTCCTGACTAAATCCCCCTAGTTTTTTCAGACTTCCTACATTGCTCATACTTCTGAGGCTTCTAATCCTTTTGACACTCCCGACTGGACTCTTTCCAATATGTCCGTGTCCTTCCTGAAGTGTGGGGCCCAAAATTGGACATGGTACTCCAGAAGAGGCCTCATCAGTGACAAATAGTGTAGAAGAATCACATCTATTGATTTGCAAGAGACATTTCTGTTAATAGAACTCAGTATGCTGTTGGCTTTTTTTGCAACAATAGCACATTTGGCAGAAATTTAGCTTATTGCTCACTGTAAACTCCCGGTCCTTCTCTGCAGTTCTGTGGCCTGCTCACTCTTTTCCCAATCTGTACTTGTGCATGAAATTATTATGTGCCAAATGCATGACTTTGCATTTGTCCTTGTTGAATTTCATCTGACCGATGTCAGACTATGCCTCCAATTTATTCAGGTCATTCTGGGTCCTAGCCCTACTCTCTAGAGCAGGCTTGTCCAACATGTGGCCCGCCAAGGCATTTTCTGTGGCCTGTGGTGCTGCGACGGGAATGAAAGTAAACACGGTTTACTTTCGTTCCTGCTCCTGGTCCCAGACCCCAGTGACCCAGTGTGTGGGGCATGGGAGGGCCCCAAGTAGCCCCTTGCAGGCTGGAACTCTGCCAGCCCACAAGAGAAAAGCCACAGTAATATGTTTTTCTCCTTTAAAGGAGAACCCACTTTTAAAGTTTGCTCGTGACCCTTTCATATATTCTTGAGACCTTCATTGGTGTCAAAGGTCATGTGACATCACGTCCTGATGTGATACCACTTCCTGTAAGGTCTTTAAATATGGCTCACCAGCCCACTAGATGATAAACAGTTTGTGATCCAGCCTCACATTCAAAAAGGTTAGACACCCCTGCTGTATTAAGTGACAGACCCAGAGTGCTTCA
>NW_017729026.1:3091652-3094110 GCF_001723915.1 Gavialis gangeticus | reverse complement strand
GATAAAAAGTTCGTGATCTGGCCCCACATTCAAAAAGGTTGGACACCCCTGCTTTAGAGTGTCTGCAGCTCCACCCAACTTGTTGCCATCTGTGAATCTGCTGACCCTGCAAAGTGTGCAAAATATCAGTATAGCATATTCAAGTTTGGAAAGTGAAATGAGCTATATGCTGGTATAACTACAGTGACATTAGGGTTTATACAGCATAAACATGTTTGTTAAAAAGTCATACCCCTAACACACGTAATTATACTGGTATTTCTTCTGTAGTGTAGACAAGCCTTAAAGGTCTTTATTCATAGAATTGGGATTGTCTATATCTCCCGTTGCTCATCTTATCATATTTTATCCTAACTAATAAAATGCCTGCATCTCCTCTGAGGGACAAACTTCTCTCTCTCCCAGTTTATCATCAAGCTCAAAACATGTCATATCATTTTCTAATTTGACCTTTAGTCCTAAAATCTAGGTGAAAAAGATGGTGGAACCCAATTTACACTAGTGCTGTAGTTAGTGCGAGGACCACAGAAGATTCTCCAGTGTCAGAGGATCTGCAAAGCAACTTTGAAGAGAAGCCCAGTCACTCTTACTCTGTCTGTGAATACAGAAAAAATGTTGTGCTCTCCCTTTTTGGAGCAGATATAGAGATGCTTTCAGATTCTCTATCTCTGGTGTGCTTCTGAGAACTGGGGTAGGCAAACACAGCTTCCTTCTAATGGTGCCTGCATGATGTTTTATCAGAATACAGAAAGGCAGCGATTGTCTGGGGTCTTGTTTCTAGGCAGTTGTCTCTGAACTACCACAAGATAGTATAGACATGCTCAGAGGTGGATCCTGGAGGGGGCAAGGAATTGCGCAGTTGCACCCCTCTTTGACAGTGAGCTCCCTGCCACTGAGAGCTCTGTTCTTGATGGCTCGATTGTGTTTCCTGTTGGACCCCCATGGGCCAGTGAGATTTCACCACACCCTGCTTTTCAAAATTCTAGTGCTGCTCTTGAACATACCTTAAATCTTCAATGGAGAGAAAGTTATGGAGCAAAGAACACAGCAGTGTCTTGAAAATCTAAGAGATAGTCTAATCTGGATGGGATTGTAAAAAAGCAGCTGCAATGAGACATTTTTTGCCTACTGTTCTTCAGCTGGAACTAACTATGAGGATGTGTTAGGGAAAGTGGAAAAAAGCAGGTATTTCCTTCCTACAATGTCTTGCTAAGAGAGTAGCTATAAAACTTTGGATAAAACTGTTGAGTTTTTTATGTCTTGCAGCTTGCAACAAATGGTGAATTACAGTTATACTTTTGCTAGTCTACACAAGGTTCAAAGGGAAGCCAATAGGAAACTTCAGTGAGATGAATTCACAGGTAGCTACAAAGATAGGACAAGTCAGTCTGCTTCATTAACCCTTAGCATATTAGATCTCAGAAAGATCATTTGTCCCAGGAGATATGGCTAGCTGTTTTACCTTGGCAGAAGTCTAGCCCTAGAAGAATGTGTATATGTAAACAAAGAGCAGATGTAACATCTCTTTATAAATGGTTCATACTTTAGTTGTCTCATGTGTCTACTCAATTACATATACGGTAGCATAAATAATACTTTTGAGAGATAAGAAAAAACAATGATTCTTTGCCACTGGAAACAAAGGGCTCAAACACAGACCTCCCTTGGGGTGGGAGATAGGAAACTGACGAGAATGCATACTTTTCCCAGCAAGTGAGAAGGAAAGAAAAAGCAGCAAACTGTTGTAATTGTGTCATGAATGTGCTGCTACCATATTTGGCTCTGTAGACTATAAAAGTTCCTTGGCTGTTCTCACAGTGTGTCCCTACCTCTTTCTGTTTCAAAGGGTTTTTTTCCCCCATTGTTGCTAGTTTGCAACAAGAGGAGCAGCTTTCTGTTGTGCTTCACAGGAAGTGCCATGAGTTGTAATGATTCCCGGGATCCAACAGAAGTTTGCTGTTGGGTCCCCAGGGGTTGGGGAATCCAGATGCTGTTTAGCACAGCATTGCCCCTCCCCACTCCTAGCCCTGGAGCTGTTTTTAGGAGAGGGGTAAAAGGGAGAAGAGGGAGCTCATTCTGGGGATTCCCCAGACAGCACCCATAAGTTACTGAGGGTGCTCCATTTTGGAGCATCCTCATCTGAATCCTTATGCAATGAGGGTTCAGATTTTTACAGGATTGAGCCCTTTTAAAGTGCTCTGCAGTTGTGTTCTTCTCTTTGCTCATGGAGATAGAGTGTTTTCAGGGGCCAGATAGGACAAAATTGTCATTTCTATCTGTGCCTTTAATTGTTAGATTTTTTTCAATTTAATTGCCATCACCTTTTCCTTGGTCAGCCATGAGGTCGAACATCACACACCAAGGAGATGTCGGGCTGGTCTTTCTAACCACATATGCTGTCAACTGAAGTTATTTGAATGTTGCTACACATATTGTATTCATTTCTTCATAGCCCTGC
>NW_017729026.1:3073716-3086652 GCF_001723915.1 Gavialis gangeticus | reverse complement strand
TGAAGTTATTTGAATGTTGCTACACATATTGTATTCATTTCTTCATAGACCTGCCACAATTCCTTGTTAGAGCTTCTATACATATTATTCACCTTTGCTAGATCCACAATTTCATAACAACACTTTATTTTTGGAGGTATCTAGTGTCTATCTTCTTTCTTATTGAGTGTCCAGGTTTCACATCCATATCAAGAATAAATTAAAGTGGTACTGCATATATGAAGCTTGATCTTCCTCACCAGTTGTTTGGAGCTAAAATTCCCCACAGGGACAAGTAATAGGCATTTTCTCTCTGTATGCACGGCTTAATTCTTTCTTTCAGCAACTTTGTTATTGGTAATCAGTTCTCCTAGGCAATGTACTTGTTAATATCTGTGTTCATTGGGTGCTTGGTAAGGTAACTTGTTCAAGATCTTCTCATTCACTTATAACTATATACAGGGTCTTCATAAAGTCCTTGTGCACTTTTAAACTTGAATAACTTAGGTCATAGGTATGATAGAAACAATCTGTAAACAGCATTTAAAAGCAAATTTATTAAAGTTTTAGGACAACTAGAGTACATGATGCTAGACTTCATAAGTAATAATTAATTTATTCTTAAATAATATGGAGCTCCGTGCAACTATGCTTTGAATGTACAACAGTTCCAAATGATGTTTTCCCAGAGAAGTGGATAGGTAGAGGCGGACCAATTGCTTGGCCACCTCGTTCACCTGACTTGTTGTCGCTGGACTTCTTTGTATGGGGACATGGTAAAGTGTAGTTTACTTGTCAAAACCATACTATTTGCTGGAACTTAGGGCTAGGATCACCCATGCAATTAGTGCAGTAACTCAAGAGCAACTGGAAAATGTTTTCAAGGAGTTGGAAGATCAGATTAAGCACTATTTCATGATGGATGGTGATTATGTTGAAGTCTAGCATTGTTTACTCTAGTTGTCCTAAAACTTTAATACATTTGCTTTTAATTGCTATTTACAGATTGTTTCTATTATACCTACAATCTAAGTTACTAAAGTTTAAAAGTGCACAAGGGCTTTATGAAGAACCTATATTTGATATTTTCTTCACTGATCCTAAGACCTATTTTTAGTGCTGCTCCCTTCGTACTTCCAATCATCCTTTCCTTTCTGTCCTGTTCCCAATAATCAGATTATCAGCATATCCAAAAACTAGGCGTAAGCCATTTAAATTTTGAAAATGCTGAAATTTTGCAATGATCTTATCACTTTTTCCTAATAATCTAGTTTGGGGGAATAGTGCATCCCTCTGCCTTAAACCTCTGATGTCAAATAGATCCATGCAGGTATTGAGCATAATAAAAACAGCTTGGAGCTTATCCTACTATAGAAGGAGCATTAGTAGACACAAATCATCCTGGAGCTTTGGGGTAAACCTTTTATCTATATCCCATTCGGAGGTGCAGATCATACTCTCACAGTAGGAAGATGACGTAACTCTGGAAGACTTTTCCTTATCTTGTCTACCCATACTTTGGTACTGTACTGGGTTGACTAGAGGCAAAGAAGTCCCCATATTCATTATAATAAAGGGGCTGCAATTCTGCCTGGCCTTTTACACAGTGTCTAGGACAAACATTCAAAAAGCCTGAATTGATTCAGTTTAGTCTTTGCAGGTTAGTCTAACATGCAGAGATTGAACTGATTTGTAAGTGAATAGATATTCACTTTTGATTCAAGAAATATAGGCACATGCCTGCAGTGGCACAGGCCAGAAGCCAGGGGGCGAACTCTTTCATCCCTTCCACAGTGCTGAGCTGAGGGAGGGGGCATGGCCAGGCCCTTGCAGGATGCTATGATTAGGGAGGGGTTTTAAACCCTTACCCTGGCCTGCACAGTCCCCAGCTGGGTTGTGCCTGAATGGAGAGGGGGAGCAACCTTCACCAGGATTTTCTACACTCACTGCTCAAGGGGTGGGGAATGTTGCCAGCCCCCAGCCCCTGACTAACACTCTGAGGCAAAAGGTGTTGCGGGGCAGGGAAGATTACTTGTGTGGAGTGCATGCACCTGTTGATGATACTGAGCTTTCAATCTCCTTCTCCCTACTTCTTCATACTGTCTGCAGCAAACTGATGGTACTCACAGGTCCCATGTATTGCAAACCAGGTCATTTCTCACACCTCTCACTGTCCCCTCCTGAACACTGACAAGATTGCAGCCTTCGAAGCAAGCCAGCAGCCAGCGGGGGGGTTATCAGAACACAAATCTTATCAGCCCATCAAGAAAACAAAAACCTCTCTCTCATTAGTTCAAGCTCTTCTTAAATAACTTTTCCCAAGGCATTTGTAAGGAAAAATGGAGGGACATCATCAGCTGACCTGTTGATTCATTCCAAAAAACCCTAAGTGGACACCGTTCTATCTGCCTTTGTTCCAGTAAAATTGGAGACATACACACATAGACACTTCTCAGTATTAGCTAGCATGGGAGCAGTGTGGTCAGATGCTAGCTGGAGTCTGTGCCTCTGGGGTCCCTGCTGTGGGAGAGAGGGGATCCTGCTTGAGCAGTGAGAGAAGGGAGAGTGGGGCAGGGAGCAGCCAGGCAGATGCTGCTGGGCCTGCAGTCTCCACCACCTTTCTGCTTGTTGGTGCAGACAACCCAGTCAAGCCCAGGGCTGAAAAGCATGCTGGGATTCTGGGGGACTCTGATTTAACTTAAACCAGGAAGGTGTCTGGGACAGAATTTCCATAAACCGGTTTGACCCAAATCAGTTAAGTCTGATACTACATTCAACCAAGTTTATCTTAAACCAATTTTAGCTATTTTGAAATTGAGCTTATGTGCACTGAGCTTATATTCTGTTACAGGTTTAAACCAGTTTCTGATCTGTTAAATTGGTTTATGTGTAACTTCTGTCCCTAGCCAGTGAGATGGGGGAAGACTTCTTGTTTGCCCTCCCTAGTTTTGTAGATGTGCATGTGCACATGCATGCTGTGCACAATCTGGTCCATGGTGATTAATGCTGTTTAGGATGCTATAGCCATTTAGTTAAAAAAGAAAAGGGGACACATTCCAGCTTGCCGGATGTAAGCAGAAATGTATTTGGCAGAAAGGGAAGGAAAGACTGTTCATGGGAATTCCACTATCTTCCTCCTGTTAGCCTCTCAAACTCAGCAAGGCCCCCCAGTAGTCCAGAGAGAGAAAGTGTGTGCAGTGGATGATTATGTTGTTTTCTGTTCTGAGGATAAACAGGAAGCTTTCAGTGGCAGTAACAGCTTGATTCAGGAAAGAATGGGACAAAGGGCTTTAAACTACTTTATCTCCTGTTATGTTACACCAGTTCAAATTGAGAAGTCCTTATTCAGATGATACTCTCATTCTGAAGGCCAAATCAATCAAGATGTTTTGGGTGCCTTGGCTGATCTGGGATTGGGCAAATGCTTCAGGGCTTAAGTTCTAACTTAAGAACTAAAGGAATAATTAGTAGGGGGTTATAACACAAGAGCTCATAGCTTAAAATAAATTTAGCATGTCAAGTGCCACATGTCCTTTTGGTTAACACTTGAGGCATTTTCAGATTTCAGAGAACCTTATTTTATGAATCCTGTACAACTACCCTTGTCCATCAGCTACAATAGCATCCCTGTTGCATAATAGGTTATAGTTTGACCTGTTTACAGTATGCTTCCCTATGTAATTCAACTAATCTCTTAATTTGTATTCTAATCTATTCCCCTGATGATCCACTAGATGTCAGTCTGTGTCCCTCCCTAGTTATAGCAGCGAGGTGTGGAGGACACAGAAAAAAATATCTGTGTTATATAGTATACAAAAAAATCAGCTGATATAAACTGTAGTAGCCCTAATAAGTTAACAATTATGCTGACTTAAACCAGGACCAGGGCATTATTATGTAAATAAGAATCAGGGAAAAGTACAAACATTGCTGGAAGCAAATTAAGTATCTTGCTGGGGTACCTTTTAACAGAGCCAGTTTAACATACCATACTCTTTGAAGTGCATGTCTTTCTCAGGGTAAGTCTACATTGATATTTATAGTTGATCTGGAGTTTGTCCTCACTCTGAGCCACCTCTTCCCATCTACCTCATCGTATCTTATAGTCCTAGCAAAGTAGGATTCTTATTTCTTGAACATTACAGCAAAATACATCTCGGAATCACTTATGGAGCTCCTCTAGCAATTAATCCACAGATTTGTCTCTATTTACGGGCAACAGAGCCAGAAAGTGTCATGCAGAAGAGTCAGAAGTTAGGAACCAAGGCATGGTAGGAGTTCTGATAGCAAACTTTTTCTGTTTGAGATGTGCACATCTAAGTAAGTTCCAAGCACACTACAGACATGGGTAGGGTAGGAAATGAATGGGGGTGATTTGACCTTATGCCATAAAGTACAAAAGAGGTTCTAGGACAAAACTGTACTGGCACTGGAGTCAAGCTAAAAGGCATGAGTGACTGGTGCCTCCTGAATCTGGATGGGCACCTACAGAAGCCTTCAATGGCAGTGGCCTGTCAGGGGGGGCACCAGCCTTAGTGACAACAGTGTCAGCCATCGGGGGGGGCACCAGCCCCTTTAGGGGGGGACGTGCACACCCATGCACCCCCTACCAGTCACCTATGCTAAAAGGTTTACAGTTTCTGTGGTCAGCAAGTAGGGAGTTCATGGTGAATTTAAGGCCAATAGTTAGTATTAGGGCCTAGGCTAAGTGACTGGATCCACTGTGCCTGGATGATAAATATTGGCACATATAATCCAAAGTCTTGTGGAGCAGATGCACAGGGTTAAGAATCTATTAGTGTTCCTAGCACAATAGTTCTCAGCCTTTTTTATAGTCAAGAGACCTCTCAAGACTCAAGGTGCCCACTGGCAATTGTCAGCTCTTAGTTTTACCTTGATTTTTGACTGCAGAAAAATAATAGAGCCATCCTTCCTTCTGAATTCAAAAGAACTCAGAAAGACCCCAACAGATCAGAATGGTTTTAACACTATGGGTTTCTATTTTAAATCTCTGGGTTTATCTTCTACATCATGCTTGCATACCTAACATTGGCTCTGTGAGTGTGGGTGAGTGAGGAGGCCCAGTGGAGGCATAGTGGCCCAGCAAGGAGCCAGGAGCAAAGTAGGCCTATAGTTGTAAAATCGCTCAGTCAATGCTCAGGTGAGGGTAGCAGGACATACCCAACAGACTGTGCCAGGTGAGACCGGGGGGATGAGTGTGGCCCCTGAGAGAGGGCGGTATGAAAGAGGCTGGGTGAGAGTCAGCAGAGTGAGTGGGACCCCAATGAGAGAAGGGTAGCATGTGAGTGGCCTTCCGGGGCTATAGAAAAGAGCTACCACTGTGTACCCAGTGTGCTCTGGCCAGAGGCCAGAGGAGTAACACCAGAGTAACATCTGCGAGCCATGGGACCCATGAAGGGGAGGTCAGAGCAGGTATTAGGCCTTTGTCAGCCAGGTAAGTAATGGGTAGCCTCCCGCCTTAATAACAACTCTCATATTTTTCCATCAAGGCATGGCAGGAGAGCAAAGTGGGCAGTTACCCCAGAAGCAGGTCAGCCAGCACAGACCTGATGAGGAGGCCACCCTGTTACAAAGCATCTTTCAGAATTCACTGCTTCTGGGATATATGCTGGGACTGTGGGACAGGGATCAAAGAGAGCAGCTAAAGTACCTGAGCACAGAACCAGTGTTAACATGGGACAACCCTGCAGCAATTCAGAGCACATATTGACATGACCTGTGTGGTCATGTTATATCACGTAATCTTCATTTGGGCGTGCTTCAACTTCCCAGTGGATCTATGATTATTACTAAAGTTAATAAGTTAAGGGTTAGATTCCACTGGTCTCTTCAGAATTCCCACAGTTTGCTTCTACTCACTTATTTGCTTGCCTTCACTATGATTGTAGTTGTATCAGAGATCCAGTTGCCAACAGTTCTTCTTTGACATGGGGACAATATAATTCCATTCTTGTCATATAGATGTCACATTAATCAGGTCTTTGAATCTTTGTTAAAATTGCAAATGCACTTCAGGCTTTAGCACAGTTTGGGAGCAGGTTCTTTGAAGACATTTCTGGTATTTCCTGGTTCCAGTGAGACTGAAAAGGCTATGAGAATGTAGTCACTTTTGGTATTTGGTGTTGGTACTTCCATTTATGGGCATATATTAATTCAAGGAAATAGAGAGAGGAAAACAAGCTAACTGGATTTCTTCTTCTCTCAGATTCCTCTTGGGATTTTGGGTGAAGCCTTACATTGGTATTTCAGCCCAACTGGCTGGACTACTTTTCCTTATTTAACAGCTTCCATATGTAGGCATACAAAGTCTAGCATAATTGATTTAAAGCTGCATTTTAATTTGCTTCTAAAAAAGGTTGGGAGTCAGTTGTAGTGTGCAAAAGCAGGAAGGTGGCATTAAGTTATGTGCTGGGGTGGCATATTCCTCTTCCTTCGTGTGCTTTATGTCCTTACTTTTTAATATAACAGTGAGAGTGTTTTCTTAAAGCACTGGGTTTCATAAAGCAGTTACACTACAAGGATGCAAATGATCTAACTAGTGTTTCCTATTTCTAGTTACATGTCCAAAAGCCAATTTTCTCAATACAGTCCCTTTCGTTGCGAGTCAAATAACTGGCTTCTGTCCAAAGATTTATTTGTTCCTCTGTGGTTACAGATCATTAAAAGTGGCTCATTCTTGAGGATTTTCTTAACTGGTGTCTTCTGGATGTTTGTTAGTTACGAGGAATCTGACAAAGTTCCATATGGAGAGTAGTGACTGCCTCATATGAAAGGGATATAGTCCATGTTTGTGCATGTTAGAATGCTGAGCTGCAAATCCATGTAAATGTGTTGTGGTTGTCCATGGTACAAAATACTGAAATAAGATGACTTACAGTTTTTGACAAGTTATTTGACATTCTGGCTGTCAGCCATGTATAACTCCTTTTTAAATGGCTAATTGAATGGCGTTCATTGGAGTTCATTAAATCAGCCTCAAATATGGTGTATTACTTCAGCATAGCTGACCATCCATTTTAAGGAGTTACTTGTGGAATGGTTATGTTTAAATACAATAAACAAAAGACAAGGAAAATGCTACCACAGAAAATTCATGCAGAAGAACTCTCAGAAGTAAACATTTTTTTGTTTTATTTTCTTTTATAATCTCAGCTCCGGGAATCACTTCCCAAACTGTGGTCATTGTAACTTGTTGGTTTTAAAGGGTCTTAGCTCCATTAAAGTTGAATTATGCCCTACAATTCCTTTTAACATCTTTCAATTCTTTGAAAATCTTCTTTTGCAGGTCTCTCAACTGTAGGTGTGAAGAATGAAAGCAAGGGACAGCACTGAGACAGGCAGGCCTACAATTTTACCCAGAGTGTCTATTAAGACATTGTTGTCTTGCTTCTGGATATTGCATGCATTGTAACCAGAGACTTACACCAGGATGATATATAATGACAATTTCAGGAGACTGCAATAATACATAGATGATACAAATTTCTCTACTGACATGAGTGCACCCACCTGTACAACAGTGTGTCATAATCCTGTGTTTTTGTGCCAGAAAATCATAGTTTTTCTTGGGGAAAAAGGATGGCAGATCTTTTTATGTTACTGTTACTCATGAAATTATTGACTTGGTAAATAATACCAAGGAGGAAATCAACAACCTGATGAGCTGTGTATAATATGCAACATGCTTACTGATTATAACTTACAGCAAGACCATTAGGTATTCCCTGGAATATGCTAATATAGTAAATGGATGACCATTCTTAGCACCAACTTTTGCTACATTTGAAAATAGTGTTGTTTTTACCCAGAAAACTCTAACAATATCAAACATCAAATTTCTGGGCTATTAATCCCATCATCATACCTCCTGTACCTAACTCAGCTTTTTACTGTCAAATTCTTAGACTGTGTACAAGGCCAACTATGTTTGCAGTCCACATAGATTTTATCACTCTTGGGAGTAGAAATGACAATTCTACTATTATCTGGAGGTAGACCCAACATAGTCTTTGATCAAACAGTCATTGTGCTTAGGGGTGAACAAAACCGCTGTTATGTTCAAAACCTGCAAGGAAAAAATGGGGAGTCTCAGGGAGTATGAGAGGCAGAGGCTACCCAAAACTATTTCAAATGGACACAGAAAACCACGTCTTCATACCAGACAAACTCTTCATATTTCTGAGAGGAAGAGGAAATACTTCCAATGTCTAGTGAAGTCACTGAAAAGAAGTTAATTCATTTCAGTGGACTTTATTTTAAGCCTTAGATGTTGGCCGTTAGACCTGGTGAGATGCTGAGCTATTTCAAATGCCACTTGGAATCAATGGATATTGAAGGTGAGGTGGACAATATTTTTTTTAGTGAATATTTTTCCACTTAACTACCACCAGGAAATTCCAGACTGATCTTGTTTGCTTGAAGGGAATTCTTATTGAAGGCTACCTGGTTTCTATAAACAGAACCGAATGCTGCCACTGTTGATATTAATTTAAGATTCCATGGTTCCTTCCCTTTATAGCTTAGGAAAGAAATGCCTATTACTTTAATGAAGAAGCTAACACAGGGGTGATGTTAATGGCTGATACTGGGGTATAGGGGAAAGTGACTCAGCTCTTCCTGAACTCTGTTTTGCTTCCTCAAGCTAATTTTTAGGATTCTACCCTGGACCTAAGTATTACAGTACTTTTCATCAAAGATTACAAACATTGTAGAAAGGGAAGCCATCATTATTACAAACTGCAGTTTACAGGAGGGAAACCAGGGCACTAAGAGATGAAGTGATTTGTCCACACGCTCTAAGCAGGCTTGTGACAAAGCTAGGAAAATAACCCAGGCCTCCCAAGTCCCAGTTCCACTGTGCTATCCACTAGGCCACACAGAGGGCCTATAAGCAGAACTCACACTGATTTTTTTAGTGAGAGTTTTGACAGACTAAAGGGCTTTTGGATTTGACTCCACAATGAAAAACTGTTTCCATTTCATATCATAATATTTTTAAAAGGTATTTCCCCATAGTGTATCTCAAACTAAGTTGTAGGAAAAAAACCCTTGTATTAACACTGAACAGCTTGCAATGATGTTGCACAGCTGATGCCGAGACAATATGGTGGCAAGCATCGGACTGAAAAAGGAAACAAAACAAAAACAAACAAACAAACCAGACAGCTCTAGTTTTAAGCCAGCTTGTTATGCGTGTCATAGTTACAGATCACTCATTAGCACAAGAGTTCAGCTCTCCAAAACTTAGCTCACTTCCATTTAGTTTGAAACAGAAAAAAAAACTCTAAATGATTCTATATGTATTTTCACTACCAGTGATATATTAGCCGATGAGTTTTCTTTATTGGATTGGAACATAGGATGGTAAGTCACCATGGTTTTTTTCTCAGTGTTACTTGTTTTTCAATACAGAACTCATTCACCACTGACTTATGTGACAAAGCAAATCCTTTTTTGATGAGTATGTAGGAAAGTAATATAAATTACCCAAGTGTTAGAAATGAAGGGTAAATGAAGTTCCAAGTCATTTATATAAAAAATATAATACTTTATTTCCAACTAAAAAGGTGCAAACATGTAACTTTTGGTCACACTTCTCAACAAATAAACAAACTGTTCAAAGAACAGTAATAGTCAAAGAAAGAAACAAATTCTCCTATGTGGAAAGATTGGTCAGCTACAAAAACAATTTACTCACTTTACTTAAGGTCACTTGCATACTAAAGCTGAGGTAACCATATTTTTCCCCCCCATTAATGCTTCCAAGGACAGAAGCACCTCAACTATAGCACGTAGTCTCACTGTCACCTTAACTGAACAATTTCCACTAGAGTATCTATTTCATGCTTTGAATGCATTGTCAGACAAGCTTTACATCCTACCTATCTTGTTCCAAAAGAGGAGGCTATCATTAAAATACCAAAGCATTAACAAAGGCACAACACTTTAAATTAATTTAGATAACTGTACAAATATATATACACAGTATTTACAATATTAATAAAATGTAGCTTGTTACAGGTAAATTAACTGTCACAAGCTGTCCAGTCTAATAGACACGATTCTGATTCTTCTTGAACAAGTCATTTGAATCAGTGTCAAAGCCGATACATTTACTGTCCTGACTAACAGAACACCTTCTACTTAGCACCTTGCTGGGTGAGGATTTACATTCCAATACTGCCAATATCCCAGTGTCGGCAAACATGCTAAGGGTCTCCTTTTCCATTGCACTACTAGGTGGAACACACAGTACCACACCAAGGGAACATTGCTGGAAATTTGCTCTTCCTGCAAATGGCCCCTAGCAACCCCTAAACACCACCTCATGAACAGCATGTTCTGGATCTTGTGCTTTGCTGTGGTCCCAAGGTCCATTTTACCCTCTTCTTCAAACCAAATGTTTGGGGTCAGTAGACAATTTGTCTTAAGTCACGTGGAGCAAGTTTGTTGAACTTAAAAAGAGATTTAAATACCTTGTGCTATTGAATCATGTTTACAGAAAAAAAATGAGATGCAAAACAGTTCAAGTTGAAAGTCTCTAGTTTGTCTCCTTCTGGCTTTATGCCATGTCTCCATACATCTTTCTGTAGTACAGAGACTCAAAGATGTCATTGTCTCCAGGGCAGTTGTAGTGGCATGCACAGGTCTTGATGAACATCATTCTCCTCTTCATGACCTCACCATCAGGGCACTTGAACTCCACAGGCAGAGTGGCTGTTCTGTGGGGGGTGCAGCAGCGCCCATCAGTGCAGACACCACAGAACTTAGCCCTGTAGGTCTTCATGCTGGTGCAGCCAGAGAGCTCGAACTTGATGGGCTTGGAGATTTTGGGGGTGCGAATGCACTTTTTGCCTTTCTGTTAGGAAGTAAGTGAATGACATTATTTTATTTATTTTTTTTAGAAGCCAGGCACTTTTAAATAACAAAACTAAATGTGTACATTTTCCATTTCTATCTGCCAAGTTAATCCTGTCACTTTATTCATAGCATTTAACTCACTCATGAGACATTTTCAAGAGCCTGTACCATCATTATCTAAGCTGGACATCTAAAAGTATGTGCGCTTGCAGGATTCAGACAAGACTTGGGCGGATCCAAAAGCTGTCTCCTCTCAGCCAATTATTATGCATCTTGTTTAGCACTAGGCCTATGCCAGGAGATGGGGCATCCTCTTACTGAGCTGCACGTAGACAGAAATATTTACCTTGATGTTCTCCTCCAGGTCTACTTCACAGGGTCGGACCATACAGAGCCTGCTTTGCTTCTCCAGCCTGCAGAAGGCATTGTCATTGGTGACCCTGGTGGAGATGCCCATTCCACAGGTCTTGGAGCAAGCGCTCCATTCGGTGGTCTGGACCAGGCAGTTGGCACGCATCATGGTTGGGTCAGGACCGTATGTGTCCTCCAGTCGGTAAGCTGCAGAGCCCAAAACAAACAGGATGAGAGGCTGGACCTCAGGACATCAGTGCAAGCAAGAAACACCATGATCCTCTCAGACACTCTACAGACCTCTGAGGTCACTTATTCTGGCAGCTCCAGTGCAATGCCTGCACTGCCCCAGGGATGAAGCTGGTCTGCTGGGGCTAATCATCCCGGCACTGACTACCTCGATGCCCGAGCTACAGGCTGAAACCCCAACTCACCAGCTAGGGCTGGTCCCACGGCCGTCTGCTCTTTTGGCTCATCACACACCCACTCCTCGCAGCACTTGCCAGGAAGCTTCACCCGCCGTGGGTAGGGGCAATCAGGGCTGGGCAGGCGTACATCCATGCTGCACAGGGGCACGCAGCCCACTGCCCCATCCAGGCAGGTGCACTGGTACTTGCAGCTGCTCTGGAAGGACTCCCCACTCCGATACACCATGCCACCAAACACGCAGGGGGCTCCATCCCGGGCTGCCAGGAGGAAACAAGAAGGTATTAGCTGGGCACCGAAGCACCTGCTGCTTTTCAGGGTGGGCTGAGTGAGGCCAGGAGGTGGCTGCTGGGGGATGCTAGAATCATAGGAAATGAAGGCTGGAAGGGAGCTCACAAGAGCATCTAGTTCAGGTGTTAGGTCTTGCATTGTGTCAGGCTTGAGGAAGAATTTATGGATCACATGGATGGTTTGGATATGGTTGATCTTGCCTCAGGCAGGGCATGGACTAAATAACCCCCTCCTCTCCAGCCTTGCTTATGTATGACAGTGGTCTCTAAACTTTTTTGATCATGCACCCCTACCAGTAAAAAATTTTTGAGCATGCACCCCCAATATATGTATATTTCTATCAACAGAAATAGAAGTTCTAATATTTTCTTCCCGCACCCCAATGGATCTTGTGCACCCCCTGGGATGCATGCACCCCACTTTGGAGACCACTGGTCTATGACATGGGCTGCAGTGGTTGTCCTGCTTTTCCCTGTGGCAGCTTGGGGTCCTGCTCACAGCAGGAGCAGCCCCAGCCATAGCACCCCAGCCAAGGTTTTATCTAGGTTGGTCTTAAAAAGGATGGAGATGCCACCACCTCTCTGGGTCATCTGCTCCAGTGCTTTAGCACCCTCCCAGCCAGGAAGTTCTCCCACCTAAGCTTCCCCTGCTACAATGCGAGATACCCCCTCCACCCATGGCTACTGCCATACCTGGCTCAGCCCCCCACCCGCTACCGCCCCGCGGCTGGCTCAGCATCCCCCAGCACTACTGCCCCCCACAGCTGGCTCACCCCCCTCCCAAGGCTCCTGCCCCGCAGGAAGCGGCCGGGCCGGGCCGGGCTTACCGGTGCAGACGCCGATCTTGCGGTTGGCCGGCGAGCCGAAGTCGCAGAAGAGGCCCTTGTGCGGGTCGCAGGGGTCCCGCTCCGTGCACAGCTCGCCCAGCTGCTTGGCGCACACCCGGCAGCAGCCGCAGCCGTCGGGCACAAGGCTCACGCCGGCCGGGCAGCGCGGAGGCGCCGCGCAC
>NW_017729026.1:3068245-3068716 GCF_001723915.1 Gavialis gangeticus | reverse complement strand
CCGGCCCCGCCGCGGGGCGCCTACCCGGGGGACGGGGCGCTTACCCGGCCGAGGAGGGCGAGCAGCAGCGGCAAGGCTAGGCGGAGAGGTCCCATGCTGCAGGAGGCGGAGGAAGGCGGAGGCTCTGGGTGCACCGAGGGAGGAGGAGGCGGAGGCGGAGGCAGAGGCGCTGTGAGGCTGCAGCGAGCCGCCCGCCTGCTTTTATGGGCCGGCGGCGGCGGGCCGAGCCAATGGGCTGAATGGGAGCCCTCCACAAACAGGGACATTCCTGACATTCCTCCCCACCTTCCTGCCTCATCAACTCACACCGGATTGATCCTGACCCCTTGACACGCCGCATTCCTCCTGTCTGCCAAAGCTGGCACGCTCCCGCGCACAGAAAGGGCGCTGTCTTTCCACCGCCACATGGGAGTTTGGGGGGTTTTTTACTCCCCCCCCCACATCCTCGTGCCAGTCCCTCCCCTCCCCCCC
>NW_017729026.1:3062585-3068030 GCF_001723915.1 Gavialis gangeticus | reverse complement strand
CCCCCCACACACACGCTGCCCGTGCGCGCAGGATCACAGGAGCAGCAGGGCTGGAAAGGGACCTCCAGAGGTCACTAGTCCCTGCCTGAGGCAGGATCAGCCCCAGCCAAACTGTCCCATAGGACCCATAAACTCTCTGGCTAACTACCCCCAAGCTGCCCAGCCTGCCACAGGGAAAGCAAAGCAACCACCCCAGCCCATGCCGTAGACAAGCAGGGTTAGAAGGGACCCCAGAGCTCATCTAGTCCAACCCCCGGCCTGAGGTAGGATCAGCCCCAGCCAAACTGCCCCATAAGATCCACGAATTCTTCGGCTAACTATCCTCAAACACGACACAGCACGAGACCTGCCACAGGGAAAGCAGGGCAACCGTGATGGTCAACATCAGAGAAAAGTAGGGTTGGAAGGGACCCCAGAGGTCATCTAGCCCCCTGTTTCAGGCAGGATCAGCCCCAGCCAAACCACCCCATATGATCCACAAACTCTTCACCAACTATCCTCAAGCCTGACACAACGCAAGACACAACACCCAAACCTACCGTAGGTAAAACAAGAGCACTACAGCAGTCAACGTTGTAGGCAAGCAGGGCTGGAAGGGACCTCCACAGGTCTAGTGCAACCCTGTGCCAGAGGCACCTAGCCTGCAAAGGTGCTTACCCCCCCAGCTAGGGCCCAGAGATACCCCAAGCCAAGAAGGTCCCCCTTCAACACCCCTCCATCATGGAGAGAAATACTAATTTTCCTTCATGTTTGCTCTTTGCTTTGGCCTGACATGACTTTCCGGCCTCTTCGGGCTGTACCCACCTCTGCAGCACGTCAGTGCCATGAAGGGGCATTTGACGAACAAGCTAGCAACCACTAGGAGTCCCAAACCAGGCGAGATTCAACACAAATATAGACGGACAGGATGCACTGGAACCACAGCTACCACCAGCCCTGCTAACAAGAAAGGAGCTGTTCTTAAACCCACAGAAGCTTAAAAGAAACTGCATGCCAACTCTGTGGGCACTATATTCTTCCCTGCAGAAGAAGAGAAGCTTGTGCAAGGGGACTGTTAATAACCCAGAGGATTACACTACCCTTATCTGAGGCACTGTAAAATGAGAGGGGAATCAGATGCCTAAATAAATGGCAATTGTTATTAATGGCATTTGACTTCTTCCAGAGCTGACTGGTTGTCTGCAATTTAAAAATGAACCTTTGATTTTTCAGGGCAGCTTCCAATATTCTCTCCTTCAGGGAAATACACTCTTTAATTGTTCCAGAGAAGCATCATCATCCAGAGTAGGTAGGGATCTCTTGTTTGACTGAACATTAATGCTGCGACAGGCAGCCTGTTCAGGTTGGGGGAGGGTAGAGAGGTTGGGGGGATGGTTGCTAGGAACAACCACGGGAATTCTGTATTTTTCTTTCTTTTTTTACTTTTTTCCCTCTTGACAAGAAAATACAGGACACCAGACCTTTCAAAAAGGTGGATCACTATCTGCTGACTTCTTTCCAGAGTGGGAAACTGACAGTCTTAGACACATTTTTTAACATGGGGTACTGGTTTTTGAACAGTGAGAGTTCTGAGCATTTTTTACTACCTAAAAAGGCATAATTACATCATGAGGACTGGCTGTAAATTGACTAGGTGTACTACTGAATCATACTAAATATTTGTAATGTGTTCCTTTCTTAATAGATGCTCTCTATGAATAGAGAGAAGTGCCTGTTTACTTTGAAATATTTGGCCCAATGAAGAGAGTCTGGGGAATGGAAGAAGTGACTATTATTTTCCCACTGCCTGTGTGCAGCTGTCATGTGTAAGCAACACAATCTAAGCACATCTCTGCTTCCTAATCTTGCTGATTATCCCTTCTAAGATTACAAAAACATGGCTTGCCACCAGAATCTGTCATTCCTGAACATCTTGCTCCTTATTACATAGCCAGAGATAACTTCTGTTTTTATTTATTTTAGCAGAAGAGATGGCTTCCCAAGCAGGCATCATTTGTCTATGCAGTGATGTCATCTTGTTTGACCTCTGCTTTAATCCAGGGAATGCCTGCATGTTGACTTCTGACCTGTTTAAGTACACTTGTGTTTAAAAGGACAGATAGACTTAATACATCTTGTTGGGCAAACTGAAGTGTTGATGGTGGTTATTTTTAAAGATATTTGCATGTAACCGCTCCTCCCTCTGACTTTTTCACACTGTGATACACCAATATGCATTTACTTGTTTTTTGCTGTCTATGTATATCTCATTTAAAAATCTAAAACACTGTGTTACACAGCAAAAGTTTATTTGTACCCTATCTACACTAGGCTTTGCCTGATAGCTACAGCTATGCTATTTCTTCTACTGAAAATCTAATTTTTCAGAAACTTTATAACTTGGCCAGAAAAAAAATTCCAGCGGAATACTTATGGTAAATAACACATGTTCCCAAACTTAAAAGGCCTCCCAAATCCGTATTTACCTGACAGACTATGATGGTCCCAGTGCTGAGTAAATAATATGCATGCCAAACTATGTATAACATGCATACCAAAATGTAAATGTAACCAGGTAAACAGAATGCCTTTTAAAAATGACTAAATATGGTAGAAAATCAGCAGAGAGAAAAAGAGAGTCTCTAAAAATGTTTTATAATTTTCCATGTAAGAATACTTTTCTTTACAGGGAAGCAGTTTTATTAAACAAAAGCTTAAGACATGCATCGATGGACAAAAAATGTTGAAAAGTAACAAACTATCACAAAGCCAGGAAATCCAAAGTTAAAGGCTAAGTCTCTTCTTAAGTCTCATCATACTGCAAGCCAAATATAGCAATCCACATCTCGTCATTTCTCTGAGAAAATTGACTTAAGGAGGAGTTGTTCTGCCCGCAGGCCTGACTCTGGCCTTAAAATGCTGTAAAGTGGGAGTAAACCCCTGGAGGTCAAAGGCATTTAAAAGGCATAAATGGGATCAGCATCAGACCTTGTGGGATTTAGCTTTGTGTTGTCTTTACACTGTAATAAATGACTCATCAAATGTTGTGGATGTATGTGTGCGGGAGCTGAGGTAAATGGAAAGCAGAGTTAGTTCTTTTATAACACTGTCCTTCATTCTCCTGTCCTTATAGACTGACAGCATGTTAAGAGACATCCTGGAGTTGATGTATAAAATAGTTAAAATGCACTGATTTTGACTTATATGCAGGTGTTTATATAGCAAATGCTTTTTAGACAGTATATTTTTTCTGGTGAAATTAGGAATTCACTACATTGGCAGCACAGACCTGTTTACACAGCTATATACGGTATGTGTGTGTCTACATCGGCTTTGGTTGGTACAGTTCCTTTGGTTAAGTCTTGTAAAATGTACAGGTGTGGATATGCTACATTCCTTCCCTTATGTTTTTCCTTCTTTTTTTTCATTTCTCCCAAAAAAGTCACTTGATCAGGTATCAGACATACTGAAAACCTGGCAAGACTACAGGAAAGTGGCTAGACTTGGAGTGTTTGTGTACTTAAAGAAAGAATCTTGCACATTTTCAACTTTCAGTCGCAGATATTTTCTTATAAGAGCAATTGGAGGTTTGAGCCAGCCCTCAAAGCGGAAATCAAAAGCTCCCAGAGAAACATACCCAAGGAATGTGAATCTGCTCCAAAAACCATACGCAATGCACACACAGTACTGTCAGCCTTATAGGAAGTCTGGCCGTATATGGACATCTGTACCCTAAGCTATTTATCAACCTGATGGTCTTGTAGTTGGCTGCAGATATTTCTAGCTTGCCTCAGGTTTAACAACATTCATTAACTCCCCTCCCCAAAAGCTCACCAGAATGTCTTTTAAAAATCATAATAAACATTGCCCTAAAATGCTAAGAGTACTAGTTAAACTTATATTAATGTGTATTTGCTCAAAATAAAGACTGCAAGCAAGATTTGCTGTGTTAGCTGTGAAAATGAAGTGGAAATGAAGTAAGGATAAAAAGGTCTTTGCTCTATCTTGAATTTGCTCCCCTTGTTTGTATATTTTTTTAGAATGTGTTTGGCATCTCATTCAGTATTTTCAGAGGTATAGAAAAGTCCTTTTATGGGATAATGAATGCTACTGATACAGATGCATTTTTCTTAACATCTGCAAGTAAATTAGTGAAGGGAGAGAAAATAAAGAGAAGACACCATTTTACTTTTCCTGAGAACTGCCAACTGGATTTTCCATAGTTTCCATCTAGTTTGTAAAATTTGCAGTACTATATAGTACCACGTGCCAGATCTTCACCTGGTGTAAGTTGTCTTTAGTGGAGCTATGCCAGTTTATACTACCTAATCCAACCATCTGATTTTACTTGCTAAAGGGCACTAAGTCTTAGAAGTGTACTAGAAGAAAGAGATTGGGTGGTGTAGGGGTTGGGTTATGATAACTACTTGGTTCAAATCCAATACAAGTTGCTTGAGGTACAGAGTCAAATCCTCTTTTAGCATCAACTTGTACATCTCCTTTGAGCTTAACATTACCAGTGGAGAATTTAGTCTCAAAAACGTATCTATATGACATTTTAGGAAATAAAGTATTGTCCATCAGCTAAAATGAAATTAGAACATAATATGCAATTACTTGTTCCTGGGTCTCACATATTCTAATAATAGATATGCATTAAGGGCATGTTTTTATTGTTTTTAGGGCTCCCTCTACACATGCAGGTAAAGATGTGATGGGATCTACAGTCACGCCTCTTGCTGTCCCACATGTGGGATCTCCAAGCATTTCCGTGGCTGAGACTGCAAATGATGCAGTTGAAGCACCCCTGAACTTGGGGCCTCACAGTTTCAGGGGTGCATGGAGCACCTCCACAACTAGGACACCATGTCAGGTGTAGCCTCCCTGCTTCAGGGATCCCTGGAGCGCCCCCAAGGAGCTCCCAGGCTCAGGAGTCCAAATGGCCTCCCGCAACTGGGAGGTCCAGTGAGCTGACAGGGCGCCCAGCCACAGAGGCCACTGGCCATGTGCTCAATTAATAGCATGATAGGATTTCACAGATTTCATAGACATTAGGGCTGGAAGGGACCTCGGAAGATCATCGAGTCCAGCCCCCCACCCGAAGAGCAGGAAGTCAGCTGGGGTTATAGGATCCCAGCAAGATAAGCATCCAATTTACTCTTGAAGGTGTTCAATGTAGGTGCTTGAACCACCTCCGATGGCAGGCTTTTCCAGACCTTTGGGGCTCGGACAATAAAGAAATTTTTTCTTATGTCCAGCCTGAAATGGTCTTGCAGTAGTTTGTAACCATTTGACATCATCATCCCTTGGGGCGCTCTGGTGAACAAATGCTCCCCCAGGTACTGGTGGTCACCCCTGATAAACTTATAGGTGGCTATCAGATCACCCCTGAGCCTGCACTTTTCCAGGCTAAAGAGCCCCATGGCTCTCAGCCTGTCATCGTAAGGTCTGTTTTCCAGACCTCTG
>NW_017729026.1:3048496-3057585 GCF_001723915.1 Gavialis gangeticus | reverse complement strand
AGCATCGCATTGCAGGCTCATGTTCATCTTGTGGTCAATGATGACTCCCAAGTCTCTTTCTTCTGTAGTGCTAGCCAGTGTAGCACTGCCGAGCCTATAAGGATGCTGCAGGTTTTTCCCCCAAGGAAGCAGCTACAAAGTTATTACACATATCTTATAGCTTATCCTCTTGTTATCACAACATTAATTAAATGAATGTATGGCCAGGTGACCACTTAAGGCATGATTAACTGGTTAATCACACCTTAAGTGTAACCTGTAGATGGGGCCTTACTGTCACTAAAGAAACAGATTTAGACTTTTGGTTTAATGCTCCAAGTCAGGATTATCTTTCATGGACACATATGGTCCTTATATGATAAAGTCCTTACTGGAAATGTAATAATTTTAATGAAAATAATCAAAACATAGTGTGTAAAACATCCCATAATTAAATGCCATTTTAAAATGGAATTTCCCATAACAAGACCCAGGCTTAAATTTTCTGGATTAACCTGAAACATTTGCCATTAAATATTTCAGTAGTATGGAGAGGTTTATTCATTCACTGCGTCAATATAAAACTTAGCAAAGCCATAAGTATTTTCATGGAAATATAGAGCCCTGAACACAGGTCATAGCATATGAGTAGAGAGAAGTGACTTTCAATCCAAATCCTCATTTTTAACAGAAGTTGCGTGCCCTCTGGCAGTGGTAAATCCAGCTGATGTAAAGCTGTCTTCATCCAGTTTTGATAATGGTCTTATAGCTATTTTGCACAGCCCAAAGGGAAAAAAAAGGTGGAGGTAACTGGAGAAAGGATAATTTACCATTAAATACTATATGTAGGAGGTATATTTTAATGCCCTTCTCTGGAGGAACCTCTTGGGAGAAAGCTGGTGGACAAGTAGTCTTGAATGGACAGTGCCTAATTTTTGGTGTTTGAACAGCACGGTTGAAGGTGACTTTGCTTGTACAGAAGTCTTGACATCAAGTGGAGGAAATCAGACCATTTTGTTTTAAAATGCATTTGTTTATATTTTCAAAAGTGTGCATATATTCTATTGGGATATAATCAATGGCAAATATGTTAAAAAAAGGAATATAAGATGTTAGGAAGTGTTCCCATTGACATTTAATTGTTATGTTCACTTCTATTTAAAATATGAAGAATGTTGCATTATGCATCCATTTTCCTACTCCTTGAGTTTTATCCAAATTTTTGGGTTTGAATCACTTATTTTGGTAGTAGTAAAAGTCCTTGTTATAATAATGTGATATAATAGCATCAAAATATGGTTTTTGAGTCTTTTAAGGTCATTTTACTGGTCATCATACCTAGAACATTATGAATTTCTTTTACTAGAATGCAGAAAGGGTGATCCCATATATGCTTGCGTGATTTGTTTATTTAAATAAAAGCCAAAATGTTCAAACAGTGTTCCTAAACACAGCTACCTCTGTCCATATTCAGTTGTGTAAACAGTTTCACTTTCAAGAAATTTCCAGAAAACACTTTTGAAGTGCGCCATTTAAACTGAGCAATAAAGAACCATCAAGTCATTCTGAACTACCCATCATCTCTCAGTCATTCTTCTGTCCTGTTCTGCACAGAATTTTTTATGCTGTCACCATTGCAAATGAAGAAAACCCTTTGCAACAACTGATGGCTTGACAGTTCTGTTGTGCTGCTCGGGCAGGAATTCGAGGAGTTCTGCCTGAGAGCATCCGATTAATGTGTAATGACAATTTTTGTTAGAAACCTGTAAGCAGAACTTACTGGGTGAACTCTATGCAGGTATATGTGGGATCATTTCTGTATGGACTACATCCCTGTTTCTACCACATCGATTGAACAACACTTTTGACTGAAAACCATTGTTGCCCTACATCCAGTACTCTCTTTTTTTCTTCTTTTCTCTTTTTAACCAAGACAACACAAAGGAAAAGTATATGAAGAATCTTTAAGTGAAATGATAGATGAAGCCAGCCTTTGTAATTTTGAATTCTCAGTTTAGGATAGTCTTTGTAATAATGTAGGAAATTTCAGCGTGTGAAAAATACAGAGCTTTTGAACCCAAGGTTTGAAAATGACTGCAAAGGTCATTCTAGTCCAATCTCCGAAACAGATGCAGAATACTTTATTCTGAAACCTTCCCAGACAAAGGCATTTTGAAAAGGAGTACTTCTGAACACAGTTTAAAGCATCAGCTATTTATTAAAAGCTGATAATGTATCCTGGACTGTACACAGAAATACATTCCTTGCCTTGTAGATTCTAAGGAAAACATAAATTGGCTAGAATGGCATTCATAAAGCCCTAAAACGTTATGGTACCAAGTTTTTAAGTAGAACACCTTTTCCTGGTAAGTAGAGCCTGCTGGGTCACTACTGTTGATCCATAAATTTCAACTGAACTCTCTAAAGCTGACCTAGTGCAGCCTTTTTACTACAAGGCTCAAAACTTTGCAACCCATTCCCTATGGGAATCCAACCTGGAGAACTCTAAAACATACATCGTCTGGCTAGATTAAGTCTTTTAATTAAGAATGGGATTAAAATGGCAGCAGGGTGTGATGATTTGTATATTTTTTTAATTGCTGTGAAAGGGTTAGATACCAAGGAAAGGGGGGAATAGGAATACTTACATCCATCTGTGTAAGTAATACACATTATATGTGCATATCTGCTTTATAATATTTTCATGTTTGGTTTTAAATGAATGCCCAGCTCATGTTAACTTTATGAATGATACCTCTGTTAGTTGTCAGTGGACTGTCACCGGGCACGAATCATGACACGACATTACTGCACAGTAGTAATGAGCTACTGCACAGTAAGCATCATTAGGCAACCGTGCTGGGATGATACTGCACAGTAACACCGGTTACTGTGCAGTCATTTAGTACTTGGTTATGGCAGTACTAAATGACTGCAGTAACAGCTGTGTAGTGGGCAGCTTGTGTAGATTCACCCAGTATGTTTGTGGCTACCTATGATAGCTGGTTATCCACATCATTTAAAGAACCACCTGAAAATCATCTTAATTCAACAGTGAAAATGAATTTGTTTTCAATTGGTTTGTTTTATAACTTGGAATATTTTTGTTGGGAACATTCATTAGGATCTGGATCTTGGCTGCCTTTAAAATTGTGCCTCTTTCTGCTTTTGCTTTCCGTGTGAGGTGGTAGAGTGGGCCTATCATAGATTTATATATTTATGATGTGAGTAGAGTGTTTTCAGTGAAGGCCCAGTCTCTGGAATGTATTTCCCTTCTGACACAGCCTGAGTGAATTGACCTTGGTATAATGGGGGCAAGGATGTTCTGTTTACTCAGACCTTCCTGATGCAGTAGAGGAGTTAGGTTATTGTGTGGGTGTCTAAATTGCAAGTATGCTTAGACATTGAGAGGCAAATTATATTGACTGGTCAATAAATGAACCTAATGACTGTAATATATTAGCATCTTATTTCAAAGACTGCTTAATTTTCAGGAAAATGGTTCCAGATGGTTCAGCTGCCAGCATCACCGGATGGTTTCTCAGTTAGTGATCTGTGGTATGTGCACTGTGTAAATACATCTATACAAGTGACGCAGATGAGGAAACTAAGGTATAGCCTAGGGTGGCCAAGGATATGCTATTGTGGCTTCCTTATTGACTTGCAAATGTATGTGAAATTTAACAACTAAAGAATCAGGTAACAAAATGTCTTATAATCATAACCCCACCAATGTCTCTGGGAAATTTGCTGTTAGACAGTTTGTCACATACAGATGAAGAAAGTAGAGTTCAGGAGAAATGTATTTTGAGGGAAAGGAGGGAAGTGAAACATGAGGCATATTTTTTAGATATCTTAATTTCCTTTGATAATTACTGGGTTTCCATTTTACTTGCATTATACATTAGTGGTTTAGAAGACTAGTGTTCACACTGGTGTTAGTACAGACCCAGGGTGCCCTTAAAATAGTGAGCATAAAAACAATGCTAAAAATAATAGCACCAAATTGTTTTGGACTTACACTACTGCATTTTTTTTTAAATTGTTAATGAGCTATAAGTAGAAACCAGCCTAAACTTCACAGTTTGGGATCTGCAATTTTAACAATATATAAGACTCTTCGGTTCTCACAGTTTTTTGACCTTGGTAGAAAAAAGAAATCATTTGTTAAGTTCAACGTTGTTTGGGCATTTGTTTGACACCAGTTGCTAGTAGAAGAGATTCCATCTGATGGAGCATATGTAAAACAATACAGGGAAAAAATACTCAGTTATGTTGTTATTCTTTATCAATTAAATTGTGATTGCTCTGGGCTTATTTGTTGACATCTATTTTTATCTTACCTAGTATTTGCAAAGTGCTCAAAATATTTATCTGCAGTTTAGACAGTAATGAATTAATCACAGTACCTCTGTTACTTAGGAACACAGGGATGCAAACTGTTTTAAGCCACTGGGGGGAGTATACGTTTGGAAAGGGCTGGGCAGTATAGGGAGCTAGTTACTGGCTGTAATTTAATATATTAGAAAATGGATTACATTATGAAAACCAGATTGAAAGCAAGAACACATATGCTACAAATTAAAGGGTTCATTGGAAGATAGAGATGGAAGGCGTGTACACCTGAGAAAAGCTATAAAAATAGTGCATCATGATCAGCATCTCATGTTTCTGATCCTGTCCCACTAGCTTTTCTACATGTTTAAGGGAAGTTCAGTTCAGTTGTTTGCTTTGCTCTAGCAGAACATGATGACGTGCAGGGGTTGCACAGCTCTAGCCTAGCAAAATCCATGTCAGTCTGACAGAAATCTTTTCCAACATCATATTTGCTAATGATGAAAAAATGCTCAGGAGCTTAAAAAAGTCTAAGACTGTGGTGCTGGAACTCTGCTGACTCGATAAGAAAGGATTGTACTTTCAGGTCTATTAGGGTGGGGAAATCTACTCCACCTACAAAAAACATGAGTATTCAAACTCTATATGGGTGGGGTGCAGAGGGCTGGGGAAGTGAAATCCATCCCTAAGCCTACAGCCAGCATGTGGGTTTACTACACACTCCTTCATTTGACCACAGCTGCTATTCCAGCTAGACTAGTAACTGGCAGCTGCAAATCTGTGTTCTGTTTATTGGGCCCTGTATAGCTTTGAGGATAAGGTGCATGAAAAAGATATAATTATGGGTGTGCGAATACAGCAGATGAAAGTTAGGAACTGGGAGAGAAACAGGCTTTGAAGTGAATGGGGGTCCATGCCCGCACCCAAACCCAACCTTTCCTCTCTGTGTAAATGTGCTGGTGGAATTCACTATCTAGCAATCTTGATTGTAGGTAAAAAAATTAAGACTAAATTGTTTGTTATAAATGCTGCTCTGACCAGGTTTTAGCAATGTAAAAAAGAATACTAAGGTAACTTCCCCACATAAGTTCCACCAATCAAGGTACAAAATTGTAGATTGACAACAAACCAGTGGGAGGCGGGCACTAGGAGGCAGGAGACAGAAGGGAATGGCTGAGACAAGACAAATTAAAGGGAGAGTTAAAAGACTCAATATAGATATCATGCAAGGTGATTGATCTAAGATCAGGGATAACCTACAAGCCTCTTCTACAGAATATTGTGTTTAAGTAACTGAATTACCAGAATGCAGAGGAAAGTATCACAAGGAGGTCTTTCATTTCATTATCTGACTTAATGACAAAGTAAAAAAGAACAAACTCTTTAGATACAATTCTTTTAACCTCTTTGGTATATTTTGGGTTCATAACACTAGTCAACTATCATTGAAAAAGTTCCAGATAGAGAAGCTAACTTTTCCTGCATATTGAAAAAACACGTCTGCAGCTATCACTAACTTCCCTTTTGAAGAAAGAGAAGGATAAACCAGCATCCTGATGACACCAAAGGAAGTTTTAGGAAGATCATGTTTATATGTTGACATTTAAGTGCATTGAAATTCTCCTATGTTTAGTTGACGCATTGCAAGTATTTTACATAACAAAGAAACTGACAGATGAATTAAAATTACAAAAAGAATTATAAGATCTTAATAGTGATTTCATACATTACAAGCTTACACTACTGACAGTTTCTGTGGAAATATGGCTTCTGCTAATTAGAGCTAAAAATGGAGTCACAAAAAAATAAAAATGGAGCTGTAATACAGAGCAGCTATGGAAGCTTTGTATTGGTTATCCCAGCTGATCCTAATGACAAAGTTCCTAGAGTGAATGCAAAAGAAAAACAGCTGAAACGCTGATGATGGACTGTTGGCCTAGTTTCCTTTCTAGAGAAGTTCAAATTAAAGCTCTATATTTCTATCCCAAATCTTTATTTGCAGAGATGATATGTCACAATTAATTGAACCACCTGCATGGAACATAAAAGCACGGACAAGTTGCATTTTGAATTCTGCATCAGGACAGTCAAGTATTTATACCAGGATGGCTGAGTGGTTAAGCTATTAGACTGAAGATCTAGTAGATATATGTCTGTGTGGGTTCAAACCCCACTCCTAGTAAAAGTTACTTTTCTCAAGGAAAAACTAAGAATGTGACTCTTCTGCCTTACTCAGCATTGGTGAGACTGCATCTGGAGTTCTGTGCCCAGATCTGGGTACCACACTAACAAGAAGGTGGTAAAGCTTGAGAAAGTGCAAAGAAAAGGGTCACCCATATGATTAGAGCCATACAAAGAGAGGCTGAGGGGCCTGGGACTTTTCAGCCTAAAAAAGAGAAGGCTTAGAGGGGACTTGGTAGTGGCTTACTGCTACAACAGGGGAGTACATCAAGGGCTTGGAGAGCAACTGTTCATTTCATTTGGTGAAAATGAGGAGTAATAGCCACAAACTCCTGGAAGACTCTTTCAGGCTCCACATTAGGAAAAACTTTTTCACAATTAGTGTATCCAGACTGTGGAATAAGCTCCCTCCAGAGGTGGTGCTATCACCTACCCTGGAAATCTTCAAGAGGAGACTGGACAGCCACCTTGCTGGTGACAGTCTTTCCTGCCTAGTGAAGGGTTCTGGACCTGATGATTTTTCACTGTCCCTTCCAGCCTTACAATCTATGAACTGTCCAATTTAAAAATATTTGCACTTCTGTTTAGTTGTTTGGTTTTTTAAAATTTTGGATAAGGCTATCTTCTCCAAAATGCTAGTTGGTGAAACTAAGAAATGTATAACACAGACCAGTATGAAAAACAGTTATCAAAGAATAACAATTCTGCCTAGCTAGAAGCCCAGACACTGATAAGTGTCTTCTTGCATCTTGCTTATAAAATTGCAAACTTTTCGTTGTGCCTTCTCAGTGTTTGAAGAATAAATATACTTACAAAGTTGGAAAATACTTTGTATTGTTTCATTAGGATCATAGGAAAGTAGAGACAGTAGGATACCATGAGGTCATCTACTCCAGCCCCCTGCTCAAGGCAGGATCATCCCTGACTAAACCATCCCATCCGAGTGTCTGTCCAGTCTGCTCTTGAAAATTTCCAAGGATGGAGATTTCACAGTTTCTTTAGGTTTCTTGTTCTGATTCTTGACTACCCTTATCATCAGAAAGTTCCTCCTAATCTGCAACCTAAACATCCTCAGCTGTAGCTTGAGACCATTGTTCCTAGCCCTGTCTTATACAGCCACCGAACTAGGCCACAAAACTTCATTATATAAAGCTCTTTTTTTCAGATTGCTTCACTGCTTTTTTCAGAAAAAATGATAGGTTTATAGTTGAAAAAAGTGAAAACGCTATTTCAGAATTTTTCTTGTGAGAAGGAGTTATGTAGAAGAAGGAGCATAAGAATGGGAATTGAGATTTCTGGTCTACCACTGACTTGCTACTTAACTTTGAACAAATCATTAAACCTACCTCTTTCTCAGTTTGCCATCTGTAAAATGGAAATAAAGATGGATTGTGCAACTTGCAACTTGTGTTACACCTATTTTACCATGCTGGTGATTATAGGGGATAAAAATGAATTACTTTAATTCAATGGAGATAGTAACTGAGCTTGCGTGGTAGAAATGTGGATCTCTGGTGCTGGATGCCACAGATTCATTTCCTAGACTGAATCCATTATACAGAACACTCATGAATCTGAAGCATAATTTAGTTTTTAACATTATAAATATATTAAGCACTTTATTATGATTCCAGCAACAAATCCTGTATTTGTCCAAATTAGTTGATGAATGGGTAAGGTGTGTGATTTTTTTGTTTTTTAAGACCTGTCGCTGCAAATCCCGTCGAAATTGTGTTTATTCAAAATTCCTTCACGAATCCTGCTTCTCTTTCAGAACAACACTGAGTACTAAAATCTTACCACTTAATTATAAAGTATATTTTAATATACACAAATAAAAAGCAAAATAACAAAAAGGTCTATCATACAGAGTCAAAATATTTACCAGGAGTGGCAAATTACAAAAAGGTTAGCCAGGCAAAGAGGCAAGTTAAAAAAAACTTAGAGTGTAATTCCTGGAGTTAATGAACCAATGTTTGAAAGACTTGGAGACAACCAGGGTAGAAATAGCAAGGATAATGGAGAGACGAATTAATTCTAAAATGTTAGATTGCACAATATGGGGATGTACCAGTGAAGTCAATGAGACTTTGCTGCTTTACTTCACTGAAAATATGATCAGGGTCTTAGAGGCATTGGAACATAATGATTTCCTTTGCTGGTAATAAAAATTTCTAATGAGAAAAGGGGATGCACTGATTATGATGATGGTGATAATGATGATGCCTACCTGGAGCAAAGATTCATGATGTGACGGGGATGATCCAGGCCGTGATCCAGCCCACCAATTACTACCCCATGGTCCTAATCCATGTGGGTACTAATGATGCAGCCCTGATCACCTGATGGTGGACTACCACACTCTGGGGGGCATGCTGAAGGAGATAGGTGCACTCTCTTCTGTTCTACCAGTGAGTGGATGTGGAAGATGGCATGAGACGTGTATCACAGAGACCAACTGGCGGCTTTGGGAATGGTGTCTTGAGGCAGGTTTTGGCTTCCTTGACAATGAGCCACACATCACAATGAGAGACATGCTCAGGTGGGATGGAACACACCTTTCCCCTAAAGGTAAGCATGTGTTCTCTTCTAGG
>NW_017729026.1:3038747-3047198 GCF_001723915.1 Gavialis gangeticus | reverse complement strand
GGGGTCAGACTTGATGATCTGCTCAGGTCTCTTCTGACACTACTAACTATGAAACTATGATATTGATGATGTCACGTTTAGGCTATAGACAGACGTTCAAAAAACCTGAGCCTGAATTGATTCAATCTTTGTAGGTTAGTCTAACCTGGCTAAGCTAAATCAGTTTGTAACAGTAAACACATCCCTGACATGCAGGCACATGCCTGCAGTGGCTCTAGCTGGGGGGCACTAGAGCAGCCATCCTTTCCCTTCCACAGTGATGAGCTGAGGAAGGTCTGGCCAGGCCCAGCAGGACTGTCTGATTAGGGAGGGGTTCTCTCTGCCTCTTCTGACCAGCCAAGCAGGGAATTGATAACAGCGTTTATCACCCCTAACTCAGTGTTTATGATCCCATCAAGAAAACAACAGAGGGAGCTCCCTGTTGATTCTGCCTTTGTCCCATCTGCCACAGCATGGACTGTAGCCAGCATGTGGTCTGCTAGCTAATACACAGACACCTGTCAGCAAAGCAGAGGGGAGGGGGAAATTTCTTCTTAGCAGGAAGTGAGGGGAGGGGGGAGCAGCCTGCAGTCTCTGCTGGAGCTCTAGTCAGGTTGCAGAGGGCAGAGGCCAGCCCAGAGAGCATGCCAGGATGCTGGGGGAGTCTGATTTAATGTAAACCAGTAAGGGGTCTGGGACAGACATTGCATAAACCGGTTTGACCCAAATCAGTTAAGTTTGTTACTATATTTAACCAGGTTTATCTCAAACCAGTTTCAGCCATTTTAAACTGGTATATATGCACTGAACATCTGTTCTGTTACAGGTTTAAATGAGTTTCTGATCACTTAAACCAGTTTATGTGTAATGTCTGTCCCTAGCCTTATTGGGTTTAAGTCTCACTGTCACCCATAACTCCAGGAATACTCATCCATGCTAGATGCTTAGGGCCAGATCCCAAAATGACTTAGACATTTGAGACAGATCCCTAAGCTATAGACAACACTACTGTCCCTAGACTTTTCTATTGGCTAGCTCTAGCCAGCTCCCTGCTCAGTGCATACGTTTTTTTGCATCATCCTCCGAGGCACCTAGTTCTTCTCATGTTATGCATTGGTTGCTGAAGTGCCTAGATATGGGCTTTGGATCCCATTTCAGTGCACAATTAAGTTTTATTGTGCTTATCATAGAGATGCCCAAGTCCTATTTTTTATTTAGCCCTTTAAATATACAAGTACTGAGCAAAGTGCCATAACCCAGAATGATAGCAAAGCATCTTTAAAAGGTTGAACAGTTTCTGTTGATGTCTGAAAATAGCAAGCATAAACACTCATAACTTTTAGCATGCTGAATTACCATTCTTCAGAGTTGTCTTTTTCAGTCCCAGCATAGTTTATTAAGTAAACTAAGATCACAGTTTCTAGCTGTTAGCTAATTCTGAGTTGTGAGCATAAACTTTCCAGTGAGAATATTTGGTAAGGAATGCTTTTTCCCACCTTCATGTAACTATAGGAATAACAGAACATATTTTGCTCAAAACTGCTAAACAAATTCAGTTTAGCCCAAGCATGAAAATCTTCATCTGCTAGGGAATGTCTTTAAGGAAGTGAAAAGCAACATATAGAAGAAATTGAAATGCACAAAGTAAATCCAGAAACAGATAATCCAATCTGAGTATGTGGAAGAATTTACTGTATAGCTGTATCTCCCCACAGAAAAGTACTCAGCCACAGGGACTGACTAATTTCAGTACCTGTCTCTTGTCACTTCCAAGGCATCATTATAGGGAGAGAAATGTCTGTGAAGTAGTCATGTGTTGCTTGAATTTCAGGTCAGCCTGATCAGTGATGCATGCAAGATTTTGGGGTAAAAATTCTTCCCTCATCCCTTGTCAAAACATTTCATTAGTTCATTAGTTTTCTTCACCAACTTACCATTCATTTTGTCTGCATTTCATTCCCCTGGCTGTTAATTACTCCACCCTTGTCATCACCCTGAAGCTTCTAATCCAGTACTTCCCTGAACATCAGGGCTAGGGACAGAAATTACACATAAACTGGTATAATTGATTGGAAACCTGTTCAAATCTGTAACACAACAGACATTCAGTGCACATAAGCCACTTTCAAAATGGCCAAAACTGGTTTAAGATAAAACTGGAGGGATGTAGTAACATAGTTAACTGATTTAAGTTAAATCAGTGTATTGAACTTCTGTCCCAGATCCCCTCCCCTCCAAGATTCAAGTTAACTCACAGAACCTCAGCGTCCCAGGATACTTTTCACCTCCCCTGAAAACCCCACCTTGAAGGTGGGTGGATTAGCCTTGGTCCAAGCTGTCTGTTCCAGCACCAACCCTGGCTTCTGACCACTTCAGGAATATGGCTGCATTTTTGGAATCAAAAGTGAATGTCTGTTCACTTGCTTATTGGATCAATCTATACAGTTTAGACTAACCTGAGAAAATGTAATCAATTCAGTCTTGGGCTTTTTTACTATCTGTATTCATTCCAGATGTTCCCTGATTCACGTGAGTCCACAATATAAAAATAAAAAACTGCACCCTTTCCACCAAGTAAAAAGGTAAAAATAGCAATTCTTCCTTGGAGTTCTGGTTTCTAAGAAACTCTCTTTTGTCTTGAGAGTCATTATCCTTCTTATGAGGTGTTGAAGCTAAATATTTGCTTCCCTGAGCTGCCTCTGCATCCTGGCTGGGAGTGCCAGTGTCACCCTGTGCCTTTTCCTGGCTTAGTGGGCCTCTTCCTGAAATCATCATGGTATTGGAGGTTTTAGTTGCCATAGAATTAATATTTTTGGAATTTTATTGGAAAAACTCTGATATGTCAGCTTTCCACATTTTTGGATGAAACAATGTTTAAAATTTTGACATTTTGCATGGGATAGTACACCCATTTTCTGGCAATCTCTAAAAAACATGCAAAAATACGGTTAGTGAAATGATTTATTCTAAGCTACTAAGGCCATGATGAGCATATTTGGAAGAATATTATTGTTTCTATCACTTTAGTTGTTTCCAAATGAAAGCCCATTATTTTGAATAATTTACAATACGAAGCCTAAGTAGTGCAATCTAATTTCCTAGATATAAGAGAAGTGACAGCAGCAACCTGCTATATATTAAAGATGCTTCCAGTAACTCACTTGGAGATTTTGGCCACATCCAGATGAGCATGGCCATGTAGTATGTGGTGCTGCATACCACACATTTAGATGTTTTCCCTGTTCCAAGGGCACCCTGCCCATGCGTATGCTGCTCCACTTTTTCCCCACAGTTTTTTTTACCTCTGGGTGTCAAAAAGCCTGTGGAAAAAAAAAGTGGAGCACAACACACACAGGCAGCACACACCACTCAAAAGAGAAGCCAGGCTGCCCAAATCCATGCTCTGGCTGCTGGCCAGGCTTTGCACAGCAGAATCACTACTGCAGCCCCAGGACTCCAGGTAAGGTTGCTGGGGCCAACCCAGTGCAGGCCCCAGCTTCCCCTACTGGACCCCAGGTAACCTGGCACACACCAAAGTGAGTGTGGCAGAGGCGTTCCCTGGGACAAGTAGCTGCAGCTCAAGGTGCACTGCTGCTACTTGTCCCCCGAGAACCAAATGTCCACACTTACCTGGGCACAGCCTTTCAGTAAGTCATTGAAAGCTCTGTGTACCTGGCCCAGAAGTCCCACTGATTTTAACTAAGATAACATACTATTCATAGAATCCACTATCAGGAGTCCATTATCTTTTGTTATTGATGAGAGGGGAGGGACAACTGAAAGTGGAATGTCTTATTTTTTATTTATGGTTGAAGCTTCCTTACCTCAAGTAAGGTTTTGCATTATATGCAACATTTCCCAATCCTTAGGCTTATAGATGGTCTTACTGAGGTACAAAGAGATAGGGGCCCAATTCTGTGAGACTTCCTAATGAGAAGTGACGACATTCAGGGTGTCTACATGTGCATTAGGGCACTTTTCCTAGTGTGCATTAAATTTAGGACCTCCAATGTGAGGTACTAAGCAAATGTGCATTAGTCTGCCTTAATGTGCAGTAACAAATGTGCATCATTTTTAAGTGATGTTTAATGCACGATAGCCTATTTTACTGTTCATTAGCATACTCACATTTTTTTACAAGATGCTTTAATGACCTGTAAAACAGGCTATTGTGCATTAAAGCCATGTATAGGGGCACCTTCTGTGTTTGTCTAGAGGTACTTTATATTTCACAGGACTGGATCCTAATCTCCATGAAACTGATTCACAATTGCCCTACATCCTTTTTCTACTTGTAAAAACATGTCTATAAATCTGACCTAAGTGATATCTGCCAGGAACCTTCCTTGGTTGGAAAAATTAAAAGAGTCTTATCCCATTTTTAACTGAAGCTTTGCCTATCAGTATTGTCTTAAATCCCATCTTTGTCAATGGTCCTTATCTGTAAGCCACAGAAAATACACAGGATGTTTCCTGACAGCAGAACATAATGTGGATTTAAGTGAAACTATAAAAAAATCATGGGAATCTGTTTCAGCTTTCCATGTTTTAATTCTTTTCTCTACCCCAGTTTTCATGTTCAAAACTAGTTGGACATGAAAAACATTTTTTCCCACTTTTGATCCATTTGTTGGAACACTGTCTTCTCACCCTATTTGGATGTTAAGAGCCTCTCTCTTTTTCCACTTCTGGAATAGCCAGGAAAGGCTGAGTGTTTCATGTTCAAACCTTTATAATTTACAGTGTGTTTATTGGTCTCTCACCAACTACAACTTATCTCTTGTATTTTTTTCCCTTTCATTTCAAAGATACTTCCAGACACTGTTATGTAGTTGTTGTTTGCAGAGTATTTCTGTGCTGGCAAATAGAGAAGTTAAAATTACAATTTTAACTCTTCCTAATGGATGTAAACATCCAAGCAATTAAATTATAAGGGATTTATATCATTTGTGAAATAGTGAATGGTTGCAGTCTTACTATACACTTTGCAGAGCGTGTAGGTTCTTTTTTTAGCATTAAGCTAGTGTCCAAAATCTACAGGGAACAGTGCTCCACTGTTTAATGTTACAGAAACACATAATAAACCTGGTTCTTGTGCTGAAGAGTTCTCATTAGATTCTGCTTCTGGAGGTTCTGCACAGAGGGGCCTGTAGGATTTGTTGAAACAAAGATGAGGGAACAACAAAAACAAACATGGATAAGGAAAATGAGGGTTAAATAGGTGCTTATTATAAGTAGGCAGATACGAATTTAGGGGTGAAATTGAAGTTTAAGTGGTGGAGGAGAATGGGAAATGGATGTGGAGGACATAATAAGACCAGGGTAATGGGAAATGGAGAAGCAAGAAGAGGACTGTGAATGGGTCATGGTTGGAAGAGGAAAAAAAGAGGAAGATAGTGAAGAAGGTTAGAGCTGAAGTGTATATCTATGCTACAGCAGCAGTGTATCACAGAAGGGACAACTATGAACACATTCTGCCTAGTCTTTCCCGTGCTCAAAACTTGGATACGTGCTTGTAAGGCTACTCCAGGATTGTCCTCACTAGCTAACTGAGGTCCAAAAAGCAGCTAGAGAGGGTCATCTTGGAGCACATTCACTGGCATATTTATGAGTTTGAAGAATTCAAGTTGGAAGAGGCGGGTAAGGCAAAATATTTGCCTTCGTGAGCATCTCTTCAGGGACCCTGCAGACACACTCAAAAAATAAAGCAGGTATAAATCAGTAGAGGACTGAGGAGGGGACAAGCCCTACAAGTTTATCAGAAAAGTATAAGACCCAATTGTCATAAGAACCCTGCAGCTTTTATTGATACCCCTATGACCAGCATAAGGAGTAATTTTGTGTAAATGGAAAACTGAGCTGGTCTACAGAGACCAAATTGGACAATTTAGTGACTATGATAATGTCAGCTGACTGGAAGGATGTAGATGGACTAGATGGCCATCAAGGTCCCTTCCAACTCTTGTTCTGTTTCCAACTTCTGCACAGATGTAGTATTTCCTATTCCTAACCATCCCAGCTGCATGCTTAACTAGCAACTTTTTGAAAACCTTAAGTGAAGGGGATTCCATAATTTCTCCTTTGAAAACTTCTTTGTAAGATTTTTCTAAGATTTGATGCAAATCCACTTTGCTGTATATATCCTGTCCTCTGTGACAAGGGAGAACACAGTGTTTCCATCTTCTTTATGACAGCCTTTGAAATACTTGAAAACTGAGACATAATCCTTTATAAATTTATTTTTCTTTAGCCTAAACATACCTATTTTTTCAATCCTTCCTTGTAAGGATAGCAAGCCTACCTTTTTGGAACGTCAGCTGCCTGTGAACAGAGGAGCTCTGGGTCCTATGTTCCATGAGGGTTCTGTCCACCTGTCCATCTGTCTATCTCCTGGTTTGTTCTTGAACCCATCATGGTAGTATCTGTGTGCCTCCATAGCTAATTAGAGTACACGGAGACTCCTAATGGACTTCACTGAATGTTGCAAACATGTTAGATACCAGTATTGCCATTCTAGAAGGACGTTTTGGGTGTGGCACAGTAAAATGAAATCTGTGACAAATCAGAATTGTCTAATAAATATGTAACTTCTTTTCTTTCCTTCCTGTCTTCCCTTAAAGGCAAATACAATTTGGGTGCACGCACTGAAAATGAATCTAAATCTGTCCTCAGTGGGAACATCTACACATGCATTGATTCAGGATCAGTTTACTGATGAGTAAACTACTCACGAGTAAACACTTCCAGGCAGGCTTCTGCATATGCAGGAAAGATTTGCTGCAAATGGCAGCAAACTGCTAATGCTTCTTGGGGCCCTGCAATGGGTCCCTGCCACCACAAAGGGGAGCTCTAAGCACCCCCTGGGTGCTAGCCTTGGGGCTGGCAGTGCACACTGGGCCAGGAGGAAGCTGTCTCCTGGCCAGGGCTGGGACATCATACCCTGCCCCCAGGGACTGCCAGCTGCCTGCTGCCAGGGTGGGGACAATGTGGCAAATTTACTCATGAATAGTGAGATTTACAGCGTAGTAAGCTGTGATAGGGGGCAATCTCCAAGGCCCAGTCACAGTATCGGCCCACCTGACTGTCTAGGGCAGTCTGTCTGGTCACTCCTGCCATGCCTTTGATGTAAACTGGTGTTACAATAAGTGGGAGGCTGCCCATTTAAGACCCTGATGCCTAGGGGTTTGTACGCAACTCATACCTCTCCTTATCATGCCCCATGCCTTGCAGATGGTATCCTTGAGTTGCTTTTTACTCCAGCTTGTGGCTGGGCCAAGCTCAGCCCCTTGCTTGACCTCATTCATTTGTTTTTGCACTCCACCCCACTGGGCCTCATTCATACTGCCCCCACCTCACTGGGGCCTCTTGCATTCCAGGTGGGAGTACCTGACCTCTCTACCACTGGGGTCTTACACTCCCACAGGCTCAGCTGCCTCTCCCATAGGTGTGCCTGGACCTGCTACCGCTAGTCTTAATGACTCACCAGATGGTGGGGGTGGGGGTTATCAGGTGCCCCTACCGCCTTTTGGGAGGTAACTAGCTTAGCATTTCTGGGGGACTGTCCTGCTACGGCCAGCCCCACTAGATCACATTTCCCCAGTGGGGTGCAATTTTAGGTCTTACCAAAGACCAAGGTGGCCTACCTGCCCTGGTTCTAACTCCCTCATTGGGGCTCCTGTATGCTGTCTTTGGGCTCTGTCTCTCATTGGGTCCAGCTCTCACTCTGGCCCCATTCCAAACTTATAACAGTTTGAATGCTGACTGACCCCTACCCTCTTCAACTGTGATGTCCCCCCTCCCCCAATCGAAGGGACCTTCAGCCCTTACAGGCCCTGGTCCCACCTCCAGGCCAGTCAGGGTGACAGATAGCTCACAGTGGCCTTGGCCTACCCCTAATGTTGGGTTTAATTGCCCTTTGGACCTTTGGCCCTGGCTCTCTTGCATTGACCAGTGCAAGGGAACAGAGAGTCAGCTTAGAAGCTGCTGTTGCCCATACTCCAGAAAAGGGACCCTCCTGGGTCCCACCAGAGAGCCCTCTTCTACTCCAGGGGTTTGCCTGGCCCCCTTGTAGGCCTACCAGCTGTTAGCTCCCATGCTTAGACTGGGCCTTATTCTAACTAGGCCAAAACCATCTTCCTGGGGCTGTGGACCCCACCGGGTCTGTTGGAACCTCCTGCCGTCCTCATAGTTCCTCCCTTAACACAAAGGAGTTCTGTGAGCAGCAGCTCAGCTCGGTACTGTTGCTCCTTTGGTTGCTTGCAGCAAACTGATGCCTCAGACCAGAGAGCCAGAATCTAGAATGGCTGCCTTATCAGGGCTGGCCTGCACCTGCCAGCTGCCTGCTCTCAGCCCTTAAAGTGACAGAGCACCAAAGGTGCTCCATCCCCCTTAAAATGGCCACCTGGGGGTGGGGGATCATCTCCCTGCTGCTCACCATACAGGCTTCTCTGTAACCTGCAGCAGCACACTAAG
>NW_017729026.1:3033041-3033747 GCF_001723915.1 Gavialis gangeticus | reverse complement strand
GCTCCATCCCCCTTAAAATGGCCACCTGGGGGTGGGGGATCATCTCCCTGCTGCTCACCATACAGGCTTCTCTGTAACCTGCAGCAGCACACTAAGTGGCAAGCACCCCAATTGTGCTCTGCCACATAAGCATGTGCACTTGTAGGCACACATGCTTATTTTGCACTAAACTACACTACTGAGCAGTTAAGCACCTCAGGTAGACGTGCCCAGTTTGACTATTAGCATTTGGAAAACTTGAACTAGTTCTTTAATAATATAGTCACTCATGTTTACCAAACGTGCATTTGGTTTCAGAACAAAGTTTTAACTGAGCTTTTTCAAAGTTCTGAAATGTTTGGTAGATCTTTCATTTCCCTTTGTGACCCCTCACAATTCTGAGTTCTGCCCAGGATAATACAGGAAGTAGAAATTCTAGATAGATCATTACATAATAGTGCTGTGCAAAGCTTTGGGTGGTGCTTCGATTTGGAGATTTGGCCCAATTCCGTGGCTGAATCTCCGAATCAAATCAGGGGACTACCTTAAAGGTCTGAATTGATTCAAAGCTCTCCGAATCTTTGGAAAAGATTCAGAGAGGTTTGGTTATTTGGGCAGTCCCCGGTGGCTGCAGCAGGGAGCTGCGGCCACTCTGAGCTGGTAAGTACTAGGGAGGGGGGAAAGGGACATGGTCGAGGGAGGGACTGCAAGACACTGGGGACAGTGA
>NW_017729026.1:3019734-3033030 GCF_001723915.1 Gavialis gangeticus | reverse complement strand
AAAGCCCCAGTGCTCACCAGGTGCTGCTGGGTGGGGGGGCAATCCCTGCTGCCCCCACTGCCCCACACTGCATGGGAGGTTCTGCATGACCTCCCTGACCCCTCCCCTGCTTCTCCAGCCCCCACACAGATGCCCCACGGGGGTCAGGTCTGGCCCTTTAAGAAAAAAAAAGCCGAGAAAAGCCCCAGGATTCACTGCTCCTGCGGTGGCTTCAGGGCTCTGGGGGCTCAGACAGAGCCCCCCACATGGCGTGGGGCAGTGTGGGGCAGCAGGGATTGCCCTCCCCCCACTGGCAGGAACAGTGAGGCCAGGGGTTTTTTCATTTTTTTTTCTTAAAGGGCCAGAGCTGGCCCATGTGGGGCAGCCATGGGGGGGCTGGAGGAGTGAGGGAGGGTCGGGGAGCTCATGCAGAGCCCCCTGTGTAGTGTGGGGCAGTGGGGGACAGCAGGGATTTCCCCCCACCCAGCAGTACCCGGTGAGCTTTTTTTTTGACAGTGCCAGGAGCTGAGGCAGCCATTGCGGGGATGGGACAGGGGTGGGGAAAGGGCCTGAACTGGCTGATTCAGAGATTTGGAGAGTCTGCTACTGCCGAATTTCCGAACCAGAGTCGGCCAGATCAAATCAGGACAGTGATTCAAATCACCAAATCAAATCATTGTCCCCTGAATCAGCCAAATCTGAAGTGAATACTAGCCGCTTCACACAGGCCTATTACATAACTTATTTTTGCTTCAGCAGAATTTTGCAGAATGAACTATTGTGGGTAGTTTGAGTGAGCCTCCAAAATTGTGAATGCTGATTTGACTAGACTCCAGTTCCTTATCATTACTACAAAACAAGCAAAACAAAGCAATAGCGACTGATGAAAATGCTCCTTTTTTGCAGACTTCCCTAGGTTTAGACCTCCAGGGTAAGGTCTTGCACTCCAGCTTTCAACCCCAGCTGACTATTTCTACCCGATTTGATTCTCTGGAAGAGATGGATTTAAATGGAAAAGCTGACAGACCCTGGACTTATGTTATTGCCACAATAACAATAATAACAACAATAACAAGAATAATTTCCTTAATACTTTTCCATGAATGTTTGAAAGCAGTAGTTTTCCCTTTAGTCTAAAGATCAAAAACAAGAGCAATTTTAATTTTCTAAACTTGGACAACATTCGTGTTTCCACAGTTTCCATGGGAATGCAATCCACCCTTTCCCAATTTTATTAAAAACCACCTTCTTGGCTACAGTAGCTGCCACTTTCATTATGTCTCATGTATCTTGTTTTAGGAAGCAGGAGTCTGCCTATTTCATTTTAGGGATCAGGACTCTGTTATTGTGAGGAATACACTTCAGAACTGTGTTTTTCCTTTGAGAATGCTTCAAGTTGTTTTCTTTCTCAACTTGGAAAGTCTAAGTGTTTCCAAATAATTAAATTAGTGTCCAATGGTAGCAATGTTTTTGTTGATATCAGTGTTGTGTGCTGTCCCAAAACAATATTGATGTATGGATAATGCAGTTGTGTTCTGAAAACCATTATGGCATCTGGAAAAGGTTATTTGGAAAAGGCATGTGGTGAATTATGGCTGCTGTTTAGTTCTTTACCTTCTGTGGAACATGTCTCCTGAGTTTTTACTGGAATGGGAATGCCTCAGATATGTGTTTGGAAACAAAGGTGTAGGAAAACACTCGTTATTAGGAGAATATAAAATACGTTAGGGAGAAGGGACCAAAATAACACCAATGTAAATGCCTGAGAGAGCATGAAAATATAAGGTAAATGTTCCATTTTAAACCATATATCTATATCTTAGTGGAAAGCAATTTGTTCATGAAGCAATGCATGTTATCTTAAAGACGCATTGATGAAAAACCTTTAACTGATTAATGGAGTCTAATACACCATTGAAAACTTAGGACTCTGCTTTCCAATTGAAGGAACTAGATTTTCCCTGAATAAAAGGAGCATGAATAGTACTTACACTTGCCTTGGATCTGCTTAATAGTTTGCTAAAAAGGACTGACCAATGTACTGAATCCCAAATGGGAGTAGGCAGGCCTTCAGGAATGGTCTTATGTACATGGAAACTCCTGTTTTACGTAATGGGAAGTGTCTGTTTTGAGGGTGGTGCAAGTTCTTTCCTTACTGCTTACTGATATTTGGAAGGTGTTGTCTCATTTGCATGATGCCTAGACTGGCGTTTGCCCGTCTGACTCCAGCCTTTGCCTGTGACGCTCAAGGAAGGAATTGCTGCAAGTAGAATAAGAGTGACCATATAGAAATGTTTTAGTAATGCTTCCTTGCCTTGTCTTTACAGTATGCATGCTCCTGGTGGTATATACCTGAAAAGAGACAGCCACATTCCTTGTGTGTGAGACAGGAGGAAGGTTTTATAAGTGTGTATATGATGCCAAGGCAAACAGAATGTTTTGTGTGCTACTTTGGCAGCCGGAAGGGGCTAGAGCTGTTTTTGGGGCATTTTAAATTTCTTCAGTTCCAATTTTTTTTGAAAGAGTGAATTTACAGCCTGTGAAAGATACTGAATGAACAGCCCTGGCTGAAGACCTCTCTTTATTCACTGTTGCCCTGCACCTCCTGCAGTAACTCACATCAATGGGAACTGGGTATAAACATGTTATCATTAGGTATGTACGGAGTTACATTTTTATCTACCTAACCAGAGTTAGGTCAATCTAACTGTCCAATTGTGCAGGCGTTCAGAGAGCTTAATCCACTTAAAAAATGGTGCATTTGATCTAAGCTGGTGCACTAACTGGGTGCATCTACACAAGATGCTAAATGCAAAGTAAGATAATTCTACTGTATATTAGCATGTCACAGCAAATGCTATGCTATTGCGCTAATGCACAGCAGAATTAGTCTAGTGCACATTAGTGTCACTTAAAAGGTGTGTGCTGGTGCTACTGCTCAATAGCACTGGTTACTGCGCATTTAGTTAGTACCTGTTATTACAGGTACTAAACTTAATGCGCAGTAACCACGGTGCATTAATGCATGTGTAGATGTGATCACTGAGATCAAGATCAGATTAACCTGATCTAGGAAAGGGTTAACCTGATCTTTTGAATACCTGTACATGTTCACAGACCAGCCCTGAGGCTGGGAAAGCCCAGCCACTTGCCCCAGCTTGCAGCTGTGCTATTCTCACTTCCCCTCCCCCCCCGACACTGTGTAGGCTATGTTCTGCCCCCTGATTCTTACCCCCTTGATTTAGCCCCCTTGCAGGCACACCAACCCCCACTTAACCTCACAGACCCACCAGCTGCACTGGATCCTGCCAACTATCCCCCTCCTCCCCCACGTGGACCTGCTAGCCTTCTTGGATCCCACCCACCCCTGTACCTGCCACTCCTGATCTATCTGCATGTGACTTAAAGCCAGCCATGTGAACAAAAACTAAGTGCAGCAAACAGCTGTACTTACTCTTTCTATCATTATAGTTACATTCTGCATTTATTTGTTGAACTGGTAGAAGACTCAGATCCAAAATGGAACTAAAACATGGCAATGTTGACCAGTTATGTGCCTAAAATGTAGGGGCCTGGTTCCAAGTATGGAATCCATAAAGACAAGTAAAAATATAGGTTTGCTTGTTTTGAAAGGGAGAGATGGAGGGGATGTCTACAACATGTTCCTAGCAACCTCATAGAAAAACATAGTTGAGTGGATACTATAGCCATCCACTCCCTCTCCTATTCATGTGCCTTAGGCCAAGTAATACAGTAGAAAAGCTGCTCTGGGATGCCCCGCCAAAACTATTCTCAAGTATGCTGAAGGGAAGGTCTTGGGAGATGTGAAGAATGGCAAAGAATTGGAGCACCAAACTGTGGCTATGTGCACTTCCTTCTGCTCCCCATCCTGTTATAGCCCTCCTCTGTGTATTGGGAAGTGGGTTAACAAAAAGCCATTTCAGCAGTTTTATGTGGTTTTTTGCAGTTCTCTTAGGCTCTTTTTTATTTCAACAGAATTGCATAAAGGATCAGGGCTCTGTTGAGTATATCTCTTTTCTTGATTACTGCATGAAGATTTGTGGATGTCCCTTTCTGTGGCAGGATGTCAGCACCATTGCTAAAAACTTCACAGTGGTCTGGTGACCTACTAGGCCTTCTCCTGCTGTGTTCAAATGCAGGGTGGTGATTTTCAGTGTTTTTGACCATGTGGAACATTTTAACTAGTGCATAACACTTTGCACACTTAGCCTGTGCTCAGGAAACCAGCTCCAGGCTCCCCCTGGGTGCTAGCCCGGAGGCTGGCAGGGAACACCAAGTCAGGAGAGAGCTGTCTCCTGGTCCTGGGGGCTGCCAGCTCCTGGGGGCTGCTGGCTCCTGGGGCAGGGACAATGTCCTCCTGCAGCAGCAGCAGGGAGCTTCTGGCCAGGGATCCCTGATCAGGGGCATGGAGCTTGGAAAGAGCTGCAGGGGAGGAGCAGGTCTCAGTTCCCTGCCAAAATCCTCCTGTGGGACAGTTAGCAGCTAGCTTGCTGCTAGTGGCCCCACTGGCAGATTGGGGCAGGGAATTGTGTCCTGCTCCACCCCTGCAGCTCTTTTTAAGCCCTGTGCCTCGATCACTTGATCAGGGCATGGGGCTAGGACCTGCCCCTGCCCACGACAATTCCCGAACATCCCCAGGCTACATGAGGAAGTTTGCATGTGCAGCGCGGAGCTGGCTGGGGACTGCCCGAAACAGGACAGTCCCCAGCCACTCTTAGGCTGCACGTGCTTCCCTGCGCAGTCTGGGGCTGCTGGGAACTGTCCTGGTCAGGGGCAGGGAACTGTCTCTATGTAGGGAGCTCCTAGCCCCTGCTCTGTGTTTACAGTTGTGATTGCGGACTGGGGGCTGGGGAGCTTGTTCCCCCTCCAGCTCTGTGCTTGCTGTTCCTCTTCCAGCTCAGTGCTCATGGCACTGGGTGGGGAACAAATGCCCCCCTCTATCCTGTTTGCCCACAGCTCCACTCAAGATCTCCTGGTCAGGGAAAGATCTGCTTATTTCCCAGCCTGAGCCCTGCAGAAGACCCTGATCTCCAGGCTTGAGCCGTACGGTCACAGGCCTCAGACTGGAAGACGCTTATCTCCCAGCAGTGGCTCTATGACCACGGGGTTGCTACTGGAAGATAAGCATCCCCAGCCCCCATCTTCCCAACCATGATGGCAGAGCCGGGGCTGGGAGATAAGGATCTCCCAGCCTCTGCTCTGTGATTGTGATCTGGGAGCAGGGGGCTGGGCGCTCCCTGCTGCTGGGACAGGGAGTCATAGTCCCTGCCCAGGCTCCTGTGGATGGCTGACCAGGAGCAGATTTGGCTCCCAGCCAGGTGTCTACACAAGTGCTACGGTGCTGATGCCATTGTTGGTAGCAAATTTACTCAGGGTTAGGGAGATTTACTGTGATGTAAGCATGTGCACATGTACATCCATGTGTTTACTTCCCATTAAACTATGCCAATTCACCATTAAGTGCCTCATGTAGATGCGCCCACAGAGCAGTGAGCTATGCTGTCTGGCACCATGGAAAAATTCAGGGTAAGAGACTCCAGTTTCACATGTATCCACCCTTGTGACCTCCTGAAGTGTCCAGAGGTCTGAAGAGCACTACTTTACAACTACTGCTATAGGTCACAGCCAGGAATAGGGGAGAATTGCTTCTAGTCCCAAACACGTTTCCAGCAAGGTACTGGTGATGGGGATGAGGAAATTCCTCCTCAGGACTTGAGCAATGTCCTATTCTTTTCCTCCTGTTCTCTGAAGGAGGGGTATGAAAAGATATGAGAAAATACTGTGGTGAAGAGGGAATTTTTTAATGGTGGAACATTAAAGGTCTGGTGGATCCAGGCTCTTTCCAGCCTTGATTATCCCTTTCATCACTGCTCCCTTTAGTTATGTTCCTATAACTTTTGGGAATTGGGAACTAGTAAGAGCTATTTGGCAAGAGGGCTAAATTTTTAAAGGTATTGGCATTTCTGAAAATCCTGGTGGGCACCCATCCTGCATCATTGGCCACCTCTAAATAAATACCTGAAACATTTTGACCCTCAGCTTCTTACTCCCCACACATATAAGCTTGGTGAAACTAGAATGCTAACTCCTCACCCACATCAACCTGGTGAAACTAGAATGCTAACAATCCAGACCTCACCAGTTCTGGTGCCAGTGAAGGAAAGCTAATAAAATATTTCCTCTATTTCCTCCTTCCTTCTAATCAAAGCATTGCCCTGTGCTTTTTGCAACCCTCTTCCTGAGCGAGGTACACAAAAATAACTGCATGCCATTCTACCACAGGAGGAAAGATGTCTGGGAGTGTGTCACTGGATTGCAGACAGGTAGAAGAGCCAGAATGTTTGTCATTAGACAGCCCTTGGGCATACTCTCGCCAGCACCCTGAGACACTGCAATCACAGAAACATGCTGTATTAGCCTGTGTGGAGTTTTGTGCTGCTTTGAGACCTAAAGTACTAGGATCAAAACTAACCTGGGTAATCAGCACTGCACTGCAGTGATTACTATGGGCAAGTGAAGGTGCCTGCTTTTAATACTAGCTCCTTTACTAACTTCAGAAAGCAATTCAGCATTTTCTGTATTGCTCTGTGCCCCAGCCATGTTTAATACACTTAAATAAACTCCTTGTCCCGTCAGAAGTAATGACACTCAGGTTATAGCTTCAGTGAAAGGGGGGAAAAGGAAGAGAAAAAGGAAGAATACAAGCTTAGCAGCCATGACTGCAATTCTAAAATTGAAATCAGTTACTTATGTGTGTGGTAACCCAAATGATGGGTGGATTAACTTTCATAGTACCATAATTATATTTCCTTTCAGAATTAGGGCCAAGGATAAGTCAGACACCGCACAACAAAACAGCACGTCTCCAGTAGCCTATTTGACCTTCATTTATCAAAATATGTTCCAGTTGCTTTGCATTTTGGTTACAGCATGAGTGTTTCTAGGTTCTAATCCACTCCTATTGTCTGTTGAGTTCTTTTTGCCTAGTTATCTATAAAATACTTGCCTATGTTACAGATTGACTGTGGGCCATGGGCAAAATTACTTAGGCCAAGTTAAAGCTCCTAAAAGCTGTAGTCTGGTATCTAATTATGTGGCCTTGTTTTCTAAGATGTCTAGCACCCAATATCTAGCTTCTTGTAAGGGGTTGCTGGATGACCACCGGTACTCTGGAACATGATGCCTAGTAAGTGTAAAAACAGATTTAGGATTCCCTGCAGAATCCTGCTGAGGTATATTCACTGAATGAGGCATCAGGAAGGTGTAACTATCAATCTTTCCATGATGCACGTTGCAAGATTATTGCCCAAGTGTGTGATTTATGGTATTCTGGATAAATAAAAGTACTGACCATGGAGCTACCTTTAGCTGAAGATAGCACTTGATACCACATCATGGCCAAAAGGAGAGCTAGTGAAAAAGGAAGAGATAGCAGGATGCTAAAATGGAAACCACACTTCAGTCTTAATTATATTAAACCACTTTAGTTTGGGACCTCTGGCTATGTTTGATTTTTCTCATTTGTTCCAGGTAAACAGACTACATTTTTCACTCAAGAATTTACCTTTTCCACTGAACATTTTAAGAGAAAGATTAATTTTTCCATGGGACTATCAAGCTTTGAATAAAACAGCTCAAACGGCTAGTTCCAAGGCACACAGAAAATCCATAGGAAAAACAGAAATAGTTTACATGCTCCCTGAGGAGGAACCATGACAAGCTGACAATTAACCAATTCATTAACTTAAAGGACCACATAATGGCTTAATTGATTTAAGTTGCTGAGAGTGTGGCATTGCAGTAAGATTCTTGCTGTGAAGTGTGGGATTCCCAGAAGCATCCATCAGGTTTAAATGAATTGACTTTCCATGCTAATTGACCCAGATGTGCTTGATTTTAGCTCACAATTACTACTTCATTCAATTACTGGTGAAGTGGAGAGAAGTAATGAAAAGGACTCCATTTATCTCACATCCTAACTTAAATGGAAGCTTTTCTTGAAACATTTTTCTGGTGCTATGTGTACTGTTCAGCTTGAATTGCAGCATGATTCCATCTTGGTTGATTATGTTGCCCATCTATCTTTCTTTGGGTGTCAGAGTCTGAAATAAAGGCAATGATTTTATAAAGTGTGGCTCACTGGATCACTAATGGTACTCTCCAAGTATGTGTTCAGCCAATCAGGGAATAGAAAAAATACTTCTTGATGTATCTAATCAATTGGAACTACAAAAGCACAGGCTGAATTTTGAATATTTCCATGTTTAACTCTGGAGTGATGGGGGCAACACATAAATAAATTTGAACAATTAAAAAAAGGCAGGAAATCACAATATAACATTCAATATGCTCAAATAGAAAAAGGAGTCAAACCTGCTGAATAGATTTTGCATTATGAATTTATTCACTGAGTTATAAGTGAATAAATAAGTGCTTACCATCTCTAGGATGGTAAGAACCTCATTTTTTTGTAAATGAGAGGTCAGATGCTCTTCTGAGTTATACTCCTACAGTACCTTGGGGACTGGGTCCCCTTGCTGGATGGAAGTGAATAACACTTTGTTGGGTACATTAGTACCCAGACAAAGATAGGCAAAAATGCCTTTATACATGGATATATACATAAATATCAAGTCTGTTGGCCAAATTCTGCTTTCATTGAAGCTGATGGAGTTAGTTTGGATTCATGTTGCTGTTGCTGGGAGTAAAATTTAGCCCACAGTGCCAGTTAGCCAGAACGTGTAATAACCACTCTGCTGAGCATGTTCAGTGATGTTCACTGACTTCATTAAAAATCCTATGCCATATAAAGTCAGATTTCATTGCTTTTTATAAAGGATCCCCTCCAAACTGCTGACTCATACTGTAAGAAGAGACCTGGTGATTTTCCTGAACTTGAATCACAGTTGAGCTCCATGGATGTCAAGCTGTGAAGCCACATGTGGCCTCAGCCATTTGGCAAACACTGAGTATGGATTTGGCTGTATCATGTTCAGAGTCCAGATGTTAGATGGGTCAGCCACAGCATGCAGCATATTAGCACAGAGCAGAAGAATGGTTACACATTATAATTTAGTTTTCTTAATATAGATGCTAAAGTCTGGTAACATCTTTGATGACTTCAGCCCCAAATGAAGGCCAGATTTTATGCTATATACATAACTCTGTACCCCACCCTACAGGGAAATCTGGGAGGTACAAACCCTCTTCAAGCAGGCCAGTTTGCTAGTTGCACTATCTTTTGAGAAACATGATCTTTTTGCTTTTCTACCCTCTTCACCACATTTTTGCCTAAGGTCCTTTCTCAACCTGATCTTAAATCAAGTATTTGAAAAGGAATTCGAAGTAAGGGTGTGTAGCATATTAAGATAATCACTGTTGATTTGTGGATGCTCAGTGCATCTATTAACAATTAGTAAACCATTTAGAAATGGAAATGTAATATAAAGTTAGCCTTTAATGTCATTGTTTTTTTTCCTTTCTTAAAGCTCAGGAGGTTGAGTGCTGTCACACTTTTAGGCTAAATTTTCCCCTCCTTTTTTCAGTGTTGAAGTTAGCAGGGTCAGGCACTGTTGTAATGGTTTTTCCCTACATGACCAAGTTTAGAGGAATCACTTATCATTACATTACCATAGATTGCCCAGGGACAGCAGTATGAACTGCTTCCTAACATTTTCACTTGAATGTGGAGTAGATCTCCACAGTATTGTGTAACAAGTGCAAGTGCTAATGCAGAATGGGAGGTTTCCCCAAAATTACCAATTCTGGGGACAGAGGCACTGAGAACAGATGCTGGCCCCTTGTTGATACCCTTAGGCTAGGGACAGACATTACACACAAACCTATTTAAGTGATCAGAAACTGGTTTAAACCTGTAACAGAACAGATGTTCAGTGCACATAAACCAGTTTGAAAATGGCTGAAACCGGTTTGAGATAAACCTGGTTGAATGTAGTATCAGACTTAACTGATTTGGTTCAAACTGGTTTATGCAATGTCTGTCCCAGACCCTTTCCTGGTTTAAGCTAAACCCGTCACCCCCAGCATCCTGGCATATTGTTTGGGCTGGGAGATGCTTTCTGCTCCACAGCAGGGCTGGCCCCTCTCTTCTGCTCCCTGGCTGCAGCTCAGGAAGACTTGCAGGCACAGAGCATCTGCCTGGCGTCTCCCTCCTAAACAGGGATTATTCCGTCATCCCCACCTTTGCCTTCTGCAGACACCTCAGCATTAGCTAGCAGACCACCCACTGGCTATGGTCCGTGCTGTGGGAGAGGACAGAGGCAGCCAGGCTTTTTGGAGCTAATCAACAGGTAGCTTAATGTCCTTCCTTGGAAGAACTTTTTAAGAACTACCAAGCTCTGGGGGGCAAGCTGAAGGAGATAGGGGCACAGGGGGGCTTCTCATCGGTCCTTTCAGTGGGCGGGCAGGGTTTACCCCATAAGACCTGTATCTGGGATGTCAAGTTGCACCGTTGGGAATGGTGTCTTGCGGTGGGCTTTGGCTGTCTGGCCCATGAGCCATACTTCAGAACAAGAGACATGTTCGGGTGGGATGGGCTTCACCTCTCCCCCAAAGGTAAGTGTGTGTTTTCTTTCAGGTTATCTGATCTCCTCTGGCAGGCTTTAAACTAGGCTCATTGGGGGTGGGGGAGGAAGAGGACCAAGGGAGCCACAGAACACTGAACCAAGAGACACCACAAGAACAGCTCAGCCAAGACAGGCGACGAGCACAAGAAATACCCAGGTAAGAGACAGGGGCCTGGATAGTCCTGGGATTGGCGGGGAGGTGCATACACCCTCAAGAGGCCTTAAATGCCTTTACACTAATGCTCGTGGTATGGGGACCAAGCAGGAGGAACTTGCCATCCTGCTTGCTAACACAAATCCAGACATAGTGGAGCTCACTGAAACTTGATGGGATCCAACGCACGACTGGGCGGTAAACATCAAGAGCTATAGGCTGTACAGGAGGGATAGAACAGGGAGGAAAGGTGGGGGTGTGGTGATCTATGCCAAAGAGCAATACACATCCTCAGCAAACAGCACTGGGTTGGAAGTAGGGCAGAGTGAGGTGGTCTGGGTCAGAATACAAGGGGGTCAGGGGGAAAGGGACTTAATGGTGGGGGTCTACTACAGGCCACCTAACTAGGGGGAAGAGCTGGACCGGGAATTCTCAGGTTGGCTCAAGGAGGCAGTTAAGTCAAAGGATGTGGTGATCATGGGTGACTTAAATTATTCGGACATCTGCTGGGAAGAGCAGTCAGCCAGGCCTGACCACTCACGTAGGTTCCTTGCTGAGTTACAGGACCTCTATCTAACCCAGGAGGTTCACAGTCCCACCAGGGAAAATGCCTTGTTGGACCTGGTCCTGGCCATAGGCGATGATCTGGTGAGGGGACTGCCGGTGCTTGATCACCTGGGCGATAGCAATCATCACCTACTGGAATTTACCATTCATAGCTTCATAGTTTCATAGTTGGTAGGGTTGGAAGAAACCTGAGCAGATCATCAAGTCCGACCCCCTGCCATGGCAGGAAAAAGTACTGGGGTCAAAAGACCCCACCAAGGTGTTTGTTTAGTCTCCTCTTAAAGACCCCCAGGGTAGGAGCCAGCACCACTTCGCTTGGAAGTTGGATCCACATCCTAGCCACCCTGACAGTGAAGTAGTGCCTCCTGATGTCTAGTCTGAATCTAGCCTCTTCCAGCTTGTGAACATTATTTCTAGTCACTCCTGGTAGTGAACAGGGACTCCCCCAATGCCTGTCAGTCCCCTCTGACTAGTTTGGAACAGGCCACTAGATCCCCCCTCAGCCTTCTCTTGTGGAGGCTGAACAGGTTCAGGTCCCGTACCCTCTCCTCATAGGGCCTGCCCTGCTGCCTCCTGATCATGCGAGTGGCCCTCCTCTGGACCCTCTCTATGATGTCCACATCCCTCCTGAAGTGCTGCGCCCAGAACTGGATGCAGTTCTCCAACTGTGGCCTGACCAGTGTCACATAGAGGGGAGGATCACCTCCTTGGATCTGCTCTAGATGCATCTGTGGATGCATGACAAGGTATGGTTGGCCTGCCTGACTGCGTCCCCACACTGCCGGCTCAAGTTCATTTTGGCATCGATAGTGATTCCAAGATCCTATTCTGCCTCTGCACTGATGAGAAGGGAGTTCCTCAGGCTGTAGGTATGGTGCTGGTTCTTCCTCCCCAGGTGCATCACCTTGCACTTGTCAGTGTTGAAACCCATCCTGTTCTCATCTGCCACCCCTGTAACCTGTCTAGGTCTGATTGCAGCCTATCCCTCCCATCTAGTGTGCCCACATCCCCCCACATCTTAGTGTTGTCACCACATTTGAATAGGGTGCTTTTTACCCCCTCGTCCAAGTCACTGATTAAGATGTTGAACAGTGTGGGCCCAAGGACCGAGCACTGCAGAACCCCACTGCCTACGTCCCTCCAGGTCAAAAATGACCCATCCACCAACACTCTCTGGGTGTGGCCCTCCATCCAGTTAGCGACCCATTTGACTGTGTAGGTGTTGACACCCCAGTTCCCTAGTTTTTTAATGAGAATGGGGTAAGAGACAGTCTCGAAGGCCTTCCTAAAGTCCAGAAAGACTATGTCCAATGCTCCCCCTGCATCTAAGGATTTTGTGTCCTGGTCATAGAAGGCCACCAGGTTGGTCTGACAGGACCTGCCTCTAATGAACCCATGTTGGTTGCCCCTAAGCATAACCTGTCCCGCTGGCCCCTCGTGGACACGTGCCAGGATAATTCTCTCAAAAAGCTTACCCAGGATCGAGGTAAGACTAACTGACCTATAGTTTTCTGGGTCCTCCTTCCTCCTTTTTTTGAAGATGGGAACCACTTTGGCCCTCTTCCAGTCCTCTGGCACCACACCAGAGCACCATGAGTGCTCGTAAAGCCGTGCCATGGGTTCCGCAATGACCTCAGCTAATTCCCTCAGCACTCTGGGGTGGAGATCATCAGGACCAGCTGATTTAAATACGTCCAGTCCCTCCAGAAGTTCCCTGACTAGATCCTTGCTGGCCCTTGGCCTAGGCATGCCTCCCCTGGGGCCTGAGGGGGTCCCTGTGCGGGGGCTGATCTGGCCCCTGCTCAGGAAAATGGAGGCAAAAAAGTCATTAAATAGGTTAGCTTTGTCGTCTGGTGTGACGACCAGATTTTCTAGTGTGTCTTGCAGGGTCCCCACTTTACCAGGTACCTTCTTTTTGCCCCCTATGTATTTAAAAAAGGACTTCTTGTTTTTCTTGATTTGAGTACCTAATCCCAGTTCTATCTCCAC
>NW_017729026.1:3018561-3018870 GCF_001723915.1 Gavialis gangeticus | reverse complement strand
AGAGTGGTCATTTCTTAAGGAGACGATACTCCAAACCCAAAGGGTGACAATCCCCACATGGATCAAAGGGGCAAGAGTGCTGAAAAGACCCCATGGCTCACCAAAAGCATCCAGGGATGTCTGAAAGCTAAAAAGAAGGTGTACACCCAATGGAAGAGAGGGGCCATCACCAAGGAGGATTATACCTCTATTGCTCGAGAGTAGGGGGGCTGTTAGGAAGGCTAAGGCTGAGATGGAACTGGGACTAGTGACCCAGATCAAAGATAATAAGTCCTTTTTTAAATACATAGCGGGTAAAAAGAAGGTACC
>NW_017729026.1:3017944-3018550 GCF_001723915.1 Gavialis gangeticus | reverse complement strand
CTGGGATGTCTGTCTGGGTTACAAACTGATTTAGCCTAGCGAGTTAAACTAACCTGCAAAGATTGAATCAATTCAAGCTCTAGCTTTTTGAATGTTTGTTCCTAGCCTCAGTGTTTAGCTTACCAGAGACAGTGTTTACATGAGATGCTGACTGCTCAGCAGCTAGAGACTACTGTTTAGTAGTGTCATGTGGCAGTCAGTGTCACAGAAAAGCCATTCTTCAGTGGAACCGCGCAGTAATGGTTGCACAGTCAGCTTCTCATGTAGATGTGGTCAGAGTGATTAGTGTCTTGGAAATACTAAGGCCTTATAGAAACAACTTCTGTATATCCAATTTCTTATTTTCCAAACTGTACCACAGCATAACTATGATCTCAAACCTTATCAGCTTATGTTGCTGCCTGTGAGTGCATTGATGTAGTCTTTCTGGACTTCAGCAAGGCCTTTGACACCGTCTCTCACCCCGTCTCTCACCCCATCCTAGTTAAAAAACTAGGTGACTGTGGCATCGATGCCTACACAGTCAGATGGATTGCAGATTGGCTGAGGGGTCGCACTCAGAGGGTGGTGGTGGATGGGTCATATTCGACCTGGGGGGAGGTGGGT
>NW_017729026.1:2996050-3017524 GCF_001723915.1 Gavialis gangeticus | reverse complement strand
AAGAAGAGGCTGGATGCCTACCTGGCTGGACTCGTTTGAGTCCCATTTCTCTTTTTGGGGTTTTTTGTTGTTCTCCCGCCCTGGCGGGGGGTCGGGCTAGAAGATCTACTAGGTCCCTTCCGACCCTTAATCTATGAATCTATGAATCTATGACCTGTGCAATTATTGTGCAATAAGGTTACTGTGTAGTAAAATAAGGCAGTAAGCTTACTGTGTAGTAAAAGGCACATGATACGCTACTGTGCAGTAGCGTCTGAAAAAAAACAGGCGGGGACTCTTCCGTGCAGTAACACCAGGTACTGTGCAGTCACTTAGTACTTGCTTATACTCCTACAGTACCTTGGAAACTGGGTCCCTTTGCTGGATGGAAGTGAATAACACTTTGTAGTACCCAGAAAAAAAGATAGGCAAAAATGCCTTTATAAGCGTATATATAAGATGTGGCCAGGAGTGTGTCTTCATGTGCTCCATTTTGGGCACAGATGTGGTACCCAATTGGAGCAGTCAAATCCAGGGCTGCTCCTGCCTTGCTCTGCCTCAATTGCAGTAGCCAGGGGGAGCTCCAGGCTCCCTGGGGTGCCAGTCTGGGGGCTAGCAGGGAGCATGGGGGCCAGTCCAGATGTGCACAGGGCCAAGAGAGTTGTGCCAGCTGCAGGGGCAGCTGTCTCCACATGGCTGAGATGCAGCAGTGGTGCAGCCATGTGGCGGGGAGACAGCTGTCCCTACTGCTGGCACGGCTCTCCCCTGGGCTTAGTCAGGCAGTGGCAGGTCCCCTGCTGCCTGGGCTGACTGGAAGGAAATGGCTTTCAGTCATCATCTACATGTGTATGGGTGACTAGTGCCGTCTTAGTCAGGTGGGACACGTGCCCTGCCTGCGACCAGTCCTACCGACCGGGGGCAGTCCCCCTGTGGCCAATCCTGCTGACTGGGTGGGAGGTTCCCCTGGATGATCCCACAACAGCCAATTGCTGCAGTCACTTCTAGGAGTGGCTGCAGCCGCTTCTGGGAGTAAGCACTGGCCAATCGCTGCAGCCACTCCCAAAAGGTACTGCAGTGACTCCTGGAAGTGGCTGCAGTGATTACAGAAATTGGCTGGCTCTTGCAGAGGGGGCACCGGTGCTCCTGCCTGCCCCCCCATCACCTAAGCAGCAAGTGCAGCTGGTCAGGGGGTGCACCGGCGCTCTCAGGGGGTACACATGCACCTCCCTACACATCGCCACTGTACACATGCGCTACTGCACAGTAGCTAATGCATTGTTAATCTAGTAATCGTATTTCCTGGTACTAGCAAACAGTGCATTAGCCTAATTTACTGTGCAGAAAGTCCCATGCACATGTAGCTAGTGTTAGACTAGTCTAATGCACAGTAAAATTTCTTGTGGAGACATGTCTTGTATGTATTACATATTAAAGAATATCTCTGTATTTTTCTGTATTAAAAATACTTTTCACATATATATTTGAGAGATGAATTAATATATCAACATTTCTGCATGACTAAATTAATTTTCAAAAGAACGTTTTCTGGCAGGATATTTTAAAGAAGGAATTTGCTTAATGAGCATTAAACTCAGAAATGAGTAAACGTGGTTATCCAAAACAGATTATTTGCTGAAGTCTACAGAAAGCACATCAATAAACCTGTTTTTGCTTTAAGAATGATAGAATGAGAAGCAGAGTAGTAAACTAATAATAAAATTAATCTAATTCATTTAGTCTAAACACCAAACTTGAAATGTGGACACAAAAGAAAACAATGCATGCAAAAAAATTGCATGATGACTATTACCAAGGAGTTTTGTTTGAAACTATGAAGACTGCGTGTGTTAAACATTCTGAGAGAACCAATTATTTTATTGTTTGTGCAACATTTAAGGGCTATCCTGTTAAGTCAGATTGAAGGAAGAGAATTTATGGGACAGCTTCCTTTCGTTGCCAACCAATCAGACAGAGTAGATATTTGGGAAGAGGAAGTCCTACAGCTAAGACATAAGCTCACTGTAAGCAGTAAAAATTACATAGCTGACTAAAATTACATTGGGAAATTTCTATGTGAAGACCTCACTGTCAAGTAAAAAGGGAGGAGCACAAACATCAGACAAGTGGGACCTGGAAGAAAGATAGTGCTGAGGAAGAGAGAAGGGATCATAGAGAAAAAGGGGACTCTTAGAAGGCAATTGCCCAGAAAACAGTTCTGGACCAGAAAAAATGTTTTGAAAAGAGAAATAGAGAGTGCTAGAAGAAGCCTTAAAGTAGATAAAGAGTCTCTTTGTCTAGGAGACTCTGTGTGAGTCGCTGGTTATGATGTAGTAGAGATCTTAGGAGAGACAGACTAGACTGACCAAGCAGACCAAATACTGGAAACAGAACAAGATGACCACCTGGGGAAAGAGCCACAGACAAAGAACATGACAAAGGAATTCAACCCTGGCAAACTGAATTGGCCAAGGACTCTCTAAATATAAGAATAACTTTTTCCGCCCCTTTAGGTCACAGAAGTGTATAATCTTTATTTAAGTACAAATATTTTAAAAAATTTATTCTAGGTACTTTTTATTTTTCCAATGTACAATCTATTTAAATGTTCACAAACGGCTTAAGAATTGTGGGAGTTAAATAGTATGTTCACAAACATATCTGTATTACTGGAATTTAGAGCAATATGATTGAACTGTATCACTTTATACCAGATGAGGATCAGACTCACAAACTAATAGAGGTTCTTTCAATCTTATTCTCCATACAAAGCATTCTCATGCCACAAATATATCAAATGAAAGAGATACTTTGTATGTTTAAGTTATTTGCATGCTATTTATTATTCATTATGATTTTTTTTCTGTTACACTAGTGCACAGAGATCCAGTCAGGACTAGGATTCTCTTGTGTCAGATGCCAGCTTGCAGACAGTCCTTGTCAAAAAAGAGTTATTATTTAAGTAGGCAAGATAGCCTTATTATCTTAGCCGTATTGCCCCCCATTTTACACAAAGGGAAATTAGGTGCAGAGACTGACTGGTATGTTGAAAAAGTTTTTTTGAATTTAAAAGCAGAAATTGCTAAATGCTTGTTTACATAATCCCTAACAATTTTTACTGAGTGTTTCAGGGATTAAAAAAAATACAGAACAGTATGATCCATGTAATTTGGCATAGAAACAATGCATTTGCCACATTTTTACAGAGTCATAGAAAATTAGGGTTGGAAGGGACCTCAGGAAGTCATCTAGTCCAACCCCCTACTCAAAGAAGGACCATCTCTAACTAGATCCTCCCAGCCAAAGTTGTCTAGCCACATCTTGAAAACCTCCAAGGATGGAGATTTCCCAACCTCTCAGGGTAACCTGTTCCAGTGCTTCACTACCCTCCTAGTTAGAAAGTTGTCCCTAATATCTAACTTAAACTTTCCTTGCTGCAACATTTCTCCCTGTTCTGTCATCTGCTACCACTGAGAGCAGTTTATCTCCATCCTCTTTGTAACCCCCCTTCAGGTAGTTGAAGGTTGGTATTAAGTCCCCTCTCAGTCTTCTCTTCTCCAGACTAAATCAGCCTTTCCTCATAAGTCATGTGCCCCAGTCCCCTAACTATTTTTGTTGCCCTCCATTGGACTTTCTCTCACATAACATAACATAACATAACATAACATAACATAACATAACATAACAATAATAATGACTTTGTAATAAAATCAAGTTAAAATGAAAACAAATTATATTCATGAAACTGAAAGAAGTTATTTTTTTGTTTTTTTAAAGCATATTCTTAGGAATAAAAATACATGTTGCAATGAGGTGGATGTTTATAGTGAATATGACTGTTTCTGTGACAGAAATGCAGCAGCAGTTAGCAAACAGGAAATATTTGCTATGTTGATGGAGCCTTATTAGGAATGGGTAGATTTTTTAAGTGTCTAAATATCTTAGGCATTTAGCCTCATTGACTGCAAAGGAATATTTATTCCAAAGGCATAGAGGTCCCATATTCCCCAAGGTATTTAGGGTATTTAGGATGTGTCTACACGTCATCCTACATCACTGTAGTGATGTGCTATGGTGACGTACGATGCGCTACAGCGACATAGTGATCATGTGAGTCTACACATGACTGGCAGCTACTTCACTGTACCGGCATGCTCCTTAGTGGCTAAAACTAACCGTGTGCTATGTGCACAGTGCAATATGGGTGGTTACTGAGCTGTGCTTTAGTACTTTCAAAAGGAAGTACTTAAGCATGGTGCAGTAACAATGTCACCATAGGATGACATGTAGATACACCTGTAGATGCCTAAATCCAGTAGTGTAACTAAGGGGAGTTGAAGGGCAGGGTGGTGAGGAGTGGGGCACCAGCCAGGGCACCAACTTGAGGGTGGACACAAAAATAGCAGTTGCTGCCACTGCTGGCTTGTCATTGCTGGTGATCTGGCCACAGCTGCTGCTTCATGAACTGTTGCCTCCCAGGGTGCCAAACTCCCAACTATATGCCTCTGCCTAAGTCCCATTGATTTCAGTGATGCAGGAGTCTAAATAACATTGAGGAAAATCTCTTCACTTGTCTATAACCTTAAATTTTACAGATTGTTGTTGAATGTTTTTGTCAAGCACTTACTTGCAACAAGCATATGGAGTCATGATATTCCAGCAGGTTTATGTATGTACAGAATAGGAGACAAAACATGACCTTTTATTGGTATCCAAGGGGAACCATGTTATGATTATATGGAAAAACACTGTGTTAGTTTAAATACTACATATTAAATAATATTTCAAATTATTAAAAAAATAGTTAATTTAATAATTAGCATGCTAGGTGCCTGCTATGATGCTAACTGGAAACAGTGGGTGCAGCTACACAAGACACCTGCTGTGCAGTTGTTACTGCACAGTCATTTAGTCCTTGCATAACCAAGTACTAAATGACTACGCAGTAACTGGTGTTACTGTGCAATAGTATTTCCACACAGTTGCCTGGTAACACTTACTGTGCAGTAGCTCATTACTACTGCCCAGTAGCTTGTTACTACTGCGCAGTAGCATCACATCACAGTTCATGCCCAGCGATGCTACTGCACAATAGTAACAAGCTACTGTTCAGTAGTAATGAGTTACTGCACAGTAAGAGTCTCAGCTAGACTCACCCACTATATTCTAAATGTCCTTCAACTCTATAGGCAATTCTATGGCAACATGTATTGCAAGACCTAGAAAAAAAGATTTAATTTAAAACTTTACTCACTAGCAAACACTGACCAGTCACTATTTCAGATATCCTGCAGGTGCATCTACATGTGCCATTAAGGCAACCTGATAAAGATTCATAGACGTTAGGGCTGGAAGGGACCTTGAAGATCATCAAGTCCAGCCCCCTGCCTCAGGGGCAGGAAGCCAGCTAGGGTCAAAGGATCCCAGCAAGATAAGCATCCAAACGTTTCTTGAAAGAGTCCAGAGTAGGTACCTGCAGCACTTCTGGAGGGAGTCTTTTCCAGGTCTTGGAGGCTCGGACAGTAAAGAAGTTTTACCTTGTGTCCAGCCTAAAACGGTCATGGATGAGTTTATGACCATTGGTCCCTGGTATCCCTTGGGGCACTCTGGTGAACAGACGTTCCCCCAGATCCTGATGCACACCTTTTATGTACTTATAGGCAGCCACCAGGTCCCCCCTGAGCCTGCACTTTTCCAAGCTGAAGAGTCCAATGGATCTTAGCTTCTCATCATAAAGCCTATTCTCTTGCCCTCTGATCATGTGCATTGCTCTCCTCTGGACTCTCTCAAGCTTCTTGACATTCTTCTTGAATTGTGGAGCCCAGAATTGGATGCAATACTCCAGCTGCAGCCTCACCAAGGCCGAGTACAGTGGGAGGATGACATCCTGGGATTTACCTGAGAAACATCTATGGATGCAAGCCAGAGTTATGTTTGCTTTACCAGCTGCTACATCACGTTGGTGACTAATGTTCATCTTGTGGTCAATCATGACCCCCAAGTCTCTTTCAGCTGTGGTGCTAGTGAGTGTACCACTGCCAAGCCTATAAGCGTGCTGTGGGGTTTTTTTTCTGTCGTGGAGTACCTTGCATTTTTTGGTATTGAACATCATCAGGTTTATATCTGCCCACTTACTAAGCTTGTCCAAGTCAGCCTGGATCACTAGCCTATCCTTAGGTGTGGATGCTATGCCCCAAAGTTTAGTGTCATTGGCGAACTTGGCCACTGCGCTTCTCACACCAGTATCCACATTGTTGATAAAAATGTTGAAAACCAGTCCAAGGACAGAGCCCTGGGGGACACCACTGATCACAGAGCACCATAATAATTCGCATCCATCAACTACTACTCTCTGGGTCCAACCTTGGAGCCAATTTCCCAGCCACAGGTTTGTGGTGTAGCTGAGGCCACATTTAGCCAATTTTTGCATAAGGAGATCATGAGACACCAGATCAAAGGCTTTTTTAAAGTCCAGATATATGATGTCAATCTCATCTCCCTTGTCCAGGTTATATGTCACCTGGTCATAGAAGGAGATGAGATTGATCAAGCAAGATGTTGCCTCCTTCCCAGTGGAGTGAGGTGGAGGCCATCTATTCCCAGCAGACCACTGCCTCTCTCACCAAAAGCAGATTGTGATCATGGAAGCCAAAGCCTTCACGATGACACTAGTCTCTGGTTGACTACTTTGATCCTCCTCTCCCTCCTCAACCCATAGCTCAAAACCAGAAGGATCAAGGAAAACACCACCTATGCCCCGAACCCCTTAAGCCCTGCTCCCAAAGCCCTGTAGTGCCTCATGACCCGGCTGGGATCGCTCCGAGCCATGTCATTTGTGTCCACGTGGATAAGGAGCATAGAGTAATGGTCCATGGGCCAGATGAGTTTTGGGATCCTCTCAGCTATGTCCCAGATATGGGCTCTCGGGAAGCAGCAGACCTCCCAGGCTAAGGGGTTGGGGCAGCAGATCACGCCCTCAGTTTCCCTCAGGAGGGAATCTCCCATGACGACCACTCTACGAGTGGCCATAGGGAGAGCAGGGGTGGTAGCTGAAGATGAGCTTGCATTGCCTGCAGGAGCTGGCAACTTGGCAGGCTCTACTGGGGCTGCAAGAGGTTCATACCTGTTGCAAAGCTTCAGAGGGATGAGGACCTTGGTGCAGTGGGCCTTGGGGCTGCTGACCACCTTGGTCCAACCCCCTGGGTGGACAACATGGGAGATCCCCAAATCCTCCCTTGTCCTGGAAGGTGACCTTGGTCTACCCTCTGCTTCCGGGGGCTGAAGGTCCTGGCAGTAGGAGTCTATCTCCTGCTTGCCATCCCTGCTGGTGCACAGTTTCTGGACTGCAACCTGGAGTTCCTCTATCTGGCACCTCAGAGACTCCAAAGTGGGGCAAACCTCGCAAGGGGAGGTGGCCAGAGTCCCGGTCCCATGTGCCTGGAAATGTGCCATGCAGCCGAGAGCCAGAGGCTCCACCTGCATGGAGCCCGGCGAAGTAGGAGCCAGGTAGGAGCATGTCCCTCCTCATCTCCGACTCAGCTGCTCCGCAGCTAACTGGGTTGGGGGTCCCTCCCTCTCTGCTGTGGGCCCCACCTAACTCCAGCTGCACTGGGGGTCTGGGTTGAGGTCCTGCTGAGTTGGGATCCTTGGGGTCCCTAGGCTCAACGGGAGTGTGACAGGCTTCCACCCATGCAGGAGTTAACTGTTCTTGGGCACAGCATTTACACATGCACCCAGGACAACAGAAGTTTGAGCTGGGGTGGAGCAGCCCTGGCCTGGCAGCAGACTCAATGGTTCAGCCCCGGACTCTGGGTGGCAGAGTTGGGTGGCAGAGGAGCTGGCTAGGGCATGAGAGTGCCCAAAGAGTGGAGCCATGTGGCTAGGCAGCAGGCAGGGGCTGGCCCCCACTGCCTGGGCTGACTGCGTGCAATGTATGCCTGGGCCAGCATTAACATGTATGTTTAGGTGTAGTTATTTTCACTGGTGTAAGATAGTACTGTCCCCAACATAGGTTAGGCACAAGAAACAAAGGCTGGAAACCAAGGCTGAAAACCAAGGCTAGAAACCAAGCCTGGAATGGTCTTGTGAAGTGAGATCCCACTGAGATCAGGAGGGCTAAAGCAAAGGATGCAACCCTTATATTGCTGCTAACTACAATGTAGCTGTTCTGTGGATAAAAGAGAAGTTTTGTCATTGAAACTACATTCTGCTGTGGCTCAACTGGGATGCATGTAAGGGGAGAATTTAGCATCTAGATTTGTACAAGATCAAAAATCAAATGTTTAGGGATGTATTTTCATATGCTACATTTATTGCTATTTAGTGATTTTTAAAAAAATTATCTCACATCATTGCTAAGACTCTATTTAGGATTTTGTCCTTATTTTTCTAGAAAATCTATGAGCATAGTGAGAGGCAGTATCTACTCAATGCACATCTACACATGCATTAAGGTGCTTTTCCTGATTCATATTAAATTTAGTACCTTCCATGTGAGGTACTAAACAAATGCGCAGTAGGCTGCCTCAATGCTCAGTAATGAATGCACATACTTTTAAAGCAATGCTTAATGCGCAGTAGCCTATTTACTGCACCTTAGCATAATAGCATGGTTTTTTATGTGATGCTTTAATGTGCAATAAAATAGGCTACCATATATAAAAGCACGCGTGTAGATGGATCCTATGAGTCACAATCTGAAACAGGATTTTGGCCTCTCAGACAATATTTTTTCTAAATATTGGTTTACAGTTTACATCCTTTAAGTCTGTCTTCATTAATAGCTACTTTACATACATGATAAATCCAGGGCTTTTCATCATGTAGAGGGCAAGAACTGCACAATGTTCTACTTGTTTCATAAACAATATGCTTATGTAATCTAAAGTGGTTTTAAGGGGTTGGAATAAATGAACCTAGAAAAATAGAAGAAAAAGTATCAAAGTAGCATCAACACTGAACAGATACATGCAGTGTCACAAGAGCAGGACAAGCCTCAAATTAACTCATTCTGACTGTACTATTTTATCTGCACATAGTGGCCAGATACAGATGTTAAACTTTTACCAGTATAAGTGATTGGAAATTGGTCTATACCCACAACAGAACAGAAGTTCAGCATACAAAACCAGTCTATACCCATAACTGATCAGAAATTCAATACACATAGACTGGTTTAAAAATGGTGGAACTAGCTCTAAGATTTGCCTCCCCCACCAAAGGGAAAATGTGTCTTCTGTTTGCTACAGATCTAAACTACACCACTTACTAAAAACTGCATAACTTAGGTTGATTCTGCCTTGGGCATTTTGAATGTCTGGACCTAGTGTTCTCACAGCAGCTCATATAAAAAGCAGATGTTGCTTTTTGCCAAGGTCTGGGGTCTTTACAGAAGGAAGTCATAGCATACTGCTGGATACCAAAGACTTATTCCAGCTTCTGTTTGGAGCTACAGGTCTGGCAGAAAATTGAGCCATGAGACATTACATGTAGCAGTTGGATCTTTGTCAGTAAAATTTACTCAGTTTAGGATCATACTGTTGGGAGGTCATGAGTGAACCTATGCACCGGAATATGTGAAAGGATTTTTGAACAGCTTAAGTGCTAGGCAGCTGGAAAGGCAGACTTTACAATCGCTGAGAAACATACTCCAGCAGACAGATTTGGAAGTGGGGATGTTTAATAGACCATGGAGAAGTTAAAAGGGAGGATTAGACAGGTGGTCAGGTCACCATAAATGCATAGGGTAGTGTTGTAATTAAAAATATTCCTTTACTCAAGTCTCCTGGCTTCAGTATCAGAACTATGCCTGGGATAGACATAATCTCATTTCCAAGGGAGTATTCATTTATTCCAAGTCATTAGAAAGTTTTACAATGGTTTTAAATTCCTACAAATGGTGACACATAAACCATTTAGATTTAATGAGAGAAAAAGATCCTTAAACAGTAAGGCAATTTTGAATAAAATGACTTGATAGTTATGAACTATGAAATGATAATGCCTAGAGCTAGGTGAGGAAAAGAAAAATTCAAATGGCCAAGGTTGTTTCCATTTCACAGAATCTGAAATAGCCTTGCTTCTAACATGAATTTTTATCTACAATGTTATCAAAGATAGTTTTGATAATATTACTGATAAACAGTTTGTTAATTCTGGACAAATTAAAAAAGTCACTGATTTGGGTTTTTTTTAAAGTAAAACAACCTGTATCTAACATATACTGTTTAGATGAAGTCATCCCTATGAATACTGGGTATGATGTAGTGCATGCTAAATTTACTTGTTAAACATTGGGAAGTTTTTTGGGTTGTTTTTTTTTTTTACATATCTGAGCTGAAATACGTCAGTACATTCTAGCTGACTGCCAACACTATGCCTGAGAGTCACACCCCACTTTGTCTAGTCATTGAGAAAGAAGAAGACTCTGTCATTAAAAATGTAACATATGGATATGCTGTCATTTAAAAAATGTATCATTTTAAACAAGTGGAAGAGCTCCTGTCCATTCAACATTATTGCAAGTCTTGTTATATGGGTGTTTCCAGAGGCAGATCTGGGAGTGGTGCAGTGTTTCAGGCAACTCCACTGCCTTTCAGTGAACCACATTGTGGGAGCAACAGCTGAGGACTTCTTTTAAGTCCCTGAAGCAAGTAAGAATTCCCCCCTCCCTTTCCTTGCATGCTCAGCAGCACTTGCTCTTTCCTTTCGTCTCCAGCTCACTGGAGGGACCCACCCATTGCTGCCACTATCTCCAGCTGCCCTGAGGATGGGGGCAAGGCTTCAGAGCCACTTTCACCCTGGATCCATGCAGGGCCTGACTCAGCCAGGGACAGCAGCAGCAGTGGGTGGGTCCCTCATCCCTACTGGGGCCCCCTAGTGTTCCCTGCCAGCCTGGGAAAAGGCATGGGAAAAGGAAACCCTCCTGCTGCTGCCACCACCACTGCTGCAGCTGCTGTCCTTGGCCTATCTTGTTTCTGATGCAGCCCAGGTGTAGTGGGGCACGAATGACTCTGGATCTCCCCCGACCCCCAAGTCAACCTGGGATAGCGGCAGGTTGGAGGAGGAGAATGGTAGGTGAGGGGAGGGAATGTATTGTTGAGCATGAAGGGAAAGGGAGGGATGATTCTTACTTGCTTGAGGGACTTAAAAAAAGTCCCCACCTACTGGTCCTGAGTCATGGTCTGCCTGTCCTGGTTTGCAGTGAAGGCTACAAGCCAGGGTGCCAACCCTGCAGCAGTCCCTTCTGCCGCACCCCATTTCCAAAACCCTGGGTCCTTCCATATTTCTGATTCAGATTCACTGGGGGGGTGGTATGTGGGCCTATGTTCTCTGCACAGCCAGGGTAGCTAAGAATGGAAGTGTTGCTCATACACAGTGCACTATATTTTAACAATGTTTGTGAAGTTTGGAGGGAAGGGGCATGAACTGGTTAGGCAGGACAAATGTAAAGTGTTCAAGACACAGGAGAAGGAGGAAGGAATGCTAAGAAAGGCATTTGCACACATCTCATTTGGAGCCACGAGAGTTACAGGGAAAGTTTTCTATTAAAAAAATCAGGGGTTTATTAAGTACAGTATTCCCTGAACCTCACCATGGGAGCCACTACTAAAGGAACAGGTGGCCTCCCAACCTAAGAGATGGGTTAAAAAGATATCTTATTACAGAAGAAGAAATGCGGGATTCTGCTGGCACCATCCACAGCTCTGTACCAGGTTTTCCATGCTTAAATTCAGGGCAGAGCAGCTGGGTGTCTCCTGTGATTGCAGCTGAGTTGTTGCAGGAGAACCAAGATAAAGGCAGATGCCTATGATAGGGTGGCTAATAAAGTGACTGGTTTCTATCATACTCTCACTGGCTCAAGAAGAAAGGGGGTTCTCATTTTTCTGAGGGGAAACTTTGAGTTGCTCTTACTTGGTCCCTTTCTGTGGGTTTTCATGGCATCTAGGACTTTGCTTTTAAGTGCTCTGCTCTTTCCAAGGCTTTCAATAGACAGAAGAGTGATAAAGTGCCCTTATAAAGCCTCCAGAAATGCAAGAGAAGTGAGTGGGCCCTATTCCTGGTAATAAAAGGATCATTCAGAATTTGGTTTTTGACTGGCCCAAAAATAGCACATTTTTTTCCTCCTGTGGCATGTTTTAATCCTCCTGGAAACTCACCAGCCTGGCAATTTTCAAACCTATTTCACATTAAAAAGGTCACTTGTTCTGCTATCTAAAAACTTGTGCCCAATTCATTTCACTCAACACAGAGCAGAGCCACAGAGATTACTGATAGAGATTACTGATACTGTTTATTCTGCTGAGTATGCAGGTCAATAATGTGTAGGATTACACATTACACAAGGACTGTGATGGATTTGTGCCCATTCACACTACCTGAGATTCCAGCGCCTGTTCTCAAAAGAGTTGCATCTCAGGTTGTTAGGCAAGAACAGTTAATGTAGCACTTAGGCTAGTGCAAATACATTTATACTACAGCATAATCTACTCTTCAGGTTTGAAATATGTTGACACCTTCAGAATCAAATACCTTGACTCTCCAGGTGCACATGTGCTCCAGGTGGGTTCATGGGTGCAGCTTTCAGACAGTACATTAAAAATTGCAGCCGTGTCTTTGTGAGGCAGTGCTTTGTCATTTTTATGAGGACACTGGCCTTTGCCAAACTTCCCTTTCCCAGTGACTGTGTATAGTGCTGTGCCCTGGCTGATTGCCACACTCCCTCCCAGCAGGCTGCACTTCACTGCTACTACATGAACATAGGCTGGAGTAAAAAGTGGCCTATAGATATGAAATACTAGTGTAAGGGGCTTTTTTTCTGACTGCTTTTCCCATGAGGGAAGGCTGGGGAGATAACCTTATGTGATTCTTCACTATTTGTATTTCACTCAGCGTGGATAATGAACCTGCAAAAAAAGCAGACAATATCAGTGGGAAAAAGCCATGACATTTTAGAAATCCTTCCTCCTTAAAAATCTAAATCATCGCTAATAACTCATTTGAAGACCTATGATTCTTTATCATTCCAGGAGTCCATTAACTGATACTTATATTTGTATAGCATTTAATCCACAGCTAAAGCTCCCGTTCAATATTCCACTACAAGCTAACGAGCCCATAAGGCTAGCAGGTAGGGGGTAGGGGGTAGGGCTGCCAACCCTTCTGGGAGTTTATTGGAATAGGCATTGATCTCCCGTTGACTATTGAAAGCAATCTGGGAGATTGATATTGTGAATGGGTTGAGCAGTACAGTTAATTACAGTACGTCATGTTGGGAAAAAAATCTCCTGGAATAGCTTCAGTCAGAGTTGGCAATCTTAGGAGAGGGTAATGTGGCTAGTGTCTGTCCAGCTCTCTGATTCCTTGTTTGAATAGCTAGGTACCCATTTACAGCTGGGTCAAAGGTAGGTGGGGGCGGAGGAAGGAGATAGGGGGCAGCCTTCAACATGAGTCCAGGGAGAAATTGCCAGTCTCGTGCTTTCTCATAAAAGAACAGCTTAAGTGCTCTGCCACCATGTCCCAGTATTGCAGGACAACTAATAAATAATAAGAGTTGGTTATGAGAATGCAAATCTGTTCTCTGTGAATGATATGATGAGCAACTGAAATTCTGATGGGGGTCAAGGCAGTGCCAAGTATCTCAGCATGAACACAGTTAGACAGTTAAGATCTCACACTAGAGAGTCTCCATGTAGGTTGGATTGCACTTCAGTTGGTCTCCCACAGAGTTTTTGTCTCAGCAGGTTTCCTATTTATTCTTTGAAACATTCCGTTCTTTTGGTTAAGAGACATGTGCTGCACATACAAAACCTTCACTCATGACGTTATTTGACTGACATCTCCTGCCCCCGTAGGCATAAGTGGAAAGAATACATTACACATAAATGCATCTTCTGTCTGTGGAATGGATTGTCATGAGACACGATTCTACCAAAGGAAAGAGCTTTGGTTTAGGGCTGTGGACACTGGAATCAGTCCACAATAAACTAGTGTCTGTGGGACAGAGATATTTCAATCAGACGCAGCATTCTAAAATGCATGCAGGCCTAGAAATAAAAAACACTTTACTCTCACATAACTCCACTCTCTTTCTGTCTTCCTCCTCTTTTCTTTAATTTGTGCATACTCCAGATAAATACTTTTCCTGGTAGCTAAGTATATAATAAGAAAAAGATTTTTTCATATATCTAGACTGAGTCTTGACCCTGTACAAGTGTGGAAGGGAGACCCTAATCATTATGCTTATCCCTCCATGTCTCTGTAGAGCTAGCCAGGGACTCATCGGCCAACATGGATGGGATAATCACACTCAGGTAGGGACTAGTTAAGGGTACAAAAACAATGGAGTTTGGCTGATGTGACTGAAGGTAGATAATAGTAAAACAGTAGGAAAATCTGTTAGCATAAGCTTCTTGAGGTCCTTAAGGAAGGAACTGAGGTCAAATTCTAGGGGTCCCAGGGACCATGTACTACCTGCATGGCACCATTCAGTATGCAGGGTGGACTCTTACCCTTACAGAGTTAGTCAGTAGAAGTTTTTACATGGAGTTACAGAAAGATAAACATCCACACAAAGTTTAGAATGACTGAACATCTTGTACATTACTAATCAGGTTTTTTTTCCATGGTTATTTCCCAGCCTGGTGTATCCAGTCACTAGTGACTGTAAAGATCCAAAAATGGCACAAGAGACTTCTTAAGTACTAGGCTGCCCTGCACGCTTGGCACCAAATTCAGACGACTTTGAGAAGCAGTTCAAATCTTCTGGAGGTTTTTATTTTCTTTGTATTTCTTTCCATAATAAAGCAGGTCTATTTTTAGGATTTGGCCAATACATTTGAACCCAGTGGTTTTAGTTTCACTGTTGTTGTTTTTCCTCCCTTAAATAAAAAAGCAGTGGTCTTGGCTGATCTTAACTGTGCTTAAGCACTGCTTCTCTAAATGTTATACTCAAGGGGTTTTCTATGTGCACATATGTGGAAAGTTTCTTTATGTTTCCTGGAATAAAAAGGGTCCTTGCTTCCTCTGAATCTATGGTCTGTATTTGCAATTTACTCCAGTAAGATTGAATTTAAAGGAACACATGGGAATCAAGCCCCAAGTTTAACAGGTGACAATCATGCATTTTAGTTTTGATAAACCTCAAATAGAAAATGCATGATTGTCACCTGTTCAGTTCCTCAGTTTTTCTGTAAAATTTATTCCTTGCTAAGGCCCACAGGCTGTGTTGTATGATTTTTTTCCCTTGGGCAAAAAGAGCTAGAGACATCCACTTGCATAACCAAGGTAACCCCATTCTTGCATCTGCCAGACAGATCATTTGATGTGAATGTGCTGTTCGCCCCACTCATTGTGCAGAAACCCCATCTCTTCTGCTTTGTTCATAGATTTCATAGATTTCATTAAGGTCCCTTTAAGGGACCTTTAAGGTCCAGACATTAAGGCTGGAAGGGACCTCGGAAGATCATCGAGTCCAGCCCCCTGCCCCATGGCCAGGAAGTCAGCTTGGGTCAAAGGATCCCAGCAAGATAAACATCCAAATGTCTCTTAAAGGAGTCCAGAGTAGGTGCTTGCACCTGCTCTGGCAGCAGTCAGTTCCAGGCCTTGGGGGCTTGGAGAGTAAAGAAATTCTTCCTTATGTCCAGCCTGAAATGGTCTTGGAGGAGCTTGTGACCATTTGACCTTGTTGTCCCTTGGGGTGCTCTGGTGAACAGGCACCCCAAGGGACAACAGGTGTTCAGGCACTTGTTCTTTTAAGGTTGGTGCATCATCATGTGATATAGGTGTGATATAAGCCAGGGTATTTCACACACAGTGTAGTTGTTGATGACTGTATTTGTACTACAGTGTGGTTCAGGACTGAGGGCTAGTTGTCTTAAGGGCTGTCACAAGGTCATGGGACCTGCATTTAGTTTATGCTAGAGTTAAGATTTTGCCCAGGTGTGTATTCTGTTGTCTTGAGGCAGCACACTCATAATTCATCTAGACTAGAATAGGCAGGTTCATTTTAGTGCACAAGCTGAAGCTGTAACTGGAACTGTTCCTGAGAGTACTAACAACAACATTGGGATTGACAAATAGAATTGATGACTTTGACTTGTTGATTCAGTATTATTTGTATTGTGGGAGCACTTGGAGGAATCCACCCCATTTATATTCCACAAGTTAGGGATGGACAGACGAAAAAAACCCACCTGGCTTGCATCAGAGCTTTGTTCAAAACTCAAGCCAGACTTTTTCAACATAGACGTAGTGGCTAAATATTGTCCTGGGTACCTACAAAATGTTAGAAGTTAAAAGGCCGAAACTCAGTAAGTACCAGAAGAAAGGATGCTCTGGCAGTACTTTTAGGAACCTTGGCTCAAATCCAAAAAAAAAGAGGACTTAATCTGTTTATGGTTTTCATCCAATGCCTGCTTAATGGAAAAACAAATAACAATCCTTGATGCAAGACTTGGAGACTCCCCACTTTCCCCACGAGGCTGCAGACTCATGCTGGTGCTTACTCTCTCTGTGGCCTAATGAATTTTTAGGTTGAATGACTTTTGTCAGGATAGGTAGAGAGTGCCCCCATCCCAGAATAGCCTCTAGTATGGTAGTTAAGGGCATGCTCCTGGGATATGGGATGAGGGTTTCTATTACAAACTGGAGAAGGGAATTGAATAGATCTCCCATTTCCTGAGTGACTGCTTCAGTTGTCAAGCTATTGAATAATGTATGTTGAGACCATCATGCCCTCATCTGGCCATATGTGGCCCTTTCTGTATTTTTGAAAAAGAAATGCCTAGGCCTCAACCTTCAGAAGAGGGTTCCAGGCTATGAATTTTGAATGGAAGAAGATACTGTCTGGAAGTGTTTGCAAGACAAGTCAGTCCCCCAGTACTGATGGGATTTAAGACCACTGTCCTCAGCATTGGTTCCCACTCAGCATGTCACTTCTTGTGGCATATAATGTACCACATACCTAATCCTGGGGTATGTATTTCATTTTAGGGGCCAGGCACATAGAAATTGTGAACTGTAATACTCAGCACTGTAGATCCCTTATTACATCTGGCCTTTGCTATTACTATTAATTTTGTGTGAAAGGTACTTGGTCTTCCCCCAAAAATTAAGCTGTAGCCAGACAGCTAATAAAGGTTGGTTGGATAAGGAAGGGGGCAAACTGAGAAATGAGATAACAAAAGAGGTGGTCATAGAGCTTTTGATGGACCCGAATGAATTAATTCCAACAGAGCCAGATGAACCTCATCCCAGTGTAGTGAAGGAACTTGTGAGGTGATCTTGTCACTCTTGATGACAAACTTCATAAAGTCATGGGAAATGGGCCAGGTACCAGAGGACTGGAAGAGGGCCAAGGTAGTGCTCTTCTTTAAAAAAGGCAAAAAAGGAGGTTATAGAAAACTACAGGCTGGTTAGTATCGTCTCAAAACCTGGGAAGTTACTGGAGTATATCCTAAGGAAAGCCATTTGCAAGCATCTGGTGGAAGAAAGGCCGATAACAAGCAGCAGCATGGATTTTTGAAAAACAAATCACGTTAAACAAACTTGCTGTCCTTCTTTGAGAAAGTAAGTATTTGAGTGGATGAAGGGAATGCTGTGGTATAGCATATCTGGACTTGAGCAAGGCTTTTGACAAGGTCCCACGTGGCCTTCACATAAACAAATTGGAGAAATGTGGGCTGGACAAAATGACTATAAGGTTAGTGTTCAGCATTTTCAATTTTTATTTTAAAAAATCCGGGATTTTTTCAGGGTTTATCTTCCAAACATAAAAACCGGGTTGAAATCGGGATGAAAGGAAGAAAAGAAAAGAAAATCAGTTTAAATTGGGGAAAATAATAATACATTCCTGCGGTGGTGAGAGAGGGAAGGAGGAAGGCTGGGATTAGGAAAGGAGCGGGGTGCAGCCCATTGGTTGCTCTTGGGGCTGGAGCAGGGAGCAAAGCAGAGGGAATTGTCAGTGGGTGCAGGGCGCAGGCTGGGGGTGTGTGGCTCTTGCTGCTGTGTGCACCCCGGGAGGGCTGTGGTCTGGGGGCTGTGCTGGGCTCTTCCTGGGGGGTGCATGCTCCTGGGTCTGCACTCCGGATGATCGTCTGGCACAATCCCCCAGCCCGCAGCCCTCCTGGGGTGCGCATAGCAGCAAGCGCTGTGCCCCACCGTGACCTGCACCCACTTACAGTTCCCTCCGAAGCTGGTGTCGGCTGTTCATGGGGCCAGTGCAGCAGAGGCTGGGGTGTGTGGGAACAAGTGGAGCCCCAGGAGGCATGGTGCACAGCTCAGCTTGTCCCCGCTCACTCCAGCCCCTGCTGCAGTGGCCCCAGGAGCAGCTGACGTCAGCTGCCTGCAGCTGCTGGGCTGCGCTGTGCCTCAAACCCTGCAAGGCTCTGCTTGTCCCTACTCACTCCAGGCCCTGGGCTGCACCATGCTGTGCTGCAGGCAGCTGGTGTCAGCTGCTCCTGAGGCCGCTACAGCAGGGGCTGGGGTGAATGGGAACAAGTGGAGTCCTGGGGTGTGGTGCAGCTTGTCCCCACTCACCCCAGCCCCTGCTGCAGTAGTCCTGGGAGTGACCAATGCCAGCTGCCTGCAGCTGCTGGGCAGTGCTGTGCCCCGAATGCCCTGGCGCTCTGGTTGTCCCCACTCCCCTCACTCCTGCCTCTGCTGTAGCAGCCCCAGGAGCAGCTGACACCACCTGCCTACACCATGACATGGCCACGCCTCCCCCCTCCCCCCCCACCCAATCCAGCCAGAAACCTGTGCCTCCAGTAACCAGCACTTTTAGCTTAATGGCACCCCCAGGCATTCTCCACTTGTGCCAGTTAGCAGCGATTTTACTGTACCCGGTAAAACTGAGTGAACTGAAAAATGGGTGTAAATCAGTAAAAACAGGTAAATCGGTAAAAACTGAATAACTTCAATTAAATCAGAGAATTTATTGGTGAAAATCGGTAAAAACTGAAAATCTGGAACACTATATATGGTATATAGGTAACTGGCACAATAGCCACAAGCAACAGGTAATTATTAATGGGTCCATGTCAGAATGGCACAAGGTTTAGAGTGGAGTCCTACGGGGGTCTGTCCTGGGCCCAGTGCGTTTCAATCTTTTTATTAATGATTTGGATGCTGGTACAGAAAGCTTATTGAGCACGTTTGCAGGCGACAAAAAAATGGGCAGGATTGTGAACATGCTGAAGGATGGGAGTGCAATTCAGAAAGTTCTCAACAGGTTGGAAAGCTGGGCTAGAGCTAACAGGATGAAGTTCAATATGGACAAATGCAAGGTGCTACACACCCAGAAGAATAATCAAAAACACAAATATAAAATGGGTGACATCTGGCTGGTTAGCATCACTATGGAAATGGACTTGGAAGTCTTGATATATCACAGGCTCAGCATGACTCTCTAGTGTGATGCAGCTGTAGAGAAGATGAATATGGTTTTGGGATGCATCAATACAAGAATTAGGTTCAAGACATGGGAGGTGATAGTACCACTCTGCTTGGTTTGGCCTCATCTGGAGTATTGTGTGCAGTTCTGGGCTATGCATTTTAAAAGGGACATGGAGAAGCTAGAGAGGGTCCAGAGGTAGGTAACAAAGATGATACAGGGCTTCAAAAACAAGTCATATAAGTATATGCTAAAGGAGCTTGTTATGTTCAGCTTTCAGAAAAGGTGCTTATGAGGTCACGTGATATTAGTCTTCAAATACCTGAAGGGCTGGCATAAAAAAGAGTGAAAGCACCTTTTTCTCCTGCTGCAGAGAGGAGGATGGGGACCAATGGCTTGAAGATACAGCTAAGTAAGTTTAGATTGGATATGCAGAAAAACTTCACTGTTTGAACAGTGAGGCAATGGAATAGACTGCCCAGGAAGGTTGTGGATTCTCTGTCACTGGAGGTGTTCTAGAAGAGGATGGACAGCCACTGTTTGGGGAAGATCTAGGCATAGGTATGCCTAGGTTCTGCTATTGGTATTTCCCATGCTTCTACGTTTTGCTGGTTGCCCCACTCCCCCCTCCACCTTTCTTCTACATGTGTCAGGGTGGTTTTTAAACCTCCCTCAGAGGCACTGGGTGTTGGCTACAGCTGAGGCTTTAGATTTCAACTAGCTTAAAATCTGAAGGTGCTGGTACCAAAGCCAGAGCTTCCCAGCTGGAGAGTCTTGTTGCTCCACTCAGGGTCAGACCAATTGCCATATCTGGGATCAGGAAGGAATTTTACATCATGGTTAGATTGGTACAGTCTGTACAGGGATTTTTGTCTTCCTCTGTAGAGGAGGGCATGGTCCTCTACCCAGTATCTCTGAAGCATATGTTGACAACCTTCTATAGAAGCAGGATTTTGGCTGCCATCTTTCCCTTGTTTTACCAGTGGCAGATTAGGGTGTTGTGTCAGGGTTCACAGTAGCCTTATGTAGAGTTTAGTTTACAGATTGTATAGAATGGTTCGGATAGGGATGATCCTGGCTTAAACAAGGGGTTGGACTAGATGACCTCTGGAGATCTCTTCCAGCTGCTTTCTCAATGATTCTATGAAATGGAAATCCAAAGGTCAAAGGTTTTGTTGAATCTAGTGGCCTCTTGGGCTAGTATGGTTAAGGAATGCCAATTTTTGTGACCAACAGCACACAGCCAGTGATGTGTCTCATATAATAGCTGGCCACTTTGGATTCCCAAGCCTGAATGATCAGGTACACTTTTAGAACTGAGTCAACTGGGGGTGGCATAAAACTGGAAGACACAAAATCTCACAAAAAAACCTTTTCCTACAATATTTTTGGATGAGTCTTTTAACATTTTTATATGAACCTTATATGAACCCTCCTGAGCCACCACATCATTTGTAATTTGCTTGTCACTGGGCACATCTACATGAGATGTTTATTGAGGATCTGCCTAATTAGCTCTGCAGTAAAGTCTCTGTCTATATAGTTTCATAGTTTAATAGTTGGTAGGGTCGGAACGGACCTGAGCAGATCATCAAGTCCAACCCCCTGCCATGGCAGGAAAGAGTACTGGGGTCAAACGACCCCAGCAAGGTGATTGTCTAGCCTCGTCTTAAAGACTCCCAGGGTAGGAGCCAGCACCACTTCACTTGGAAGTTGGTTCCAGTTCCTAGCCACCCTGACAGTGAAGTAGCACCTCCTGATGTCTAATCTGAATTTACCCTCTGCCAGCTTGTGACCGTTATTTCTAGTCACTCCTGGTAGTGCTTAGGGGAACAGGGACTCCCCCAATGCCTGCTGGTCCCGACTAGTTTGTAAACAGCCACTAGATCCCCCCTCAGCCTTCTCTTGTGGAGGCTGAACAGGTTCATGTCCCATAGCCACTCCTCGTAGGGCTTGCCCTGCTGCCCCCGATCATGCCAGTGGCCCTCCTCTGGACCCTCTCCATGTTATCCACATCCCTCCTGAAGTGCGGTGCCCAGAACTGGATGCAGTACTCTAGCTGCAGCCTGACCAGTGCTGCATAGAGGGAGAGGATCACCTCCTTGGAC
>NW_017729026.1:2985597-2991050 GCF_001723915.1 Gavialis gangeticus | reverse complement strand
GCTGGGGCCTGACCAGTGCTGCATAGAGGGGGAGGATCACCTCCCTGGTCCTGCTTGAGATGCATCTGTGGATGCATGACAAGATGTGGTTGGCCTTCCTGACTGCATCCCCATACTGCCGGCCCATGTTCATCTTGGCATCAATGATGACTCCAAGATCCTTTTCTGCCTCTGCACTGACAAGAAGGGAGTTCCACGTGTGTGGCCCTATTAACCCGCAGTAAACTAGTTAACTCTGACATAGGTTAGTACTTGTGAATACAAATACTATCCTATAGCGGAGTTTTTCAGTGTGTAGCAATGCATGTGTAGGGGCTGACTGGGGCACAAGAATGCTTCAGTGTGGGAACTGCCTGCTGACTAGCTCTGTACTGAAGCACCCTTGTGCCCCAGCCAGCCCCTCCATAGCACATTGAACCAGGTTGAAGCAGCCCTGGGATGGCAGGTTGACCCCATGACCCCTTGTGAGCTGGAGCTGCTTTGGCCTGGCTCAAGGTGCTGAAGTCCCAGGAGTACATGTAAATGCAGCCCCTGGGAATAGTAAGTTATCGTGAGGTATTGCATCACATTCATTGCATGGGTAGATGTGATCACAAACAGCAATCCTGCAGGGTGCTGATAGCCTTCAATTCCTATTAATGCCAGTGAACATAAGAGATGCCACAGAGCCATTTAGCCAAGTAGTTACAATGGTGCAGAAAGGATGCTAGGGGGAAATGTATTTTTGCAGAGTACCCTATGAAAACTAATTTGCCTCCTGCTCCTCTTCTCTTACAGCTTCCAGCATTTAGAAGCCTAGGTACTCCTAATTTGGAGTTTGCACCCATCTGATAGACTTATCCTGCATGAGTTTGTCTACTCCTCTTTTGAACCTGGTTCCATTGTTGGCCTCTACAATGGAAGCTAACAACTCCTGGTATATTGTATGTATTGCTGAGCACATCCAAGAGCTGGTCTTATAAATATTAGCATCTATTGTTAAATGTAATGTTATGATTCAGTGAGTTCCAGAACACTGACTTAGCATAACCCTATGCAAATAGTTTTACGATACTACATTAGAAATAACAAGGGAAAAGCCATTCATTGGCATAATACTTATCCATATCACAGATCTCAAAGTTCTATAAGAACAGGCTTTCTTATGAAGTCTCTAGTATTTCTTGGGAAAGAAATATTTCAGGTACTTTCTGCCATTGGTCTTGGGCGAAACCTGAGATACGTGGAAATATATTAACATTGAAATACATGTATGATTAGGTAAGTCCAGGATTAAGAAAAGGAGGGTATAGCAGATGTCACCTACCACCCCTCAGACCATGGGATGAATGAGGGTGAGGTTCTGCTGGAGCCCCCAGGCTGGTGGGAGATACTGGGAAAAGGGGAGGCTAGGCAGGCAGCAAGGGACAGAAAAGAAGGATTGCCCACTGCTGTCAAGCCTGGATTCATGTGGCTGCTCCCTGCAGCACCTGCTGCAGCAGGGCAGGAGTAGCCCTGAGGCTCCCCTGGCACTGGAACAGGCAGGGCAGCAGGCAGGTCCCTCTTTCCCACCTCTGCTCCCTGGGTGTCCTCTGCCACCTGAGTGTTTGCAGTTGTAGGGAGCAGCTGTGCTGGATGCTGAGATCAGCAGAAGATGGTGGTAGCAATGTGCCTTCTCTACACCCAGCTCCCACCCATGTCTCCCACTAGCTAGGGGTGGGGGAGGCATAGGGAACCATCTGCTGTTCCTGGCATAGCCTGGCATCCTGTGCAGCTGCTCCATAGCCCCTGGCTGGAGTGGGGAAGGAACAGCTCTGGGGCTCCTCTTACTTTCTTGGGCTAGGGACAGAAGTTACATATACTGGTTTAAGTAATCAGAAATGGTCTTAAACCAGTAACAGAACAGAAGTTCAGTGCACATAAACCAGTTTCAATATGGCTGAAGCTAATTTAAGATAAACCTGGTTGAATGTAGTATCAGACTTAACTGATTTGGGTCAAACTGATTTATGGAACTTCTGTCCCAGACCCCTTGCTGATTCAAGTTAAATCAGAGTCCCCCAGCATGCTTTCCAGCCTTGGGCTGGGCTGGGCTGTCTGCTCCAGCAAAGAAGGGTTGGGGCGGGGGGAGGTTGAGAGAGGCAGGGACTACCCCTCCCAGGCAAACCCTGGATGGGGTTAAACCCCCTTTCCCCAAGTACAGCCCTGCCCGGGCCTGCTAAACTTACTGAAAGTTACTGCTGGCTGCGACTGTGGGCTACAAATCCTAGAGGCACCTGGATGCAGGAAGAGGAAGTGATGCAGAGTCCTGCTGCTGTGATGCTGGGCTGCAAATCTCAGAGACCTTAGGGGCATCAGGAAGAGGAAATGCCAGAGAGCTGTGCGCTAGCACCCCTGGGCTTCTGGCCTGAGCCATTGCAGGCATGTGACTGCATTTCCTGAGTCAAAGGGAAATGTGTGTCCAGTTGTTTCTCAGTTTAATCTCTGCAGTTTAGATTAACCTACAAAAATGGAATGAATTCAGCCTCGGGCTTTTTGACTGTTTGTACATAGCTCTGGTCATCTGGGGTAGCAATGGCAGCAGGTACACAGAAGCATAACAAGCAGGCTTTTTATCCTGGGCACCCTTGAGAGGTGGTGAGTGTGGGAAGGGGAGCCAGAGCTGCATGCTGGAGTCTTAACTACTCTGGGGATTCAGAAACAGGCCCTGGTCACTACTGCTACCATGGCTTGGTTTGTACACTCTGGCTGTTACTCCAACACCAGCATCACAGTGTGTGTGCATCTGGCTGCTGTTGCAACAGCAAAATTGTGGGGCTGCTTCTGCTGCCAGGGCACAGACTTTGCAGGGGTGAGAGAATCCTTCTCACACTCCTACTAAGTTGGTGTCCAGGGCTGGCGCCCCAGTCACTCCCTGGTAAGTTGCCTTACTCTGTTCTCCCTTCCTATGCCTTCTTCCTGTGCGTCCCCTATGGGCATTCCTTGCCAGTCAGAGGGTTCCAGTTGTGCATAATCTCCTTTCTCCCCAAGCCCCACAAAGGTCTTATCTCAGGCTGGTCAAGAACTGGAGCCCTAGTATGCCTTCCAGTGACCTAGCTCCAGCAGTGCAAGGGTGGGTATGACTATACCACTGCACCCCTTTTAGATTCTCTCCTGGTTGTGTGCATGGATATAAAAAGAAAAATCCTGAAAGTGTTTCTTTCCTTTCATTCTTCGATGACTCTTTCTGCATACTAAAAGCTAGCCAATGTCTTCTCAATCTCAAAAAATCTGTGGTTCCAATTTGGCTTGAGTTTAGACTGAGAAGCATTCATGTAAGTTCTTACTTTATTGGTACTAACTTGCCTAGCCCTAATTAAAACAATGTAGCTATCTCATAGTAAAGGAGCTTTGAAAGAATTAAACTTGTCATATTTATGCGTGTACTTTTCAAAGTACTAGAAGTGTTAGCTTCATTGTCCCAGCCAAATTCCAGAGCAAGTAATTACATTCTGTCCACAGCATTCTCATGCCATTTCAATTGGATATGGTATTCTTCTTCATTTTCCACCCTACATTCTTGTAATATATTGCTATGTACTTGTAAAACATCTGGGCCCAAAGGCAATTCTCCTTTAGGCAGGTAAGCAGCATTTACATGGCTAACTGTAGCTGCCTACATTGCATGTGGGGCTACTTGCATGGATTTTAGATCCTCCTCACCCTTGTGCTGCTCTCCTTACCCTTTTGAGCATGTGCAGGACATACTTCAGGCACTGACTCTCGTAAGACTGATATTCTGCCCCTGAAGGTGTGTAACTGCGTAAATCCCCAAAACATTAGTCACAAAAAAATGACGACTAGTAACTCTTTGATGAAGGAGAGCCCTCCTGCCTTTTAGCCCAACAGCTTGGTCATTAAGGCACTTTCTCAGTGGGTAGGAGACTGCTTAGCCAGGAGGGATGTGAAGCCATGTCTCTCACTTCCTAGCAAAGCCACATCTTTTGCTTGGCACTCGCTAACCCTCCTCTCAAAGGTGGCCCATTGGGCCATATAAATATGGGGCTACAGGTAAGATTGCCTTGTGGCCTAGTGAGACAGGCACTTCTTTGAGAGTGACAGGGCCCTGGGTTCTTCTGCCTGCCCTCTACCCCCAGTCAAATATTGCATTTTATGTGTAATAGTCACTGAATAAAATGGATTGAAAGCAACGGGAGGGCCTTTGCTCCATTTGCTGGCAAGTGCATTAACTACAAGGCAACTGAGCTACAAAGGTATGTGAGAGCCCTGTTCTGCTGTCAAGCAGTTGCTAGCTGTGGTTTTTATGTGACTAATATTTTAGTGATGTACTTGTGGTTCTGTGCCTTTACAGATGGAATGAAATCACAACAGAGCAAAACTGGATGTTTCTAAGCATGCTTAGAAAGGCATGACAAGTTGCACAGGGGGAGAGTGGATGGCAACTTGGGCAGCAGAGACCATGAGATGACTGAGTTCAGCATCCTGAGGAAAGGAAGAAAAGCAGCAGAGTAAGGATCCTGGACTTCAGGAAAGCAGACTTCAAGTCACTTAGGGAACTGATGGGCAGGGTCGCCTGGGAGGCCAGTCTGAGGGGGAAAGGAGTCCAAGAGAACCAGATGCACTTTAAAGAAACGTTTCTGAGACTCCCAGACTACTATGCCTGGCAGCAGTTTGGGTAAGGGGTGAGCAGCCAACTGTGGCAAAGAAGAGATTGGGGACCATTTAGACAAGCTGGCCATATACAAGTCCATGGGGCCAGATGGGATGCACCTGAGGGTGCTAAAGGAGTTGTCTGATGTGATTGCAGAACCACTGGCCATTATTGAAAACTCATGCCAATTGGGAGATGTCCCAGATGACTGGAAAAGGGCAAATACAGTGCCTATATTTAAGAAAGGGGAAAAAGGAGGATCCAGGGAACTACCGAGTAGCCAGCCTCACCTCAGTGCCTGGAAAAATCATGGAGCTGGTCTTTAAGGTATCCATTTCTAAGTACATGGAAGAGAAGAAGGTGATTAGGAACAGTCAGCATGGATTCACCAAGGACAAGTCATGCCTGACCAACCTGATTGCCTTCTGTGATGAGATGACTGGTTCTGTGGATGTGGGGAGACCAGTGGATGTGGTATACCTTGACTTTAGCAAGGCTTTTGCTATGGACTCCCAAGACATTCTCAAAAGCAAGCTAAGGAAGTATGGGTTGGATGAAAGGACTGTATGGCAGATATAAAGCTGGCTGTATCATTGGGCTCAGAGGATGGCTTGATGTCTAGTTGGAGGCCAGTATTAAGTGGAATGCCCTAGGGATTGCTCCTGGGGCCAGTTTTGTTCGCTGTCTTCATCAGTGACCTGGAATATGGCGTACAGTGCACCCTCAGCAAGTTTGCAGATGACATGAAGCTGTGGGGAGTAGCAGATACTCTGGAGGGTAGGGGTAGGATTCAGAAAGAACTGAGGAGTAAAGAGTAGGCATC
>NW_017729026.1:2971608-2980597 GCF_001723915.1 Gavialis gangeticus | reverse complement strand
ATAAGGAGAAGTGCAAAGTGCTAGACTGTTTTTAGTGGTGGCAGATGGCAGAACAAGGAGCAAGTTAGAGCAAGGGAAGTTTAGGTCAGATATTAGGAAAAACTTTCTCACTAGGAGGGTTGCAAAGCATTGAACCAACCAGATTACACAAAGAGGTTGTTGAATCTCCATCCTTGGAGGTTTTAAAGACCAGGCTAGACAAAGCTTTGGCTGGGATGGTATAGTTGGGGATGGTCCTGCTCTGAGCAGGGGGTTGAACTACATGACTTCCTGAGGTTCCTTCCAATCCTAATTTTCTAGAATTCAGTGCTCCTGTGAGACTAAGAACTAAATCCACACAAGTGGTTCAAAATGCCATTTTTGTGGTTAAAGTTAGCTGCATGAGCACTACTTACTTGACTCAAAAGGAGTTGGATTTTGGAATGTGGTATTTGAGAATAGCTCAATATAGCCAATGAATAAGAAAAAGTAATAGCATAATATGTCACTGTTATTTGTTAATAAAAAGGAACCTCTTAATAGGAAACTTACAAGATAAGAAATACTTAATTCTTTGCCTCAATACTACAATAGCTAGTGGTATAGTACTAGGTAATATAATAATGAGTTATTTTCCAATAAAGAGTATTTCTAGAATAGATTGGCATAGTGATACTTATTATCACTGTTACTTATTTGTTCTGGTATCTTTTAAATTTGATGAGCCTTTTGCAACATGAGGCTGAGATTTAGATATCATACTCATATAAGAACTACAGTAGAGCTACGTAGCAAGATAAAATAGAGGTCTCTCTTTTGGCGGTTACATATCTGTTTTATTTATGAATGCATCTATTGACCTGGAAGTAAAATATTTTTTAAAACAAAGTTTTCCTTTGGCGTTTTTAGATAAAGGCACCAGTAATTCTAAACATTTTACAAATATCCCCTGCTTTTCAATGCTCCTGAGATTGAAAAGTTGTATTCTTTTAGGGAAGAGGGGCAAAAAAGAGGTTTGCAAGATCTTTTGCCCATAATATGGACCAGTGTTATTAAGCATTAACTGATAAATTTTTTTTTAAGAAATCTCCTTTTCATAGATATAATGACACATTTTACATTGTTTTCTTTAAACCAGACACTTTAGAAAACTAGTTTAGTGTGCAGATCAATTCACATAAGTGGGTTTTTGCCTCTTTATTTTCTTTCAATATTACCATTAGCAGTATCTAACATGTGCTTTGATTAGGAAAAAAATAAACATAGATAAGAACACCAACAACAAAATCCATAATTATGTTTCCTGCGCTCAAGGGAGAAAAAGAAGACTGCTTTTTAAAATATTTATTTTAATCTTGAAAACTTGTCAGAATGAAATCATGGCCTGCTTGATGTTATTGGCTATAGTCCAATTTTGCTCAACAGGGTACTGTGGGGATGGGTGCCAAAATGCGAACTTAGAGAGATATACAGATCAATATGTTACTCTAAGGCTGGAATCCCATTTCACTTTGCATGCCTACCTGGCATTTACCCAGCCACATAATTGCCATTTTTAACACTTATACACAGTTTCAAATTCTCTTTTGCCATTTGGTCGTATAAGTATATCTGTTAGAAGTGGTGAGGAGAAGGACTTTCCTGTGTTTTATCCCAAAGGTTAGGGTGTTCACCCAGGAAGCAGAAGAACAATATTTTATGTGCCCCCCTCATCCCAAGAGTGGTTGAATCTACATTTCTGCTTTTAAGCACAATGTGCTAGCCAGCAGACCATAAACTTCTTCAGCCCACCACATGAAGTTGGCCCACTTCATGTTGCATTTATTATCCTTGGAATACAGATGCAGAACCACAGGAAAGTTTCTACTACAGCAGTGACAAGGGCCCAGGCAAGAACCCAAGCCCTGCTCCCATCTGGAGCAGCACCAGTGGTGACACATAGGGGGTGCATGGGGTTGCACATGCACCCCCTGACTAGCCGCACTCACTGCTTAGGTGATGGGCAGGGGGAGCAGGTGGAAGCGCTGGTGCAAGCACCAGCCAATCACTGCAGTCACTTCCGGGAGTGGCTGCGGCTGCTTCTAGGAGTGGCTGCAGTGATCGGCCAGCAGTTGCTCCCAGAAGCAGCTGAAGCAACCCACAAGATTGCCTGGGGGACCCCCCCCCCCGGTTGGCAGGATCAGCTGTGGAGGGCCCCCCCGGTTGGTGGGACTGGTTGCAGGGGGGGCATGTGCCCCCCCTGACTAAGGCGGCACCACTTGTCTATGAGCAGCACCATTCTCACTGAGCGACATACTTTCTTTCTCTCTCTCCAAAGAGCACGTTTCAAGAGGAGAGCTGGGAAGCAGTGTGGTTAATATCTAACTTGTGGCCTGCTGGGATCAAACTTACTTTGTGTGAGGGGGATCTAAAACCTGGTTTCCCATGCCCTGGGTGAGTGTCCTAATCACTATTCTATTGAGCTAAAACATCGTGGGGTTGTCTCCCTCTTTTGCCAAAATCATGCTGGGATTTTGCCTGGCTACAATTTTGGGACTACCCAGTGTTACAGAATCATAGAATTATAGAAAATGAGGATTGGAAAGGACCTCAGGCAGTCATCTAGTCCAACCCCCTACTCAAAGAATGACCATCCTTAACTTTATCATCCCAGCCAAGGTTTTGACTAGCTGGCTCTTAAAAACCTCCAGGGATGGAGATTCCACAGCCTCTTTGGGTAGCCTGTTCCAGTGCTTTACTGCCCTCCTAGTGAGATAGTTTTTCCTAATATCTAATCTAAGCTTCCTTTGCTTGCAACTTATATACATACTTGGGCAAAAGTATAGTACAGTGAACATGTCCAGCCAGAACACAGGCCTATTTAGCATGCTAAGTAGGTGTGTAGACACTTGTTTACCCTTAGCTAAATCTCAAACTGTGTGTAAGGAAGGGCTGAAAAAAGTTTCATAGCTGTGTAATTGCCCTAAATGAATCAGGAAGACTGGTCCCAAGAACTGTTCCCTTTAGGACTTGTTTGTACAGGACGTTCTGTGCAGGACTTATGTTTCAACGGTGTACAATCTATAGTACCATGGTCATAATAGGGTTAAAAATGCTGAGATTTTGATAGCAGTCTTGAAGACTGCTGAAAGAAAATTCCCTAAACACATATATATGCAATACTAAATTCATGAGTGGCTTGGGTTTGACTGGTTTTTAGAAATTGTTTTTTCTGCTACTGGTAGCTGAGGGTTTGGTGTGTGGTGGGCTTGCCACTTTTGCCTGGCAAACCAGGCTTGGAGAAGGACACTTCAGATGGGTGGAACATTTCCACCAATCAGGTAACAGCTGTGAGGGGCTTGCCCCTCCCCTGCTCAAAGGGGCAGGGCGAAGAGTCCCTGGACTTGATTAAAGACTGTACTTTGCAGGTCCGGCAGACTTTGGGGCAGGGCCTCCAGTGTAAATAAAAGCCCAGTGTGCTGACACAACAAGGGACTCAAGAAGAGTGGGGCCCAGAAGGGCCAGGGAGAGTAGCCCAGCAGGCTGAGCCAGTGCCATGGAGAACCCCTGAAGATGCCACTTGGGAATCTAAGCAGTGGGAGGCTCCAGCGGTGCACAGATTGGTGCATGGAGCCCAGAAACTTGGAGCATCACGAGGTTGCTCGGGTCCACCCATGGTTCACAGGGACGGTGCACAGAGTCAGGCCCTGGGAGCTGCTTGGAGTGGCTCAGGCCAGTGGTCCCAGTGTGAGGCCAGGCAGCTGAAGCCACTAACACGGCTTGGCATTGCAGAAAGAACCCCTGGAGTCCGGAGTGGAAACCAGGAGAGAAAGCCCTGGCATGAGGCTGGGCAGCCAAAGGCTGGGTAGTGTGGCTTGGGTTAGCCAACAGAGCCCTCGGTGCCTCGAGCAGGGCACAGAGCCATCAAGGAAGCCCCAGCAGGAGGCCAGGTGGGCCCAGAGCTGGTGGTGATGTTGCTCCAGGCCACAGGTGAGCCCTGGGTGCCCAGAGCAGGGCATCAGGTCATTGACAGGAGCCAAAAGCACTGCTGGAGAGAGGCCTTTGTGGGACTGGCCACCAGGTGATGAGCCTTGTCTTCTTCAGAGCAGGAGCATGAGTTTCTGGGGAAGCGGGTCCCACAGGGGAGGTGGCCTTGGTATGGGAGGGTCTGCAGGCTCTACCCGCCTCCATTGTGGGGGAGCATGTCCACATCCCAGGCTCTAAAGGGAAGGAACTCCAGGGAACACGCCGTGGGGTGCTGAGCACACCTCATATTTTGTGATTGATGTTTGCTGTGTACCGTTTATGTTAATATAGGTATGGGTTCTCCTTAAGGGGGCCTATATTGGTTTACCTGTTTCATTGCCTATATCTGTTTACTGCCTATTAACTGAACATACCTGTTTTGTTGCCTGTATACATCTATTGCATTGCTACCTCAATTTACCTGGGTTTATCTGAGTTGATGCTTATATGTGTTTACTGTGCTGATGCCTCGACTTACCTGTTCCAGAGTGTTAATGTTCAGCTGTACAGAGGGGTTAATTATTGCCTGCGGTGTGGATCACCTGTACTCAGTTCCCATTTACCTGTTCTATGATTTTGAGGCCCTCAAAGTGGTGCAATGTGTTGACTGCAGGTTATTGTATGTGGTGTCACATACCAATTCTACTGTAAATATTTAATCTCTCTTATTTGTATTTATTTTTGTGTAGCAATACATTTGTATATAGTTAAGTGCTTTGTCCCAGCCTGCTTCTATAGAGAAAAGAGATAACTGCTCCCTGGTGGCAGGCCTCTCTCACAGCACTCTTGCCTGACTCACCACACCAGCCCTTCCACTTGTGGACAGGGCATACCCTGGGTATAGCCAGGCTACAGGTGTGTGGAGATAAATGAATTTCCTAAAAACAGTGAAGCCCTACCTTAGCTGGCTCTGACATTCCTCTCCTACTTGAGCTTAATGGGCCAAAAATTATCCCTGCACTAATTTTGTTGACCTTCCTGGAGCTATGCTTGAGCTGTACTTGATTTTATATCTTTAGACAATTAGGTTGGGTCTACACAACAAAGTTTTGCTAGCATAGCTACATTGGCTTGGAGTATAAAAAGAACATACTGCCTAGCTGACACAGTTTTGCCAGGAACCCTCTTGTGTGGAAACAATGTCAACAGCAGAGTGCTTTTGTCAGCTGAGTTTGTTGTTCAGGATGGTGGTAGAAAAGCTGCTTCCATCAGCATATATACTGAGTTTACACTTGATAGGTATCTGCCATCAGAGGCTATGCACTGTAGGTAAGCCCCGTGACATGAAAAGCTAACTCCATATTTCATTGAAAGAGAACCAAGAACAGGGGCATATCAACAAGTTACCATAAGATCAGTGGAGCAGGGGCTTTACCACATGTGAACTGCCCTGAGGTAACTGTCCATTAATGAAGGATAAGCTACTTCTCCAAGACCTTGCTGCTTTCCTAATGCTGGTTTATAAAAAGTTGGTATTGGGTTACATTAATATAAAATGAATCAACAGGCTAGAGGGAGAAAACCCAAAGCCAAATGGAAGGAAGGAGGCTCGGCGGGGCACAAAATGGAAAAAGCTAAAAATCAGGAATGAAAGGATTGTTGTTGCTTACCAATCCCCACAAATGTCTTTCCTTAGAGAGTATGAGGAGATTTTTGCTTTAATCACAAAGATTTCCATTAGAGTGTTAAATTAATACATACATATATAAATCGGACTCTTGAGACTGGAGTCATGGCGAAGCTGTTGTTTCTGCAGAGAATTTACAGCCCAGATGCAAGGGATTCAGCTAAACAAATCCAAATCTGACCTGACACAGATGCTTGAAAACTAGCATGGTAAAGCATCTGACTTTATTCTGTGCATTTCCTGTAATGAAAATTCCTTGTGATGACACTGAAACACAATGAGATATTTCTTTCAGTACAGCAGTAACGGGACAAATGAAAACTAGTGAAGAGGTCAGCATTAAAATAATAACTCTGGCTTTTGATCTCTTCCTGTTACTGCCTCCTCTAGTCCCCAGCTCCGATTAATATCTGACTTTTTAAAATACACGTGACATCGCGTGCATGTGTTTGGGAGCATATAAGCTCAGGCAGGGGAACTAGCTTTGCATAGATTTATGTTTTGTTGCTGTATGTGGCTATTATTACTTGCCAAAAAAGAAACTGTGACAGCCATTGGACTGTGCACTAGAATATGAATCGGTGAAGGGGAGAGGATAAAAGGGAGCCTCTGGGGAAAGATGGAGCAAAAGACCCCATTTCTGTACCATCCAGATTTCAAAAAGGAAATGGAATTTTAATAGTTTTGACTTACAGGATTAATAACCTCCAAAGAAAATCCACATGTTGCCAAGTCCATTGCCAGACTGTGGATGCTTACAGATCTGCCAGTACTTCTGTTTGTTTTCTTTTTCTTCTTCCTGAAGGAGCGGCCAGAGCTCCTTGGCCTTCTCAATGTGAACACTTAGGACTTCATAATCCACCTTGTTGTTCAGCACTACAGCAAAAACAAGAAAGATATTTCCTAAGTATCTACTTGCTTTAAGAATTGTTGCTTTTTTGTTAATATGTATATTAACAAAATGTATATTAACAGATATATACAAACCAGAAAGGATACTAGTGTGTGCGCGTGCGCATAGATAGATATATATGTGTGTGTGTGTGTGTATGTTTATACACACACACACACACACATTAATATCCTGTCTGGTTTGTATACATCTTCCTGTGCATCTCACTTCAGATTGAACTCTAGATTTCCAGAACATTGTTTTATAGTTAGGTAATGCAGGAAAACAAAAAGCAATGTCAGAAAAAGGTGTGATGCTCTGAGGTGCAAGGGCCATTTTTTTTTTTTGGCATGCACCATTCCATTTACATAGCCCATATCCCAAGTATGGAAAGCAGCTAAGATCAATCTATCACATATATGTAGTTACTCAGTATTTCATGGAAGCTGACTTCAATAATGGATTTCACACCTGTAGTGCTTTCCAACCCTGGATGCCCAAATCTCATAAATTAAATGCCTTTTCAAGTTTTCCAAACTGGGAGTTTTGTGGGTTACGGAGATATCTCCATAAATACAACTTTCTTTAGCACAACAAAGGAAACCTGGAAAGCAATGCAATTAGTGTCTTGGACCAAGGGATTTTAAAATGGAAGATAAGGAATTGGATTTTTTTTCCTAATAGCTTTTGGGGATGCTATAATAGATTAACTGGAAAGTAGATTTCACTGTCTTTGGGACTGAAAAGTGAAATACTGTTTTGACCCTTAGAATACTGAAATTTTCAAGTTGCCTGGAGAAGGGAATATTTAATGTAAGATGCATAGGCATGTGCACAAGTAGGCACTGTACTCTCACAATGCAATTGAATCCAGGCACAGAAGCAGGAATACATCCCATACTTTCTTATTTGATGAGCTCAAGTAGCCATTTTCATTCAACACTGTCTGTATTTTGCACAGTAGACATTCTATTCACAGTATTACTGTTCTCAAACCTAAAAGGCACATATTGTGATAACTGAGAGGTTAGTAGTATGTAGCATGCTGATCTCCCTAGTTGTTCTATAGTTACTGGCACTTTAGACACCATGTTTAGTATTTAGAAGTGTCTTCTAGAATTTTAAGAAAGAGGGCAATTGTTACGTGGTTATATATAACTTTGCTTTCACTTGATTGAATGGAGTTAGTAAGTGACCATGTACACTCAAGCTTGTAAGAATGCAGTCCTGTTCAAACAGCTATGTACGAGAGAAAAAATAAATTGTAGTCATCTTTCTGTTGTGATTATATCTCATAGGGCTTGAATTAATATAGGCCCCAACCTGTTCCCAAGGAGGTCAATTGGAGGTTTGCCACTGAATTTGACCCCTATTACATACCTCATCACCAGAAGCAAACTTCCTATGGCCCAAACTACACCAAATATATGCAGACCATGCTGGGACAAAAAATGTAAAAGCTGTCAACACATCTCTACCACTCCCACAATAACTACACCCCACATCACCATTCCTAGATCTTAACCTACACCTCCAGAAATGTAATATATCTCATCCAGTGCACTAAATGCCCTGATGGAAAATATGTAGGAGAAACCAAACAACTATGTACCAGAATGAATGCACAACAAAAATCTATCAAAGACAAATTACCTGTGGGGACACATTTCTCACAAGGTAACCACTCCATCTCTGATCTCTCAGTTCTAATCCTCAAAGGGAGTTTACAAAACACCTTTCATAGATGAGCCAATGAATTTCACTTCATAAATCTGCTGGATACAAAAAATCATGGACCAAATACAGACATTGGGTTTATGGCACATTATAACCTGCCTAACATCTGATAACCCCAGGTAACCTGCCTGTATTTTAGACAGAGGGTGGTGGTTGATCGAAGTCAATCTTCGTGGTGTGCTGTGACCAGTGGGGTCCCTCAAGGATCTGTCCTTGGGCCTATACTATTCAACGTCTTCATTAATGATATGGACATTGGTATCAGAAGCGGATTGGCCGAGTTCACCGACGATGTCAAACTCTGGGGTAAAGAATCCGCACCTGAGGACAGAAGGGCGATCCAGGCTGATCGTGACAGGCTCAGCAAATGGGCAGATGAGAAGCCAATGGTGTTTAACACTGAAAAATGCAAGGTTCTCCACCTTGGGAGGCAAAACCTGCAGCATCCTTATAGCCTCGGCATCCTTATTGGCTAGCACTACAGATGAAAGGGACTTGGGGTTCATGATTGACCACAGGATGAACATGAGCCTTCAGTGTGATGCTGCAGCTAGTAAAGTGAGCAAAACACTGGCTTGCATCCATAGATGCTTCTCAAACAAATCCCAGGATGTCATTCTCTCATTGTACTCGGCCTTGGTGAGGCCGCAGCTGGAGTATTACATCCAGTTTTGGGCTCCAGAATTCAAAAAGAATGTGCAGAAGCTTGAGAGAGTGCAGAGGAGAGACACGTGCATGATCAGAGGTCA
>NW_017729026.1:2962026-2971584 GCF_001723915.1 Gavialis gangeticus | reverse complement strand
GAGAGGCTGAGAGCCATGGGAATCTTCAGCCTGGAAAAGCGCAGGCTCAGGGGTGATCTGGTGGCCACCCAGAAGTTTATCAGGGGTGTTCATCAGGATCTGGGGGAACATCTGTTCACCAGAGCACCCCAAGGGATGACAAGGTCGAATGGTCACAAACTACTCCAAGACCGTTTCAGGCTGAGCATAAGGAAGAACTTCTTTACTGTTCAAGCCCCCAAGGTTTGGAATAGACTGCTGCTGTAGGTGGTTCAAGCACCTACTTTGAATGCCTTCAGGAGACATTTGGATGCTTATCTTGCTGGGATCCTATGATCCCTGCTGACTTCGTGTCCATGGGGCAGGGGGCTGGACTCGATGATCTTCTGGGGTCCCTTCCAGCCCTAATGTCTATGAATCTATGAATTACATTGTATCACCAGGTTAACATTACCTCTTCCCACCCCACCTACCTGTCTCATACCTAGTGTCTCCAAGTGACTCTGATCATCACTGTCATGTATTTGCATTTTCACAGACCTCCATTTTGCATATTGCCTTCTGTTCTACCCAGGAAAGCACACAAAACACCAGCAGACTCTCCTCATGCCTGAAGAAGGGTGTTTGTGCCCAAAAGCTTGCAAAGAACAATTTTCCCAACTATTTAGTTGGTTAAATAAAACATATCAGATCTACCTGAAGAATCTTGTCTTTCATGCACCTTTAGAGAAATAATACATTCCTCTAAACTACCATGAAATTTGGATATGCCTTTTCATTTCATCAGTATGGCTTGCCAGGGTGTCTTTGTATAAAAAGAGGTGGCAACATAAGAATGGCTGCATTGGATAAGATTCAAGGTCCATGTTTTTCTGTATTGTCTCTCCAACAGCAGACAGTTCCAGATATTTTAGAGGAAGCTGCAAGGCAAGTCAAAGTGATTTATTGCACAATAACATAGCAACTGCTGGCAATGCTAGTGAATTAAAAAGATTAGGACACTTTGGCTAGCATTTTCAGAAGTGCCCAAGTCATAGAGACCATCAGAGGTACCAAAGCACCGTTAATATGACTTAGGTGCCTATGCCATGTATGTAATCTTCAAAATGTTACCATTTCTGTAAGGTGAAAGAATCAAAGGATTCCAGGTTCAACGATGCACTGAAAGATTATTTGAAGAAATAATTCCATAGTGGAACAATAGGAGTCATCTTTCCAGGATGTCTACAGAAATAAACAATGTTAGGCCTAATGATATGACGATAAATATGAGTAGGGACCTACCAAAGTTGTGATTGCAAGATTTGTGCAGAAACCATGATTTTGGGTGGGCTCCATGAAAAATGGTGGGCTCTGTGATTTTGGTGGGCTCGCTGCAAATAAATACATTAATTTTTTTAAAAAGCTTACCACCAGGCAGAGAAAAGTCTGGGAAGCCCTGCAGTCTTGGAGCACAGAAGGCAGAGGGGGATGGTGGGGGGCAGGGAGTGGGGGCGAGAGGAGAGAGCATGGAGAAGGAGGTGGCAGGGCAGAGCAGGGCTGCTTGCAACAGGAGTCATGGAGGCTGCCTCTGCACTTAATAACACATGGAGTCATGGCTTCCCTGGGCTTATTCAGGATAATTAAGCTGCAGTTTTGGGCCATGTGCCAACCTGCAGGGAGGGGTGGGACTACCAGGGCTCCTTGGCCAATCAGAGGCATGAGGGGACCCACTATGCTCAGCCTGAAAAAATGGTGGCCGGCCCTGGGATCTGCCCACAAAACTGGCCAACTGCCAATTTTGGTAGACCCCCTAAATATATGAGTAATGAAGTAGTAAGATAGAAAGGCAAATTGTCAAAATTTCACAGTTGTTAGAATTCAGTGCTTTCAACATTGCTAATCTTCCTCGAAGAAGAATTGTTCCATCAGAGAAGCAAGGAGAAAAGGGCAATCGCTTTTTGTTATCCAAAGGTATAAAACAATGGAGCAGTTGGGAGTTGACTTGAGTGACTGAGGTGGCATGAACTGCTGGTTGAATGGTTGACATTCATAGTTTAACATGCAACAGCTTGCAGCCCTATTACGGTATCAAATCTTGGTATTAATAGGGAGAAGCCTAATCTATATAAAGGAGCTGGGAAGCAAGATGCTAAGGTAAGACAGAAGATCCAGTGATGATTAGTCAGTTCTTCAAAAGGAAAAGTGACCTTGCTTCATGCTCTGTCTGTGTCAGTTCTGCAATTGTTGAAGTTTTAAAAAATTCCAAGCACTTGTATGGTTTGGGGAGGGAATAGGGAGAATGTCTAAAAGAGACATTTGTGATTTTTTTTTTTATCAGTGTATCATTTACCCCTTTGAGAGGGAAAACATGTCAAATCTATTAGATCACGAAGCCAGTAAAAGGTCACTCACTCATTCTCAATCAGGCTGGGGAGGATTTTTTATTATGTTTGTCCTCTTCACATAACCTCTGGTCTCCCCACAAACATCCAGGAAGCTCTGTGCATGGCCCAGCCAGCCAGGTTTTTCTCTTGTGATTGATTGCCTTCTCAGTTCTTGCTTGGTGTGTGGCTGCTGCTTATATGTGCTGAAGTGCTCTGAATGTTTTATTTGGCAGTGACAGACTTACATGCGCTGAGCCCTGAGTTGTTCATAAGGTCTGTTGAGGGCTTTGAAATCTATGAGCTGGAGCTGGATTGGTGACCTCCTTTTTTGTGCAAACTCCATGTTATTGTCCAAGATGGTTAGATCACCGTGCACAGCACTGAGCAGCTAGACAAGGTATCATATTGGTTGAGGCTTCCCGAATATTTAATACAAAGAGGGAAAAGATTGGCTCAATTGGAAATTTTCAAAAATAACATTTTTATCTAATACATGAAAGGCTTGTATTGGGTCAGGAGATTAAAAAAGCTTCCTTCTTGCCTCTCATAAGCTGGTGATTGCCAGCATGTAAACACTCAGGGTTATACATGTGACAAATACAGTTAGTGTAAAATAAAACAGATGAAAACATAAGAAAATAAGAAACATAAGAAAATAAAAAATGGCAAGAGTAAGATGAAGCAGTGAAAGCCTAGGTTATTGTGGACCTATTTTTCTTTCCTTGGCAGTCAAGTATGATTGCTGATGAGTTTCAAATTTAAAAGCAATGGTAACTTTCTGGGCTTCCTCAACATCTTTGAATGTTTCAGCTCTTCAAATGGTTACAGGACATGCTGTGCATCAGTGCAGTCTTTAAATGGCATCAATAACTCAATCATTCTCAACACATCATTGGGATTTTAAAAAGACTCAGCCTTATCTATGTTGTATAGTCTGCTGGCTAAAGAATTAGCTACTGCATGTCTGGCATCCTGAATGGCTGAGAGAGAGAGAGAGAGAGTATCCATGCATATATGCACTTACTCAGAGACATTGACTTGGATCCCAACCTGTGCTTCTCTAATTCTGAGGCCATTCATAGACTGACTCACTCTGATTGTCTGAGCTGTTAAAGGTCACCAAGGTAGTCTGAGCAGGAAAGTATTATAGCACATGAAGGAGATTGAACCATGTTCAATGAGCAGGTGGCTATGAGGTTGGACGACAAGGGAGATGCTATACCACTCAAAGAGGAATCTGACACCAGTCTGTAAACATGCTTCAGGACAACACAAAGCCTCCATTTTGCATGGGAACATCAGGACTGTTCTTCTCAAACCCGTGCCTAACTAAACCCCACACTGCATAATTCCTGCCTCTTCTTCCTCTCAACAAAGATTTAAAGCATATGCTGCAATGAGCTCTTTTAAAACTCATTATTTTTTATGAAATAAGCTACGTTTCAGTTTCTAACCTAATCAGAGAAAAATTAAAGCCAAACCATGCATGAAAATAGGAAAATAGGATATTTTGTGATGTGCTGTCCTTGCCCTTCCTCATGGGTAGTCACATTTTTATTGATTAGCAACATTTGGTGAATTACAATGCATCTCCAAGCCATTAGTGTTAGATGCTGGTACTCTATGAGTATGCCTATATTGTGTCTTCAGAGAAACAAGCTCTACTTCCTTGCTCCTATTCTGCACACACTGTCTGCTGGAAAAATGTTGTGTGCTTGCTGCCAGAGCAGGGCTGAGTGGACCCTACACCGTTCTCTGCAGCAAACCCTAGACAGAGACCCTGAGAGCATCCTTGGGCTCCCCTTCCAAAAGCAACAATGGAACATGTTTCTGACCATAAGGAGTGCGCCAGACATTTCTCTTGGGATTGACATGGAGGCAGTAGAGAGATATCTGAGGAAGTACTGCAGCCTGAGAGAGAAATTTGCAAAGAAGCAAAGGAGATTCATGTGACCAATTGCTACTGGCATTCAGTGGAAGATAAGGGTCTAGCTCACTGGTTCCCAAACTGTGGGTTGCAACCCGAAACGGGGTTGCAACATCAGTAGAAGGGGTCGCAGGGTGGGGTGTTGTGGGTTGGGAGTGAGGAAATGGGGTCATGCTGAGAAAAAGTTTGGGAAGCCCTGATCTAGCTACTCTTCATGTCTTATAAAATTGCCTTGCATTTATATCTGTCTGTGGGGCATGCCCCCGGCATGAGTTGCCTGCTGTCTTGCATTTCCAAAATATAAGGAAATTGTTACAATGATATGACAAACCTGCAAGCTGAGATCCTCAAGGATGTACACAAATAGTTAAGCCTAGAAATTGTCATCATGGAAAAACTACAAGGGAAAGGCATAAAAAAAAGTTGATGAAAATAAAATAAAAAAAAAAAGTAGTAAGAATTAAGCTTAGAACTGAACTCCGCCACGCATAATAGCTTCATTTACAGGAAAGGCACAACAAATCCCTTGTTTTCTCAGCACAAGGGCTGTGTACTGGTAAATATTTTGAGAATTTTGCCTGTAGTGTTTGCCTAGCAAGACCATAAAGATTTCTTGTGAACTACAGGGGGGAGCTAGTGCCGCTGCACAGTCACTCAAATCTCCATTGCTCTTGTATGCCTCTAGCCTACTGCCAGTACGAGAGACCACTGGAGTCACTCTGTTCCTATGAAACCATCCAGTACATTTTATTCTCAGTTCAGATGCAGTGGTCTTCCATGTTGTAATTGCAAACACAGGAGCAGCCTGTCGAGCCTTCCCTCGCCCCTTTCCCCCACTGTCACCACTCGGGATGGCTGTAGGGAGTATAAATGGAACAGGAAATTTGACCACGTCCAGGATCAATGTCATTAAAGACACGTCTTGTTTTAAAATCGAATTTTACATAACTGTTCCGTTATATAATATGCTTTTGTTTGTCGTCTTGATTTTTATCGACGCAGTGTGCATTCCCCTGGACCTTTTCATGAAAGAATGTTTATACCTGTGGGCAAGCGCTAATGGGAGTGAAAGGCTTGCATTCATGGGAACAGCATTTAGCAATTCATGGTTGCCAAGGTAAGCAGCAAAGGCATGCCCTCTGCCACTCCACTGCCTCTAAAAGAAACAGTCTCTAAGGTAACAGGCTAGCACCCCTTGAGGCCAAAAATCTCTAGCTTTTTAGACTGAAAAACACATTAAATAATACCAAGAAAAGCATTTTTTTGTCCAGACCTTTTTTCCCAACAAAAAAGGGGCTCAAAGTGTTCTATTTTTGGTTCTGCGCAGGAATTTAATTCAGACCTTGCCCAGTGCATTGTGAGCTAAACACCCCTTTCACAGTTTAGTTTCAGGGGCACATGGGACTAATGAGCCAAGGCATGACTGCAGTTGGAGGCTGGAGTCTCCCAGGCCTGTGACTGTTGTTCAAAGTGAATAGGCAGTTTCTCTGATTAGGTTGGAATTTGCAGCATTATCTGGATAGTTATGCGCAGCAAGCACTTTTTCCGGGATCACAATCAATGAGGGAAACTGAGCCACCTGAGAAAAAACTCAGCAAAGACCCTGATTGTTTAATGTTGTGACAGAACAGGAGAATGTGCCTCTTTCCTTGACTTTATCTAATGCTGAAACTGTCTGCCAGGCTGCCATCTCGAACAGGGGGAGGGAGGAGGTGGGGGGCGGGAAGTGAATCATCCCAGTAGCAACCACAAGATTTTCACAGGAAGAATTGCCATTACATTTTTTGCTTTAAATGTTTCCGTGTAACACCTTATTAAATTATTAATATACACAGAAGTGATTGCTTCTAGTAATTCATGTGTAATTGTGGTGGGGGGTGGGATTTTTATATGTGAATGGGTGAAAGGGGGTCAGTTCATCTACTGGACTTTTCATAGTTTTGGAATAAGCTCTATTTGGAAAAGCTACACGTGGAAGCTTTGTTGTAGCTGCTTTAGTTATTCTCCTAAATGATCAAATCTATTATGTATGTAGCTCATGGTCAATAACAAAATAGTGAAGAGGAAGCTCATTTGCAATGTGTCTTTTAATGCAAAGATCTGCTTTAACAGCATGCAGGTTCCTAAATCTGCCAGGTCCCCAGAGTCAGTTGCTGAGAAGGGAAATGTCTTCTGTGAGTCCGTACAACAATTTGCATGATTTCCTCGGTATTGATCTGAACCTTCCATTGTTCAGAATAGAAGTGCAGGTTAAAAAGCCAGTCAGGCTGACAGTCAAGTCTGATTGTATTTTTGAATGTGTAATACATGCCTAACATTGCAGTAATTCCTTGGGAATACAATTCATATTACTTAGATGATTTACAACCACAACAATGCTCAATAACGTGAGAGAGTGGTGAGCGACCTATTTTCTGCCTGACGGAATGAATACCAACATGATTACTTTCACAGACAAGAAATGAATCATTGACAGGCTCCCTCCCACATATTCTTCCATCCCTACTTCATTTCCAACACTATAAATACATTCTCTTGAAGCTGTTCAAAGCTACACCCATAATAACATTACAATGAACTTTAACCAGAGAGGTGTCAGTCATATTGTCGGTCCCATAAACACCTATAATGCTATTTGATAACATTGTCTTTCTTGTACACACGACTTAAAGAACATTATTAAGAGTGCAACGTCCAATGCTCAAAAGTTAGGAAATGCCTGATATAAGACTGATTCTGCATATACACCTGTTGCATTCTGATCTAGTTTTAATTTTAAGATTACATATTATTTTTTCCATGGATCACGCATCAGTCTTTCCATAAGACTGACTGGTACTTGCTGAAAGAGCAGCAATTCAATATTTTAGTTTCTCTGTATTCTTCAGTGTGTGGCCCCATGCCATATTTACTGTCCATTATTCAAACTCTGCTCTGAAAACAAAGGGCCAGGTCCATAAAAAGAACTTACACTCTGCAGTGCAATTCTGAGAAGTTCCCTGCTGCCTGCTGAAATGCACAGATAGGTGACAGGAGCATAGACTTCATATACAGTACATGGGGTGAATTAGGTATCTAAGAGTGGGATTCTCAGAAGCCAGTACACTAAGCAAAGAATTGCTTATTCTAGCCAATAGGAAAAGTCCATGATGGGTATATGTCTTAAATCCTATCCTAACTCAGGGACTCAGGGCTCTAATCTGGGTTTCAGATGGGTTTTACAGTACAGAACCATATCCTTTTTTGGCACCTATTTGGTACCTATTCCAGACTTTCCTTATTTGTCATTGAATCATGGAGAAGAATGAGCATGAATCTATAGCATAATGGTTGGGTCAGTCACCCAGAAAAGGCAGGAGATCTAGGTGTCAGTCCTTGCTCCCATGAATGCTTATGTATTTTATATTAAATACTTACTGGTTTGAGACCAAACAAAGACACAGAAACCAAGTCTTCCTTCACTCAGGTGAGTTACATAATTATGAAAGCATACTCATGGGTTAGGGTCATACTTTGGGAATGAATTTTTAATTTTCCTATGGGAAGTAAAGCTGTTTTCACAGAAGGCAGTTAGAGTCCCTCAATCCTACATCCAGGGAGATGGGAGGTCAGATCCGGCCAGAAAATGAAGGGTCCTGAACATTGTAGCTTATTACTCTAGACACGGATCTTTTGGACACAGTGTTACTGGCTATGGGCTCCATGTTTTATGGTACAGCACGAGCACTTTGAAAACCTTTACTGGATCAGGTCCTGAAGGGGCAAGTGAGGTGTCTATACTCAGTAACGTCAATACTTAGATGTTTCTGGATATGAGGATGATGGGTGATCACCTGCGAACAAGTAAGATTGTCTTCTAAGGATCTTAATAGTGAGTTCATAGGTGGATCCATAGCCTAATTCTAGATCCACATGTCTTGTTGCAGTGAGGCCAGGTGTTTCCAGGAGGGATGGGCACTGTGTTGCTGCATTGAATGTTCTGATGTTCTTTTCGCCTGTTCTTCTTTTCCTCTTCTGCCTGTTGATGAGCTGTTTCAAAGTGTTAAGGTCCCTCCCAAAGAGCCTTCCTCTATTTCGGTCGGTCCTGAGCAAGGGTCTCCCAAGTGTTCATGCTGATGTTACACCTCTTCATGTTTGCATTCAAGGTGTCTTTGAAGCACTTTCTTTGCCCTCCACTACTTTGCTGACTGTCTTTCAGCTGTGAGAAAAAGATTCTCTTTGGAAGGTGGGAGTCAGGAATGTGAACAACATGACCTGCCCAGCGAAGTTGGTTTTGGATGATCATGGCCTCAATGCTGTTGGAATTTGCTTCAGCCAAGACACTGATGTTTGGACATCTATCCTCCTGGCTAATCTGAAGGATCTTGCGAAGGGACCATTGGTCGTACTTTTCCAGGCTCTTGAGATGTCTTCTGTATGTGGTCCAAGTTTCTGAGCCATACAGCAGAGTTGGAATGACTTGATAAACCAAGAGCTTGGTTTCAGCGAGGATGTAGTTTTTTAAGAAAACTCTCTTACTCAGATGTCCAAAGGCTAAGCTTGCACATTTCAAGAGATGTTGTATTTCTGTGTTGCTGTCTGCCTTTGATGAAAGATGGCTTCCAAGATAGGCAAACTGATCCATGTTCTCCAGCAATTCCCTGTTGATCTGAATACGGGGGGGAGGGTTGTTTCTCCATTTGGAGCAGGTTGGTAAAGGACTTGAATTTTCCTGATGTTTAGAGTTAGGCAAATACTGTTGTAGACTTCCAAGAATATATTAAGGATGGTTTGAAGGTCCAATTCAGATTGAGCAATGACAGCATTGTTATCTGCATACTAGAGCTCTGTTATGGATTTTATTGTGGTCTTTGTTTTAGACTTGAGTCTGTTGAGGTTGAAGAGTCTTCCATCCATCCTATACACAATTTCAATTCCAGGTGGGAGCTTTCTGTCAACGAGGTGCATTACGGTGGAGAGGTGCAGACTCAGAAGTAGACTACCAAGCCCATAGAGGAATTTACCAGAGAACACTTATCTCTTGATTTTTTGTCATTTATAGGGTTAGGTAACAGGCCTGAGCTTCTATACTTTGGACATTAGTGCCTGTGCCCCAGTAAAGCCACATTGTGCATCTACTAGAATTACTAATTTCCTCACAGACTTTACTAAGGAGCTTATCCCTACAGCATGTTCATGGTTTACTAATATCAATTAATTTATAGTCACAAGACTTCTGTGGGGAGTGAGGGAGTCATTATCCTCATTTTGCAGATGGGAGTAAATATAGTGAGACACTGCCATCAA
>NW_017729026.1:2943435-2957026 GCF_001723915.1 Gavialis gangeticus | reverse complement strand
TTGATAAACCAAGAGCTTGGTTTCAGCGAGGATGTAGTTTTTTAAGAAAACTCTCTTACTCAGATGTCCAAAGGCTAAGCTTGCACATTTCAAGAGATGTTGTATTTCTGTGTTGCTGTCTGCCTTTGATGAAAGATGGCTTCCAAGATAGGCAAACTGATCCATGTTCTCCAGCAATTCCCTGTTGATCTGAATACGGGGGGGAGGGTTGTTTCTCCATTTGGAGCAGGTTGGTAAAGGACTTGAATTTTCCTGATGTTTAGAGTTAGGCAAATACTGTTGTAGACTTCCAAGAATATATTAAGGATGGTTTGAAGGTCCAATTCAGATTGAGCAATGACAGCATTGTTATCTGCATACTAGAGCTCTGTTATGGATTTTATTGTGGTCTTTGTTTTAGACTTGAGTCTGTTGAGGTTGAAGAGTCTTCCATCCATCCTATACACAATTTCAATTCCAGGTGGGAGCTTTCTGTCAACGAGGTGCATTACGGTGGAGAGGTGCAGACTCAGAAGTAGACTACCAAGCCCATAGAGGAATTTACCAGAGAACACTTATCTCTTGATTTTTTGTCATTTATAGGGTTAGGTAACAGGCCTGAGCTTCTATACTTTGGACATTAGTGCCTGTGCCCCAGTAAAGCCACATTGTGCATCTACTAGAATTACTAATTTCCTCACAGACTTTACTAAGGAGCTTATCCCTACAGCATGTTCATGGTTTACTAATATCAATTAATTTATAGTCACAAGACTTCTGTGGGGAGTGAGGGAGTCATTATCCTCATTTTGCAGATGGGAGTAAATATAGTGAGACACTGCCATCAAAAGTTTCTACTTTTTGGAGACCTAATATGAAATATCTTGGATATGATTTTTCAGAGTACTTATAATTCTAAAGTTGCGCTTGTGAGTGCTCAGTATTTCTGGAAAGCAGACCCCAGGATCTTAAGTCAAGAATATGAGGAGCATCAACTTAATAGCCACTGGTGCAAAAGTTGGTTTGGGTGATCTGCCTTCTATCATGTGGGAGCCCTGTGGCAGAGACAAAGACACAATTAAGTTCTCCAGAGCCAAACTCAGTTGCCTTAATTTTGAGACCTCCCTTTCTCTTCATGCAGTCTTCTGGCCTTCCAACTCTTACAAAACACCAGGCAGGAAACAGACTCCTTCACTGTTTAACCCCAATCCATCCTTAGAGTAGGTGCATTCTGAGGACTGAATAAAGCAGGGATCCTGTAGAAAAAGAAATGAAATCAGGTCATTTAAATTTGAGACTGCATCATAAGGTATATACACAACAGATGGGCAAACTAAGGCAACCTTCCCCACGTTCTGAGGGCTTGACATTTGAAAGTTAAGAGTGCTCTTTCAAAAAAGTTTTATTTTTGTGCATGTATGCATACATGTGTAATTTCCTGGGGTTTAAAAAAAAAATTGGAAAAAAAATCATCAGAGATGTTGTCATGTGATATTATATGTCACATGTGGATCAGTGGCCTTTAGATTCCCAGCACAGATTATTGTCACTTCCTGTATCTGCTAAGTAAGCGGTAATAGGTTATTATCCTTTGTGTGTGGACCAGCCCTTTTGAGTGAAGACATGGCCTCAGTGAAGATGAAATCTTTGGAGCATTTAACAGTAAAAAATTAAGAAATCTTCACTGAGCGTGTATGAGCTATACATTTTAATAACCATATTAACTTGCCTTAGTCTGAGTGGTTTCTTTTCAAAATAGGCACGTCCTTAAAAGACAGGCCACCCTCTGCCAAAAATGTCAAGTCCATGTTCCAAAGGAACCTACAGCTTCTCAAAGGAAAGGTCACTAACATTAATCATCAAAAACAACTACTTCTCACTCATTCTCGGAAACAGCTGAGCTGTTTTGGCTGAATCTTTCCCAATTCAGCCTGAGGCAGATATCCAACATGTGAATTTGTCCAAATGGTTAAAGTCTGGCAAAAATCATAGTGACCAAAAATAAGGTCTTATAATGGGAAGTGTTGAGCAATCTTAATAACATGGTATGATACCAGCCTCCTGGATAATAACGTGAGTAATAAAAATTATGGATGGGATTTTCAAAAGTGATCAGCAATGCCTAGTTATGCTTGACTAAAGTTAATAGTAATGTTCTTTCTGACTTTTGTGGGAGAAAAGTTAGGCCAAGAATGAGCTCTTTTGAAAATTTGACGCTTTCTTTTCAATGATGAAATATTATAAAGGACCAGAGGCTAAATAGTAAACCTGGCTCCTTCATAGACTGGATATTCTGACCCATCTCTTTTAAGAACTGCTAGGCTGCTGGCTTGGAGAAGATGAAACCTTGTAAGAAATATTAAAATACTTTCAAATTCTTGTCAAAATTCTTGCCCACACCTTTCATGAACTATAAATGCTCTTACTCATGTTCAGTAGCCATTGTGCTTATGTAATGTAAACTATAAATGGTATTCTTATCATTTCTCTTTCAGCCCAGTCTTCCTATATACTTTACCTGTACATCTGTATCTACATCTATACCATGCTTATCACAAATAGTATCTCAGGGCCTGATCCAATGTTGAGGAAAGTCAGCTGGGATGACATCAGTTTATTGTCCAGGACCAACATGGGGCTGTACTCTGTGACAGTTTTTCTCTAGTTTTACTAGCAGCTCCTCAACTTGAGACTGCACTAAAATTAAATCTTTTTTGCTGTCGTTATTCATTAATTCAGGAGAAAGTTAATCTTTGATAGGTTTTCAATCAATCATGTATTTTTGTAAGATACTAGGACAGAATTCTACATAACGTACCAGAATGGCAGCTTTCCAACCACATAAGTGCCCTATTCACTCAGGTATTGTTTTTTTGGGAGTTATTGTTGTGTCCATATAGCTTCCAGTCATGCACAGTAGGCTATATGCTGGCCAGTAAGGTATGTGGCTACATAACTGTGTACTTGTGCATGAGTCCTGGAAAAAAGCCAAACAGGAGGACAATGACTTTCCCATATTTTAGCCCTTAAATCTGTGTGATTAGGGTACTTCATAACATTAGGCCATAGGTCAGGTTTTACATAGTATTCTCTCCAGTGTTCATTTTGAAGCCAAGATACTGTACCTTGTGCTTTACCATTCTTATTTGCTTATTTATATATTGTTAAGGCCATAGAGGCTAGTATTTTTCATACATTTAAAAATTGTGACTTTCTTCTCATAATTTTATCATATATCAGAGACAATTAAGCAATGCAATTTATATGCAAAGGAAAAAATATTTCCCCCTGGCATGTCATTAGCTCTAAGACCTGGTGCATGATGCAACCCTGGGGGATGAAAAACATCCAGTGTTAAACAAATCTGACAGCTTCTCAGAGTATGGCAAAACTAAACTTTTTTGCATTCAGGCAGGTCTTTTTTTTGTCCTGTCTTTGGTATATTTATGCAATTCAGTATAGTGACACGTAATTTGAAAGGATTTGGATTTTAGGTTCAGACAGGCATCAGACTCGCATCCAAGTTTATCTAAATGAGCCAAATTTCCTGATACTGCAGAGTTAGGCTGGAAATCACATGAGTTTAAGACCTGCCAGATTTCCAGTATTTCTGTTTCTGGTCTCGTCTGGAACTACCACAAAACAGCTTTTCTTATGAAGTATCTGGTTCCAGCTCCTCCCCGGAATTAGAAGTGCAAAAGCATGTAAAAATATGTTTTTAAAGATGGCCTAATATTTTAAAAATTAACATAAGATTTAGCTTGATTTTAATAATGGAGAAAGGGCTGTTGTTTCACTTGAACTAGTTCATCCGTGTCCAAAGCAGCATTTGCCATGAAATATATCTGGATTTAAAAATATATAAAATATACAAACCTCCAACATGACCACAGACAAATGTGGCATATCTAATGATATATTTGCTGAAGGAAAGCAATAGTGGTATTCAGGGATGATTTACTGTCTGTAGCTGCTAAATAAAAATAGAGTCATAAGAAAAGGGTGGGAAGTGCTTCTTTTAGATTGATTTAGTAATTTATTGCTATAGAAAAGTATGATTCTCTTCTGAAAGCATTCTGGTAAAAAAGGCACTGTAGAGTTTCCTGCTTGTTGTCTCTTATTGACCTAAAGACCTAACTTGCTTCATTTGTGAGTAAAAATATATTTTCCCTCACTGAGGGAAATATACATTTAATCTTGCATCTTGGGGTAGATTTTAGGAGGCACTTAGCACCTTTCATTGTCATCCTGTTGCTACCAGGGTCAGTTAGGTGCCCAAGTGCCTTCCAAAATCTCTCCAATGATGTCACACTCAAGTGGTTTAGTGATGATGATACATAGGACAAATAGAGGTTTTCCCATCCAGGGGTCTGTTTGCTGGCCCCAAAGTAGAAAAACTGTCTTTTACTTTTAAACTGAACCAGTGTGATATGAAGTCACAGCGAGATAATAAACACGGTATGTTTTTTTAAGACTCTAGCCCATTTTTAACTTGTGAATCAGCAACAATTTGACTCTGTTTTTACTGAAGCCAGGGGTCCTCTAGCAGAATTGGGACTCATTTGTCCCAACACAATCTAAATGGTTATATTTGCATAATGGAAAACCCCTGAGGCCCACGGGATCAGCTGCTTCCCATTTATCCATGTGTAGGTTCAGTTTTTCACATTGATAAACAATGAAGTCATTGATATACACATATCTTCAGATATATATAAACATGTACAACTTGGAAGAAAAAGAATATGTTTATTAAGGCTCATTTCCCAAAATAGTATTTATGGGAAGAATTCAAAGGTTTAGCAGAAAGGGCTGTGGTTTCTTGGTTTTACCATGTACATTATTTTTGAGAGGTGTATCTTGGATTTGACAAAGATGCCCAGCAAACACAGAAGGGACCATAGGCTAGAGATAAGCTAAAATATAAACCATGCAGCATGCCCCCAGGCAAACAGAAACACACAATCATGCACAAGTGGTATGCCCCTTCATACATGCACACACACTAAATGCCAACATTTTTCATGTGAAGATGCATATTCATTTACTGATAATCTTCCCTTTAGCCTAGTTGGGATTCAACGCTGAGGCAGTCACCAAGTAAACTGCAGACACCAAGCAGTGCTGTTTGGCCAAAGTGATAGAAAAATGAAGCCAATAGCTTTCATTGGAAAGATCTGAAAAGGCTTAACTTTAAGAATCAGAAAATCTTTTTACTGAACATCCAACCTAGAAATTCATTGCTCTACTGATATCCATTACCTTACAGGCAACAGTGCCTTAAAGGCAGTCTTTTGATACCTGGTTCATAGGCAAGATTAATCCCTTTGTCTGGTGAAGCACCCCTGTTTTAACAGTGGTACTGATTATTCACCAGTGGCTGATTCAGGATTGTTCTCATAACACCGACCTCACAAGAGAAGAACAAGTGCAACCAGGATTCATACCTGCAGGCCTTTCTCAGACTTTGGGCTTGCGTAGAGCTAGTCAAAAAGTTTGTGGATTAGAAATTTTGAATTTCAAATGACAATCCTAACTATAATAAAAACAACAATCTGACTACTACTACTACTACTACTACTAATGTTGATAATTCAATAAATTTGCAGGAAAACAAACAAACAAACAAAAAGGTATATATATTTTAATGTTTAGAATACTGTTTTTAAATGTTCCATGAATAGAAAGGTTTTGGTTGACTTCAGAGTGCAGGGGATCATTCTCTGTAACTTTTAACTGAATTTGCAGCCATTTAGTGATGTGATTGGCTAATACACTTGGTTATTTATTGTGACAAATTAGTGGGTACGTCTACATGTTCATTAATGCACAGTAGTTACTGCTCATTTAATTTAGTACTTGCTTAATGAAGTACTAACTAAATGCACAGTAAGTACAGTTACTGCACAGTGGCACTGGTGCATGTTTTTTTATGCTTAGTGTGCACTAGCCTAATAGCACTGCACAGTAGCATATTAGCACAGTTTTTGACCAGTACACTACTGCATAGTGTTATTAGGCTACTGTGCAGTAAGCATCTCATGTAGATGTACCCAGTGTGCATTACTTTATGCTTTCTCCTTGTAACTTGTTTTAATGCTGTTATTAAAACAGTGGAGACGTGGAGATGCCAATGAGGAAGCTTCTTAATTCACATCATTAAACCAGACTGTACAGACTTGCCTCCTGATGGTCCAGTGCCAGAGAGCACTGCTTTAGTGCCCTGTATTCTCTTGGCATTTCTCCTAGATCTCCATACAATAAGACAGCCTAGAAAGCACCATCCTAGGTAATGCTGATTCTGTTCTGTGTTTTTGCCTGCACCATTTATCCCTTGATAAGGCATAGTAGTATGGCTGCCCAGATTTCACTAGAACTAAGTGATACAAATATAGGTAGGCATTATGCTGGGGATGAATGTGCAACCATGGGTGACAGTTGGACACGTTGTGAAAAAGCTAATGAGTAAACACAACCCAGCCAAGTTTGTTGTAACTGGGTCAAATGAGCATGTCATGACCTGTTTACAAGAACATATTTGAACTCAGAGTGAACACAAAGTCACATGCATCATAGCTAAGGACAGATGCCAGAGATGCAGTTTGATATGAGGTGAGGCCTCAGTTGGAGTAGTAGGTTCAGTTTTGGATATTAAGCTCTAATACAGATACAGACAAACGGAAGAGAGTCCAGAGGACAGCAACAAGTATGATAAGAGATTTAGAAAACATGACCTAAGAGAAAAGGCTGAAAGAATTGGGTTTGTTTAGTCTAGAAAAGAGAAAACTGTGAGGGGATGTGAGAATGGTCTTCTGTTATGTGAAATGTTATTACAAAAAAGACAGTGAACACTTGTTTTCCATGTCCATGGGCCATAAAACAAGAAGAAATCAGCTGAATTTGAAGCAAAAAAAAGGTTTAGTTTAGATATTAGAAAAACTTCCTCTGTGGGTAATGATGCAGTAGTACAGGCTACCTGGGGAAATTGTGAAATCTCCTTCATGGGGGTATTTTAGAAACAGGTTTTAAACACCTAGGGATGGTCAAGACCGGTGGTTTTCAATCTTTTTGTACTCAAGATACCCCCCATAACTTTTGTGAATTGAGTGGCACCTGATTTAAAAAACTAACATATTTATTATAGTGCTTATCTGCTTGAAGAGAAGCTGGTAAAGAGGGACAGTTGGCAAGAAAGAGCCTGCTGCAGTGAATTGGGGGAGGAGGAAAGCCTGGAAGGGAAGAGCCCTACACTTACCTCTTCAAGCCTACCTCACTTATCTCCTCATTCCTGGCAGTACCCTTCAAAGACTGTCACATCACCCCCGGTGCTGTGGCACACTTGTTGAGAATCACTGCTTTAGGTACACTTGATCCTGCCTCAGAGCAGTGGGATGGAGTAAATGCTTTCTTGAGGTCCCTTCTAGCCCTTCATTCCAATGATTCAGGAAACCCTAATCCTCCTGGTATTGCTGAGAAAGACTTATCTTAAACAAATGCAAAGTTTATTAGCAAATAGTTTGTGTCCAGTAAGTTATGGACTAGATTTTTAAGACCTTGTGGGGTGATTTTAACTGTGATCTTTTCCTTCTTGTTCTCATCATTATAAAGGACTGTGCTCACATAATTAAGTGCATTGAATCAAGTAATCATTTCATAGGTATTCAGATTTAAGAACTTAGGATAGGATTCAGAGTGGAACACCTAAATATGAGTTGCCCTCTGGAGAAAAGCCACTTATTTTTACCAGATGACATATCTAGGCTCTTTATAAAGCCAAAAGACAAAATTTGAAGATTTCTGGCAATGATCTGCGTTTAGGTACTGAGGTGCCTAATTCTCTACTCAGAGAATTAGAAGTGGTTGTCACCTACAAAAAGCATTCAGAAATATTAGACCCGTGTAAAGGCAGCCAATGAGAAGTGCTAAGCATATGGTGTCCCTGAATTCCTCCTTGTGACAGGGAGCTTGGGCTCCTGTTACTTTAAGGTGAGAAAGTACAGCAGATAGAGGCCAGGCATCTGCATAGGAGCTGGCTGCAAGAGGGTAGGCAGCAAGGAAACACTAGGCAGGGAACTGCACATCTGCAGCCAGCCAAGGGAATGCTGCCCAAAATGAGCTAGCTGCAAGAGAATAAGCAGTGAGAAACCAAAGGCTAGGAGTGCTTATTGCAGGGCCACTTGCTCTGCAGTAGTGCAATAGGGCAGAGCCCTGCTATAGGCAACAAAGGTGCTGCTAGAGCAATAGGTGTAAGCTGCCATGTAGACCAGCTATCAGGCCCTAATGACAAATATCTTCAGGTGGCTGGGGGTATCAGCCACCTGACCAGAAAGCAGCGGGACTTGGGCAGCGTATAAATCCAGTACCTGAGCCAGGGTGGGCAGTCTGATTGTGGAGACTGAAGAGGAAGGAGCTCCAGAGTATGGAAGATGTAGAAAAGCTCCTGATAAACACTTGGGCTCCTGAAAAACATCCTGGGCTAGGCAGGTAGAATGCTGCTGGCTTAAAAGGAAATATTACTCAGGGGGTGTGTCTACATGTGCATTTGCTGTGGTACTAATTTACTCGCAAGTAAATGGTGCTGGGCAGGCATCTACACATGCAGGGGAGCGGGAGCAGATTCTCTGCCAATTTGCTCCCTCTTTCTGGGCCCCTGCAATGGGCCCCTTCCACCACCAGCAGGAGCCCCAGGCTCCATCTGCAGCTGCCAGCAGCTGGTAGCTCTCTTCAGAAGTCAAACCCTGCTTGCTGCTTTCTGGCCAGCCACTCCTCTGGCCAGAAAACAGTGTGTCCAGTGCAGGGACAGCACACAGCAATGCTCTCCTTCCTGCCTCTGCCTCTCTGAACTATGGCTGCTCTAAAACCTACCCCTGGCAGCAATGGCCAGCATCCTAGGCTCCTGCTGGCTACCACACTGGCCCTGCTAGCCCGCCATACTGACCACTCCCTGACTTACAGCTGTCTGGGCCCTCCTGACTCCCCAGTGCACAGCAACCACCTGCCAGGCTGCTGCTCAGTGTCCTAGGGCTGCTATCATGCAGCTGCTGCCTCAACTTCATCTGCCTGGCTGGATCCCAAAAGGGACACCAAAAACAGGTTCCAGGATGCCACTGCTGGGCCTTGCCATCTCTGGGTCAGCCAGGACTGGTGGCAGCACATCATCCAGCACACTCAGGACAATGAACAGTGGCTGGAGGCCTTCAGGATGATCCAGGCCACCTTCTGGGATCTTCTGGAGAAGCTCTGGCCACACCTGGAGCAGCAAGACACAAGCATGCGGCTGCCTGTCCCAACAAACACCCAGCTGGCCCTTGCCCTGCTGAAGCTAGCCAGTCCCACCAGCCTGTGGTACATCAGCCATCTGTTTGGTGTAGGCAAGGCCATCACCAGAGAGACCAATTCTGGAGGTGCGTGGCACCCTCCAGGACTTGCTGGGGCACCCTGTGCTGCATGATTTCTGGCGGTGATGGTGAGATTCTGTGCCCTGGGATTCCCCCAGTGCATCAGGGCCCAGAACAGGACCCACATCCCCATTACCTGCTCACCCCATGGAGACTGCCCCTATTACAGCCATAGGGGCTTTCATTCTGTGGCTCTTCAGGCCATCATGAAACACCATGGGGCCTTCACACATGTGAGTGCTGGCTGGGTGGGCAGCGCCCAAGATACCCATATCTTCCAAAACTCTGGCCTGCTGGGCCTGGTGGAGAGTTGGCACTTCACATCAGGAGTACTGGACCTGCAGCTTGGCGCTCTGGTGGTCCCACTCCTCCTCATCAGGGACCCCACCTACCTGCTCCTGCCCTGGCTTATGTGGCCCTACGCTGGCCACTTGGACCCCCACCAGGACCATTTTAAATGCTGCCTGGGTCAGACCCACACCTGGGTGGACTGTGTCTTTGGCCATCTCAAGGGCCGCTGGCACACCCACACTGCTTGCCTCAAGTTTGCCAAGGACAACCTCCCCTGGGTCATCATTGCAGACTGTGTACTGCATAACATCTGCAAGGACTGAGGGAAACTCTTCCATGAGGCCTGGGCAGAGGAGGCACAGTGTGTGAAGGACTCCTGGCAGTGGGAACACCACCTGCAGTGGCAGCCCCGGCTACCGAGGCCCCAGAAGAGCTGTTCACCCACCACAGGGGGCCAGGACACTGGGTGCAGGAGGTGCAACAGGCTCACTGGCTTCTCCAGCACTCTCTGATTTAGTCTGTCACCTACAGACCACCCCCCACCCCAACCACCACCAGCACCACACACACTGCAGACATATCTCAGAAGAACAAGTTTTTATTTCTGTCACATCAACCACAGCCCTCCTCCCTTCCCAACAATCACCCCCCCTTCCCTCAATGGACCTACCCTTCCCCCACCCTCCCCAACAGAGCCCCTCCACCACCCACCCTACCCCCCAACAATAAAAACCCTTCTTCCCCATGAAAACTATGTACAATGTATTTTGTGCACTATCTTGTGGGGAGGGAGATATGGGGGGGTGCCTAGGGGGCAGAGCTGAAGGACAGGTGGCCAGCACCCTGGCCTCTGGCCATTCCTCAATGGGTTTGCATGCTGTGGAGAGTGTGGTGGGTGGGGGGGGGCTCACCTGGGGTGACAACGGCCAATACCCACCCTTGTGGGTGGCTCCCCCTATGACATGTGGTGTCCATGCCCAACAGGGATGGTATGCAGTCCTAGACCCACTGCAGACAGCTCCAAATCCATGCCCATGTGAAGCTGGGGCAAGCAGCAGGGCTGGGCCCAGGTTGTGGGGCTGGGTGGTGGGAACCTAGGGTGGGGGCTGGGCCAGGGGCTCCTGGCTTCTGGAGGTGGCACACAACCTCCTCCCAGGCCCAGGCAAGGGCTGCTACTGAATGGCAGGTGGCTACCAGGGGGCAGGTGGGGCTAGGGTTGGGGGCTGGGCAGTGGGTGGCATGAAGGCAACCACCAGGGCCAGAATGGTGTCCAGCACCCAGCGGTCATTGCCTGTGGCCTGCTATGTCCAGGGCAGGATGGCATTCTTTTCCCACAGCACCTCCACCTGCTCATACTCCAGAGCCAGGAGCTGCACCCGGAACTCCCAGTCTCCTCAGTCCTGTACCTTCTTCCGCCAGTCCCATGCATTTTTGCAGGCCACATCCTCCACCCACCACCTGTTCTGGCAGGCTACATACTCTGCCCACCACCTGTCTTGGTAGGCCATGTCCTCTGCCCACCAGACCCAAGCATCCCCCAACTGTTCCTCTAATGTCATGACCAGGTGATCCAAGAGGAGGGTCCTAGCCAAGGTCCTCCTCTGGTGGAGCTGGTGCATCTGCAGGGCCCCAGCTGTGGGTGGTGGTAACCCTGAGGCTGCAGTCCAGCTGCCAATGGCAGCCTCTCCTCTGTGTGCAGCTGCAGGCCCTGTAGATCCATGAGACAGAAGCTGTTTGTGAGATTTTGCAAAATTTCTGAGATAAGATGCTCTATACCAGGGGCTGTGTACTGCCTGGCCTCAGATCAGGGGTTGGGAGTGCGCAGGTGGCCAGGGACCATGGTAAATCAGCCTGGAAGGCCTGGGCCTAGGTGGCTGCTGGCTGAGCCCCACCCCCACCCCATCCCTGCTTCCTTCCCAGGGGGTGGTGGGCAACTGGGTACTGGCTGTAGGCAGCCTGCCTCCTCCCAGGGTAGGACAAACCAGGCTCCTGGCAGCAACTGCTGCCACAGCTCCAGAACTCAATAAAGGTTTGCACTGGGGTGGGGGGAGCCCAGGGCCAAGGAGTGCAGGTGGGCCGGGTGGGGATAGGGGCAGGGGACAGGGTCAAGGGCTGGGGTGAGGAGGGCTGTTCCTCCAGAGCAGGGCTTACCATGTGGCAGCTCCGCACAGTCATGGCTGTTGGCAAGAGCATGCAGCTCCAGCTGCTGTCCTCAAACAGCTGGGAGGGGTGGGCAGGTTCCCGGCAGTGCCCCCCCCAGAAGATCTGGTGCTGCTGATGGCCAGTGGTGTCATGGTAAGCCACATCCCATGGCAGGGGCTGGGGCTGCGGAGCTGGTGAGGCAGGTGCTGGCCTGGGCTCTCTGAGCTGGTGGTGGTGGGACAGGCTGCTAGATGCTCAAGGGGCCCTTCCCCAGTCATGTGTCACTGTGGGTGCCATGTTGGGGCAGGGGTTTGGGCAGGCTACCTTGCTGCTATAGACAGCATAATTATGGTCTGGGTTCCCAGGGTGCATGTATGTCCGTCAGTTGCCGCATAAAGGGCATAGACTTAAGGGCACTCCCCAACCAATCGCAGTGGTCAGTGATAGCACCTCATTGTGCCCTCAAGGCCTTGATTTTTATGTGGCACTGCCACACCAACCAGTCATGCCTGTGCTCCCACATCAGGGCTGACAGCCCCTCATAGATGTGGGCATTGGAGTGGCCACTCTGCTGAAAGTGGTGCTGCACCTCTGCCTTGCTTCACAGTGCCACAAAGTCACCAGTTTCCTTCTACGACCAGTTGGGACTCCAGGTGTGGACGTGGCCATGGATGAAAAGCTCCTTCTACGACCAGTTGGGACTCCATTGTGGGTCCTGCACCAGTTCTCTGGGCCTCTGCACAGCTGTCTCTGTGCTGCCAGGCCAGGATAGCAGCCTGCAGTGCCCCACACAGGGGCCTGGTGTGAGTCTCGCAGCTGTGTGATAGAGGCAATGCCCTGCAGCACCTGTGAGCTCAGAGCAGGCTGCTTTGGGTGGGCTGCAGGAAGGTGGCGCTGGCCCCAGAAGCTGCCTGCATCTGGGCCTGGGGGCTGGCAGGCTTGGCTGGAGCCTGGAGCAGCCTGCAGGCCTGGATAGTACAGACCTGGAAGCTGTGTGGCAGTGCAGTGCCAGGCAGTGGTGCTGGGGTGCAGGCAGGCTAGGGCATCTGGCCTCAGGCGTGCCCGGGGGGACACAGGTGCCTGGAGCAGCCTCAGACTCCCTGCTGGTGTGTCCCAAGGCTCTAAGTGCCTGCAGGATTTTAAAGGGCTGAGGCAGGGGCTGCCATAGAGGCAGCCCAACCTTGGGGCAGAAGAGACTCCCAGCTCAGAGCCCTGGGACTAACCTCAGGCCAGCCCCCTAGTGGCAGGGCTGACCTAGGAGCAAACTTGCTCCCAGGTCGCATCTACATGTGCATAATGTGCATAATTTTGAGAGAATTATTCTGGCACATGTCCACGAGGGGCCAGCAGGGAAGATTATGCTTAGGGGAAACAAACACGGGTTCATTAGAGGCAGATCGCGTTAGACCAACCTGGTGGTCTTCTACGACCGGGTCACCAAATCCTTAGATGCAGGGGTATCAGTGGACATAGTCTTTCTGGACTTTCGGAAGGCCTTTGACACTGTCTCTCACCCTGTTCTCATTAAAAAAACTGGGGGACTGTGGTGTCGACACCTACACAGTCAAATGGGTCACCAACTGGCTGGAGGGCCGCACCCAGAAAGTGGTAGTGGATGGGTCATTTTCGACCTGGAGGGATGTGGGCAGTGGGGTTCCGCAGGGCTCAGTCCTCGGGCCCGCACTGTTCAACGTCTTCATCAGTGACTTGGACGAGGGGGTAAAAAGCACCCTGTTCAAATTTGCTGATGACACTAATATGTGGGGGGATGTGGGCACGCT
>NW_017729026.1:2941853-2943135 GCF_001723915.1 Gavialis gangeticus | reverse complement strand
CCCTTCCGACCCTACTATGAAACTATAAAACTGTGCAGTAACTAATTATGAATAAATTTGCTACCTGCATTTGCAGGTAGCAAATTTAGTCATGATTAAGCATTTTTACTGCATAGTAAGCATGCATACAGGTAGATGCATGTGCTTACTGCACCATAAACTATGCTAATGTGCAGTTAAGCATCTCATGTAGCTGTGCCCAGGGTAGAGGGAAGTTATATGAGCCAGCCAAGGAGCTGCTGACTGAGTTAAGTTAGTGAGGAATTCATGTTATAGTCAAAAGGGCTTATTCTTTTGCTATAGTTAAGACCAGTGACTTGGATTGGGACTAGCAGGGGTGGTAGGAGGTCCCAGTAGTGCCAGAGAGGCACATGAGGCTTCAGCCTATCAGGGACAGGGACCAAACTGCAATAGAGCCTGAAAGGGTGAGAACCAGGCCAGGGGCCCACTCAGCGAGAGAAGAAGAGAGAGAGACACACACACAGATAAGGTCAGGGACCCAGTGCCCAAGATTGGTAGGGGACAGGGTCAAGGGCCCAGACAGACAAGGCCAGGGGCCCCATGCCTGAATATCTGTGAGGCCTGGGCATAGGTGTAGGGGAGGCCTGAGGCCACAAAGTGCCCATAAGGCAAGTGGTGCCCTGGGGCATGTGCACATCAGAGGGTCATTGTAGTGTGAGGATTGGATTGGGACTGGTGGGGACTGGGAGGATACCACTGATAGGAGGACAGAGTGGAGCTTGCTCTAGGACATTTGGACAGCCTCTCTTTCAAAATTAAGACCATTAAAATTAAGAAGCACTCCTTGGTGCATGCGCAGAAGGGCTCCCCCCCCCCCCAAAAGGGAAGGCAGGAAGGAAGGGAGAGGACCCTAGAGCCAGAGTAGAGCAGGAGATTCATGGCTAGCAGAGGGCATAGTGGCTGGCCCTGGCGATGTGGTCCTGTTATACTACTCTTCTTTAGAGTTTAGGTGCCTGACTCAAGCTGTCCATTAAGCATTCTCATCCACTTGCAAATCACAATGCATATTCTCAGTTATGAAGGAAAGCTGCTTAGAGGGTTTCCCAGTGACAGAGGTAGCAATGCTCACCTGCCCAATAGCCAAGTGATTAAAGCACTTATTCAAGAAGTGAGAGACCCTCTAGGCCTACCTCAGCCTGTGGAGATTGCCCATTGTTCAAGAGGCTGCACTAACCTCTACAACTGGCTTGTCCAACATATGGCCTGCAGGCCGCTATTCAGCCCACCAAGCCATTTTCTGAGGCCCGAGGTTTCATAGTTT
>NW_017729026.1:2941112-2941842 GCF_001723915.1 Gavialis gangeticus | reverse complement strand
CGAGGATGTGTATTCCTCCTTAATGTAGAGTGCCATGCCTCTTAATTTAGAGGTGCTGCGATGGGAAATGAAAGTAAACACTTTTGGTGGGGGAGAAGCCCTTCTGCGGATGCACCAAGGAACCCTTCTATGCACGTGCCGAAGCCCCTAGGGGTGGGCAGAACCCTTGCGGCTGGGGTGTTGTTTCCCCACTGGGAGGGTGGTGGGGCTGGTTTTGTTGCTAGACGAAAACATGGTGGCCTCCTCTCTGCGCAGATGCGTCCAGGCCGTGGTGCTCAAGGTAACTGTCAGGACGTGATGCAGGTAGGAGAGTGGAGCGGAGCAGGCACCTGACTTGGGGCCCTTCCTGCCTGGTGCCTGACACCCGACACCCGTGCTTGGTTGTGGGGGAAGAACAGGAGATAGGCCGTGGTTACTGCACCTGCAGCGAGGCTCAACTCTGTCTCTTTGGAATCAGTCCACAGGGTCAGCTTTGGCTTGGACTGGGCACTAGATAGACTGGGCATGCGTGAGCTCAGGGCGCGCTCACCTTGTCTGAAGGAACCTGGAGCTTGAGCAGGGGATGTGGATTCTGCACATACGCTTATCTCTCCCCTCTCCCCACCCATCTGGACATGTTCTGGGGGCTGTTCCTTGCCCCTGGCAGTGGCAGTGCCCAGTTTGGGGGGGAAGGGGGGTTTCCTGCCCTGTTGTGGCTCAGGGCTCTGCTGGACCCTGGGCTTTTTTTGCA
>NW_017729026.1:2931707-2936112 GCF_001723915.1 Gavialis gangeticus | reverse complement strand
CACATACGCTTATCTCTCCCCTCTCCCCACCCATCTGGACATGTTCTGGGGGCTGTTCCTTGCCCCTGGCAGTGGCAGTGCCCAGTTTGGGGGGGAAGGGGGGTTTCCTGCCCTGTTGTGGCTCAGGGCTCTGCTGGACCCTGGGCTTTTTTTGCACTAGGTGGAAAATATTTACACCAAGAGAATATAAAAAATATTTTTTATTAGACCAACTCAAATAGTTGGAAAAGTTCTTCTTTGCAAGCTTTTGGGTACAAACACCCTTTTTCAGGCTAAGGAAGCATCTGCAGTTGATCTATGTTCTTTCTGGATCCCAAAGAACCTGATTTGCTGATGTGCTAAGCCAACACGACTACAACCTATAGCCCTGTAAAAAATATGTGCGCTTCAGCTTCTCCCAAAAATGTTGAATTTGTTGCCACCCCCCAGCATTTCAGCTAGCAACACCCTAGCAGGAGATATTAGCCAGGCTCGGTTCCCAGCCAGCCCTTCCCAGCAGAGCCAGGGGTCAGTGCCAGGTCAGGTCCACACCAGAGAGGAAAGGGTTAGCTGTCAGCTTCACTTGTGAGCTGGCTTGCTAGCTGGGCTGAAGAGATGTAGGTTGTTGATGTGTTGTTTTTTGTTTCATTGGCTTTTTGGGTTTTTTTGAAGACTGTTTTACATGTAAGCTCTTGCTGGCTTCTCTCCAGCCAGCTGCTGCTCTTTCCACAGAATAACATGAAAGTGGCTACAAGGACCCCAGGTCTTGTTCTTCAAAATCTAAATTGACTGCTGGGTATTAGCAGGGTTGGATTGGGGAGGGGGGTGCACTGGTGCATTTGCACCCCCCTTTGATTCCTATTCTTTCATTTATTGAGAAGTGAGTAGAAGTGAGTAGAAGTGAAAGTGTTTATTTTAGTCAAGTGTTTGGTATTATTTCATTGTTGCTTTTATATTGTTTTTATTTTGGATTTTAAACCATATTTCCAGACACATTTCATTGATACTTCCTGCAACTTCATTGCTGTCAAAGGTCATGTGACATCACGTTCTGATGTGATACCGCTTCCTGTGAGGTCTTTGAATATGGTTCGCCAGCCCACTGCGTGATAAAAAGTTCACGATCTGGCCTTACATTCAAAAAGGTTGGACACCCCTGCTGTACAATATAAAACATATTAAGAAAGAACACTCTTCAACCCTGCTGTTGAAGCTACTGAACTATGGGCTACTGAACTATGAAGAATGTAAAGATGGAAACATCACCTTTGTGATGTTTTGTGACATTTTTATAGTAGAACAAACTGATGTCCATGCCGCTTGTCACACCACAAATGCCCAAATGTGGCCACAACTAAAGTGATATTACTATGTGTCCCTATTTAGCAGTAGATATATATTTGCTTTGAGGAAGAAGAGCTACATCCTGGGAGAGGGGGTCCTCAGTTCCAGTATCTGCTGCCAGGCCTATTTCTGTTTTTAGCTGCTGACTGTCAAGATAACTTACCTAAGTAGTTCTGGCCCCTGGGTGTTGAACCTAAGAACTTCATAATGCTGTACCTATGAAGCAAGGGTGCTCTGAAGCTTCAGAGGCAAGGTTTCCTTTTCCTTATTACCAACATTGGTTATGCTTTTCATATTACATGTGAGTATTGATCTGTACTGTCCTGATATCTATACTTTATATACAAAGTCTGATTTTCAACTCCCTCTTCCTCTGGTCTGCCTCACTGACGTCAGTAAGAATGAATTGTAACAAATAACATAAATTGGACCAGATTGACTTGTTTGCTAAATGATGGTTTTGGTACCTGGATGGGCCAGCAGGGGAGGGAGGGCAGGTGGGGCGTTTACACTGATGTGTAGCCTAGAGTGGCTACATCTTAGTGCAACATGAGCTGGGTAACACAGATTAGCTATAATCCTGCCCTGGATTGGCATAACTTCAAGTCACTTAATGAGTGCTTAAAATTAGCTTCAGGTGTTAATGTGTGTATACTCCAGGTGTTAAGAGCTCCACCAGTGGCCCAAAATGACAGTGTAACAAGGCCTTAACATGTTTACGCAATAAAAAAAAGTATAGATTTAATGTGGTTTAGAGGAAATGAAAATATTTGCCTCTCAAATTTCAATGAGCCCCTTCTCCTGAGATTTGAAAAAGTTGAGTTAATTTCAATAAATATTCATTTTCATGTTTCTCTATTCTAGCAAGAGAAAGACTGTTAATATTAGAAGTGGGCAGACTCTCCTGACATTTTGGGTGTTCCGTTGAACCAAATGGAGTCTCTCAAATTGATGAGGTTTGCCCATCAGGAATACTAATGGCTCATTTGGGAGCAGCACTGAGTAACTCAGGAAGGTCCTGTCCAGTTGTCACACACTGATAGAAGGATGCTGCCTTTGAAGGGAAGCAAGCCAGTCAATATAAGGACTGTGCTGCAGTGAATGGAATGGGCGGAGTAGAGAACTTCAAAAGTAGGGAAGAAATAGGAGTTTAAGCTCTAACAAGAAAAGAGGACCTTGAGAGAAAAAAAATACTAATAAGCTATTCAAATAACATCAGCCCAGGTGGTATATATGCAAAGCCCACTAGTAGGATAAGAAGCTCATTCTGTTACTGCCAGCACTTTATTGCAGTGTTCCTTAGCCAGACCCCAAATAGTGATCTGCTCTACCGTAATTCCTGCATTCAGTTACTAATGCAATACTTTTATTGCCAGTGGCTAACTTTCACCCTTTGAAAGTACCTAGCTTTCATATTAGACTTGGTAAGAAACAGTCATAATTTAACTTTGTTTTGCAAGTATTCTGACAGACTGAGGCCTTTTTATTTTGCTGTGCAGCGGTTGGGTGAGTCCCTTGCAGAACTTTTGGCATCTAAAAACCAAAAGTTCAAAGCTGCATCTTTTCTCCATGTGAGGACCGGTATGCAGAGACGCCTCAGCCCTAACTCCCCACATCTAAATTCCACAGAAGCAGGGAGATCAGAGCTGCTTTCAAAACCTGTGATAGGCTTTAAACAAGAGAGATGGCATCTGTGATTGTGGTAACAGCCTGACATAAAAAGAGCACATTTTCTATTCATAAATCCTATCTATTTTTAAATTGGGACATGAAAGTCCTCAAACCCTGGAACCTCCATGGTCAGTGTATATCAGTCATATACACATTGTTTCCTTACAAAAATTTATCACTACTCTTCTGTATGGAGTATGCCAGGAATGTTACAGAAAGCGATGATTTACAGGCCTACAGTAAAATGGAAAGAATGCCGTGAATGTGGCAGTCATTAGTCCAGAACTTTAGCTTTCAAACAGCTGTGAGAATTTTGTACTAGTGCCAGTTAATGTACATTAATCGTTATTGCAGGGAATATGGGCAGAAATGTTGGTTTGGTGAAAGGATTGCTAGTTCTTTTATTTGCACATTGGACTTTTTACCTAGTAAAGTAAAGGTTACTTTTCTGCACGCTAATGACTGGAGGACTGGGTTGTGTTCCTGTCCATGGGCAGCAGTCATGAAAGCTAGTGGACCTCTGTATTGTTGGCCTGAAAAGGTACCGAATACCCTCAACTCCCTTAGAATTCAGTAGAGTAGGGATGCTTTGAACCCTGTATATGTGAGTCCTAGATATAGTTTGAAACAGTAGCGTCTTGAAAGATGACAGACCTAAACTTGAAACTCTTGTAGCCCGGGTGGTACGCGGCTGGTACCTGCCTCTCCAATTGAAGGGATATTAGAGCGTGTGAGTGTTCTGTGAGAGTGTAACTGCCTAGCTTTAGGTCAGCTCACCTCCCTCTCCTACAGAGCAGAGCAGAGCAGAGCAGAGACCAGGGACACCCAGTGAGGTTTAACTATTTACAGATTTAATTTACAGTGCAGTGTCAATAAACTTCTAAAAACACATACATAAGTATATATTCTTTGTTCTTTTATTTTTTGTTTTTTTAGGGCTGGAAGAGACCTCGGAATATCGAGCCCAGCCCCCTTCCCCAGGGTCGGGAAGTCAGCAGAGATCATAGGATCCCAGCAAGATAAACATCCATATGTCTCTTGAAGGCGTTCAGAGTAGGTGCTTGAACTACCTCCGGCTGCAGTCTATTCCAAACCTTGGGGACTTGGACAGTAAAAAATTTCTTCCTTATGTCCAGCCTGAAACAGTCATGGAGGAGTGTGACCATTTGACCTTGTCATCCCTTGGGGCACTCTGGTGAACAGATGTTCCTCCAGATCCTCGTGAGCACCCCTGATAAATTTATAGGTGGCCACCAGATCACCCCTGAGCCTGTGCTTTTCCAGGCTGAAGATTCCCATGGCGCTCAGCCTCTCTTCATAAGGTCTGTTTTCCTGACCTCTGAGCATATGCATGGCTCTCCTCTGCATTCTCTCAAGCTTCTCCACATCCTCTTTGAATTGTGGGGCCCAA
>NW_017729026.1:2913189-2926707 GCF_001723915.1 Gavialis gangeticus | reverse complement strand
TTTTACTCCAGAGTTTGGTGTTGTCAGCAAACTTGGCCAGTCCACTTCTGATACCAATGTCCACATCGTTAATGATGTTAAATAGTAGAGGCCCAAGGACAGAGCCTTGGGGGACCCCACTGGTCACAGGGCACCACGACGATTGACTTCCATCAACCACACCCTCTGGGTCCTACCACGGAGCCAATTCCTCAGCCAGAAGATCATGGTGAGGCTGAGGCCGCAGTTATCCAGCTTTGCCAAGAGGTGAACATGGGATACCAGATCGAAGGCTTTTTTAAAGTCAAGATATATGACATTAATCTCTTCCCCCTTGTCCAAGTGATAGGTCATCTGGTCATAGAAGGAAATAATATTGGTCAAGCAAGACCTACCCGCAACAAACCCATGCTGCCTATCCCTCAGGATGTTGCCATCAGCCAGTCTGTTAAGAATAGCCTCTTTGATAATATTTTCTAAGACCTTCCCTGGGATAGAGGTTAGGCTGATTGGCTTATAGTTTGCTGGATCCACTTTTCTCCCTTTCTTGAAGATAGGCATCACATTGGCCTTCTTCCAAGCTTCGGGCACTTCACCAGAGCACTTATGTATGATTAGACTATTGTTTTATCCTTTCCAGGTTTCATTTGCTGACCTATTGTTTAACCTGGGTTTACTGTTGAGTGTTCCCTTGCTTGCCACCTGGAGGGCCTGCTGAGGGTAAGAGCTGTACACAAACTTGAAGACCACCAAGGGTCAAGGCCTATGCTGATATAGCACCTTCATCTGCCATAGTCAGCTAAGATTGCCTGAGTATACATTTAATAAGAGTTACTGTCTTTGCAAACTTACATCCGTAAATAGTATATAATCTATAAGTAATAGTCCTTTTTTAGATATGTGGGGAGCCGAAGGGAAAGCAAGGGCAACATTGGACTCCTGCTAAGCCAGATGGGACAACTGACAACCGATGCCCAGGAAAAAGCCAACTTGCTAAATGGGTACTTTGTGTTGGGCTTTCACCAGTCCCATGGGACACCCCTGCTCATTGTGGGACAGGGAGGCCAAGGTGAGGGAGATTCTTTACCCCCCATCAATGCTGACCTCATGAAGGAGCAACTTGAGAGGCTGGACACCTTCAAGTCAGCCGGCCCTGACAGTTTACACCCCAGGGTACTCAAGGAGCTGGCTAGCATCATAGCTCAGCCCCTGGCATGAAGCTTCAAGAATTTCACTTTGCCCCTTGGGTCAGGGTGAGGCAAGCCTGCCTTCTACCTTCTCCTGATTGTTGGGGAAGGGAAATGCCCCACCAATTGGCCTGAGCCATTTGGACTCAAGTCAACAAGCCAGGCTGCCAGTGAGTCCTCTGCCCAGCCTGCCACACACTCATCACAAATCCCTTTTCGCAGAGATACATGGGCCCTCTGCAAACATTTGCCAAGGTACTACTAGAAATATTGTGGCAACCATATCAATTTATCATACCCAAAACTGTGTGTGTGGTACTTTTCTAGGTAACCCTAGCACTACAGGAGAAGAGCAGCACATATAAAGGCTAATCTGGATTTTTAAAGAGGGTGCAAGGCCCTTCATCTCCAAAACAGTCAACAAAACTGTCAACTTTCCAGTCCTGCCAAAGTTAGTCCTGCCAAAGCTAGTCCTCTGCCTCTGAACAATGCATTATGAAAAGACAGTAAAGACAGGCAGAACCCAGAGTCTTCTGGAAAACCTGTGAATGTGTGCACAATCACAACTCCCATTTGGTAGCAAAACTCCTCCATTCTATCAGGGCAGAGCCAGCTCAGTGAGCACAGAAGGGTTCTGCCACTGCAGAGAGGTTACCAGAAAGTGCATGTTGACTTCTCACTTTCTACTGTCATCCATGACCCCTTTAAGAGCTGCTGCCTCCAAGGGTACATTGAATACCTTGGAGAACTCCTGTGGCAGTGCAGTTTCTTGACAATGCAGAACTACCAGAAGCCATGTAAGTGGATCATCTTTGTCAGCAGAACTTCTACATTATAAAAAACCTTATAAATCCATCTATCTGTGTGTATACATATATATGAGTTTATATATGTATTGTTAGGAGGCCTGTACCTTAGGCCTGCCAAATGTCCTTTTCAACTTTATCAGTGTTATTGGTAAACTGTATTAGTTCATCAAAGTGATCAAAATGGGCATAATACATATGATTCCAAAAAACACTGAGGGATCTGTGGTGGGCCAGTAGGGGGCACTCTGGTGTTGAGCCACCCACCTCACTGCGCCCGACCACCTTCCAGGCTCTGAGTGCCTCCCTAGGGGTGCCTCGCGTCCGGCTGACCCCCTTTCTGGAGCACACTCACTAGCTTGGGGGTAATGTAAGCTGCCACCACCCCGAGAAGGGACTGTCTCGGCCCTGTGTCCTCGGCGAAACACAGGCCTAATAGTCCTACAGGTACTCGACCCAGTACAGGCACTTGGGACACTTCCCCAAGTCGGGGGCCAAAAAGGAAAGTCTCCCTTAGTCCGCAGACCTAAGGGGCCTCTTAGGCATAATTTAGACCCATCCCTCAATAAGTCTCGTACACCGGTCACAAACGAGAACTTTATTACAGGGATAGGGTGAAAATAGGGTACAAGATAGAGCAATAATCATAGAAATGCCATTGAGCAAAACAGTCTGGCTGAGGTAGCCTTTTGATCACGCATCTGAGTTACTGCCAGCTATATATCTAATCAGATCTTAAGTAGCTTACTCACAAGCATCATCCAGAGGCTGTTGGAGATTCCCTCTGGAGGCAGGCCATTCCTAGCTCATGGGGGAGACAGCCAGTTTCAGATGGTAAAACTCCTCTCTAATTTGAGTCCCCTGCATGGCTGCTGCCCCCTCCTCCTGGGCAGTCTTAACTTATATAGCCCCTGTGACCTCATTCACCTGGTCCAATGGAGGCCAGCACCTGTTTGCTGTCGGCCAACCAATTTGAAATACATCACTAGTTGCCGGGCACACTCTAGCCAGGTAGATGCCCCTCACCCAGGTAGCTGATCCCAGTCACGTAGGCAGAGGAAGCAGGTTTCCCCCCTCCCTCAGGAATGTATCCATCTCAGGTTACCTAAAGAGATAGTGTAAAGGTGTGTCTCCTCTGCTGGGCCCATCCTAATCAAATTGTCACAGCACAGAGATTTTGGGGAAGAAACAAAGGTGGCTTCCTGCCACAGGATCATACAGTATGATTCTACAAAGCAATCAGAAAGAACTTTGGGATACAACATAATTTTCTCTCAGACTTGGAAGCTGCCTCAAGGATTATTATTTTTTTGGACACTACAAATATGTCCTAGATTAGCAACAGAGCTAGGTATCTAGTTTGGGGAAAATTAACAGATGCACATATGCTCACTCATCTAACAAGCAGGGCTTACTCTGCTGCTGCTACCTTTTCATGCCCTCTGCCTCACCCTTCTTGAACATACACTGTTGAACATCCTGAAAGAAAAGCCTCCATCCACTCCTCCCTTGACATTGATACCAAGGCAGTCTCACCTCCACTCAGATTCTTCTGTAGCCTCAATAACCGTGAAAGCACCACATCTATCTTCCTCTCTTTTTCTCTGTCTCTTTGGACTCTATGCCAGGTAAGAGCATGAGCTATAAATTGAGGTGAAATGTACAGCTGGGTAAATAAAGTGAGAGGAAAGGGGGAAAAAAAGGAAAGGTGTTTCCTATCACATAGTTTAAAAAACAGACTTGGCATGAGAGGGGAAAAAAACAAAACAGGAAACAAGGTTCTACATATAAATTAAACTTTTTCACCCTGAACCTTTTTAGATAGCCCTGAAGTAATAAGAATGTGTGTTTCTTGGACTGGCTAAGCAAGCATTCCAACACTAAATGGCTTCCTGTTCAACACGTTCAAAGCCAGAGACTGTTTTTTGGGGTTGGTTAGAAATATGTGTGAAGTATGCACTTTTATTTCAGGCCAAATCAAATGTTTTTCATCTCCCCCCCACCAAAAATGAGAGCAAAATGTGACCAAACAGTTTTCTTCTTCAACAAGGAAGTTCAATGATTAGCCTTAAATTAATCTGTAAACATTCACACTTCCCGTTAAAGATACTTAGAAAGAAACTGGTCAATGTCATTCCATACTGGCATTTGAAGATACTGAGCTATAATGAGCAGATACATGTGAGAGCCCAAGAAATTGGACCAATGAGAAATAAGGAAACAGTGGATATTTGGGGGTGTGAAGTGGATTATAATTTTTTTCCCCCAGGGTGTCACACCTATAACTCATCAGTTGTTGATCTGTTTGCTTCTTCTACCACATTGGCCTCAAATGTTATTTTGTACTGCGTGTTCTTCATGGATCTTTTAATTTTTCTAGTTTCACAAGGTCTGATTACATTGCTGAAAGTGAAAATAACACAGGCATGGGTGAAAAATATGGGGTATGATGTGCCGCAGATGTACCAAGGGAAAGAGGTTTCTATCTCATCATCCAAGTCGCAGAGTGCCATTAGCAAAGATTTTTACTAAATAATATTTTACAACTGTGGAGCAATAGATTTACATTTATTTAAATAAGGGCTTAATTTGGCCCATTCAGTCTAATTAGAGAAGTCTTGCCAATACTGCTTCTAGTAACTGTTTTTTGCAACCAACTCCAAACAAACAGAGAAACATGTAAGTGGTAGCCACCTATTTTCTTTCTTTTTTTTTTTCATTCCAATGTTTCTGGGTAAACCTAGAATTTAAAGGCTGTTTTATTTCAGAATTTGAAGAAATCTAAGATGGTACTGTTGTTCTGAGACATTGGTGTTGTCTGTTGATGTTATTTCACCTTAAATGAACCAAGCTGCTTACTTTACATTGCTATAGTTGGCCTAATTTTATGAAATCTATTAACAATTGTTTTAAAATGGTGCTTTTTGTCTAAACAAATATATCATGTAAATTCCTAGGGGCAGATGCTTAGATGATGTATATCAAAACAGCTCTCTTGATTCCATGGTGACTCTCATCAGTTGAAGATTTGGCCTATTTCTGCAAGGGGCAGAGATGCCTACAGAGATGCCTATAGGACTCTTAGTACATTAATATATGCAGTGCCATATCCATCTTGGTGTCCAGTGCTGAATGGATCTCTAGCTGCTATCCCTCTTTCCCAAATGTCTGCTGGCTGCTTATGATTTCTGAGTGCACCATTAAATAGTCATCATTTGTTAATTTTTGGCATAGGGTGTGAACAAGCATTCAGGGAACCTAATTTAGGCAGTTTTCTATAATCTGCCTAAACCTAAACTGGGAGCAGTGAGTGCAGTCATTCGACACTACTGGGAACAGTGTGGACAGTCCAAGGTAAATGACTCAGGGTATGGAGATGGGAGGGTTGGGTAGTCAAGGTCCAGGGGTGATTGGTGGGTCCAGGAGGGGCTGGTAGGTCTGCAGGGGGATGCTAGTGGGTTCATGGATGGGTTTCCCAGTCTGTGAAGGGGAGTTGTTGGGGGGCTAATAATAGCCCAGTCAGGGTAAGGGGATAGGAACAACACAATCCTAGGGCTGGGGTGAGTGGCTTGCTACCCCTCCGCTTCTTTTAGGCATGGCACTTAGTCCATCCCATTCTGCCACAGTTAAAATCCAAACTATTCATAAAAGCCAAAAAATGATGTAATTTGGCTGCATACAGTCAACTCTGGTTTATTCACTACTGAGGTGAAATGAAATGGTGAAATTCTCTGTAATTAAAAATATTACTGATATAAAGAAACATGATACAAGCCAACAAATGGGAACCATGGTGGGCACCTATACATGTGCAGCATGCTGTAATTACAGCGTATGAGAGCAGACTCGATTAATTAAGTCACTGGAGTGTGGTAATTACTGTGCTCCAGCAGACTGCAGTATCATGTCTATCAGCATCCTTGTGCTGAAAAATGGCAGTGGGGGCACTTTAACTAAAGCTCACTCAATGAGCTTTAGTTAAAGCACCCCTGCCACCATTTTTCAGCACGGGGACGCTGGTACACATGACACTTAGGGCATTTTAATTAGAGTGGCTCTCAGGGCTGCTGTAATTAAAGCACTCCCCTACCCCGACTCTTAGAGCACATCTATAAATGCCCTGTGGGACTGGAAATGATGATAGACCTAGATGAAGCCAGAGCTAGTCACCTGAGATAACTGTATATAATTTTTTTCAGGATCCTGAAATTCTGTAGACTGGCTTAATCCATTTTAGAGCAAGTTAACCCAGGTCAATTTAAAGTTACTTAGAACTAACTTTAGGTGAACTAACTCTAGATCCGGCATGCCATTTTAGAGCAATTTAAGCCCTATGAATGCCTGCATGCATTGGTTGGGTCAATGTAAAGGTGATGCTTGTATGCATCCACAGAGTACAAGAAGTATATTAACAATAAACATACTAAGAAATAAAAACCAAAGCGTTTCAGACATCTTTCTATGTTAGAAAGTGCTGACTCTTTTTAATGACAACCATTATAACTGCAGGTGGTGGCAACACCATACCTTCTCCAACCCCATATTTTTCCATCTGCCAGCTATTATGTGATCTGCATTCATCTCTTTGAAGAAAATGGTAGCAACAGGAAAGTAAATTCAGTAGGTGTATCAGGATATGAGAGGAGACCCAGGTGAAAAAAATAACTGAACTAGGACTTAAAAGATGAATCAAGAGACTATATGGTAATAAAAAACACAAATAATAAGGTTAAGAAGGTAACTCAGATAAGAAACTAGGTTCTGAAGATGAGTGGGAAGAAAGGAGACCAAAAAAATTAAGCTTGCTATGCCTACTGATGATGTTATAAACACGATAGGAAATTAAAACATTTGACAGAAAATGAGAATAGGAAATAGCTGCAAAACAAAGAGAACAGAAATGTTATGTCATAAAGTTAGGGCAAAACCAAACTAATATAACTGCCCAAAGTTTACTTTAGCTTGTCCAGGATACCAGGAATAATTTTATATTTATATTTATAAATAGTGGCGGGAGCTGCCCCTCTGCCTCCCTTCCCCATGCCCCTCGGACAATCTGCAGCTCCGTCCTACCCCACCTGGGCTGGATAGTGCCTACCCCAGCCCCAGCTCGACTCCCTCCCTCACCGTGGGGAATATTGATCTGCACCCTTTCCCTCTTCTTGCCCTTTCACCACAACAGACTTACCATCTGCACGCAGCTCTCCACACTGCCAGGGTGTGCTCCTTGCTGCCTGCATGCTGCTGCATGCACTCATGGGCATTTATCAGCCAAATTATCAGCCACATCAGTTTGATTTCCAATATAGTAAATTTTCTTTATATCGGTGCCAATCCAATTTGGACCAATGTATCGGTGCACCTCTAATATAGACATGTTATAACAAAAATGAATGGAGTATAGGCCTACTCAAAAATGGATGGAGTATAGGCAGTCAGCCAGGGGTTTGAGAGAGAGAGAGAGAGAGAGAGAGAGAGAGAGAGAGTGTGTGTGTGTGTGTGTGTATACATACTCTCTCAAAGCCCTGGCTGACTGGTTGGCCTATACTCCATTGGTTTTGCTTCATGCCTTTTGGTTGAAGTCAAAGCTGCCCTTCCCACAGATGCACTTGCTGCTGTAGAAGATCACCTTCATACATGACAAGTCTTTCCTGATGGCTGCTTGCTAGACAGACCCTCACTCTATTGATACCTGTTACTTCGCCTGTGGACAGCAATGAGAGTGGTGAGCAAGACACTCTGCTGTCCCTCACTGTACCCAATGAGAATAGTGTGGGGATCTGCCTTGAGATCCTGTCTGGAAAGTCATTGTACATGTGGACAATCAAAATGTGTCATGCCTATGCCCTTGCCACTGGTCCTACCTACTGGCAGCAACACTGGAGCAAGCCTACCTAGCATAGTGCACTCAGTGCCAAGCTACCCACTGCCAAGAGGACTGGTGACCTCCAGTGGCCGCTGCTGCATGGGGCCCTGGTCATAGGCATTTTTGTCTACCACTTAGACCCAGCAGTATCAATGAACTACCCTTCCTGCAAGGAAGTGGTAGAGGAGACTCTCTTCCTGGACTGCCTTCAACAGCAGCCACTCTTGCTGCCATTAGCATGCTTTTTGGCTCACTGGATTTGGACTTTTCTGTGACTGTGTACATTTTCTCTATCCCATACTAAGTGGCCAAGGGCAGCACGATCTGTCTGACCAATTTCTTGCTGAGCCAGGCCAAAATGGTGACTTTGAAAAGCTGCAGAAACTGGCTTACAGGGGCTTGCTCCAATTACACCCTCTAACTCTTCCACTTTGTGCTGGGCATTTGAGGAGACCTTCTGCAAGGTGGAAGATGGACAGGTGGTCCTACACATGTAACCCTATGATAGGAATGGGGGAGGGATTTCAGTTTCCAGTGACAGTCTTTTTTATTTCTGACAAGTGTTTCATGTTTAACCTCTAGAAGGGCCACATACCTTTGCACTTACTATTTGTTTCTAATATTTGCATAATACATGTTTAAAGAGTCAGATATACATACTCTCCCCCATAATGTACACACATGAGATTTAAATATGAAGTATTATTATTTTGTAACATTAGCTCTGTTCTTGTATAGTGCAACCAAACCCATTTTTGTATTCCTGAAATTCCTGACTGGGCTCGGATCTTTGCCCATCAAGGTTTTAATCAAAACAAGGATATTGTCTGCTGAGGTATAGATATACAGGTTTCCCTTGATTTATGCAGGTTCTTTATGTGTGAATTTGCTGTTATGCAATGAGCATATTTATACCCATAATTTGTTATATGCGAGGTAAATTCGCTTTTATGCAATCAGCATAGATGCCCCCCGCCCAAGCAGGTAAGTCTGTGGGGGGAGAGGAAAGGACCATGACCCCACTCACCCTAGCCCCAGCTGCAGCAGCCCCAGGAGCAGTCATTGCCAGCAGCCAGTGGCCGCTGGGCTGCACCATGCTCCACTTGTCCTCCCGCGCCTGGGATCACCCCAGCTCCTGGGCTGTGCCCTGGTGCCGGCAGCTGGTGTCAGCTGCTTCCAGGGCTTCTCCAGCATGGGCTTGGGTGAGTGCAGACAAGTAGAGCGTCGGGTGGCACAGGGTGCAGCACTCACCCTAGCCCCAGCTGCAGTGGCCCCGGCGGCAGCCAACACCAGATGCCTGCATCAGGGCACAGCGCAACATAGGAGGAGAGGTGAATGGGGACAGGCAGAGCAGGGTGCAGCCCAGCAGCTGCAGGCAGATGGCACCAGCTGCTCCTGGGGCTGCTGCACCCAGGGCTGGGGTGAGTGCCGCTCTGTTCCCTCTGCTTTGCTGCCTTGTGCAGCCCTGGGAGCAGCACCCCTCCCCCGCCCCTTTCCTAGTCCCAGCCTCATTCCCTTCCTCCCTCCCTCACCCCTATGGGAACCTATCCCTATTTGTTACATTGTAAAGTGGGTTTGCTTTATGCAAATTCAATTTATGCACCATTCTCCGGGAATGCATGTACAGCATAAATCAAGGGACACATGCAGTGCTTAAATCAGCACAGCCTACTGAGCAACTTTAACTAGGAATTGAGGGCCAGATTCTGTTTTACCTATTAGCACCTAAGCTGCTTCATGCAATCCTGTTCCATCATGCTTGAGCACCTGAAGGCCATTAATGTAAAAGTGGATCTTCCTCATTCTTTCTATTTTTTCTTTGCTTAGACTTAAACCTAAGATACGAGTGCTTTATAAAAGTAGATGTGTTAATGTTTTTTCAGGGACTCAAGCAAGATTGAATAGGATTGCCTAAATACATTTGGGTACATAATAGGTTGAATAGAATCTGGTTCTCAATCTGTAATGCTGCTGCAGTTTAACCAATTCTTCTTCCATCTCCTACTCTGCTCTTTCGTACCACCTTTCCTTTCCTGTGGCCCATCCTTGGAATAAAACTTGCTCTCTGGCCTACTTCCTTGACCTGGATGCAAAGGTTTCCTTTCTCTGAGTCTCCTCAGTATCCTTTTTATATTTCCTTCCAACTCCCCTGAGGTCCAATATTCCATTCAGACCCTCTCAAGATTTACCCTTAATCCAACAACCACTTGGTTTTTTGTTGGCAGTCACAACATTCACTAGAAAAAAGGCTATTAATAAGTCTAATGTTTAGAGTTAGGCCAGCCCGATTATGTTTTCAAATCTCAAGTATTCCAGGTTGGTTTTGGGGTCCAGAATATCTCACCCCACTGCCCTCCCAAACTTGAGGGGGCACCACAGGTTACAAATGTTGTAAAATAGCAGCTGTCCCAGAAGAGCCAGTTAGACCTACTAAGAATTAACCAGAAGATATCAGTAAATAGTAGTGGGCAAGCTTGTGATTGGTGTTCTTGTCAGGACAGAGCTTCACAGTATCACTTTTCCACAGGTCCAATCATGAGCCTCTCTTTATAAAACTGTTCACCTTCTTAATTATTATTCAAGTGCTCTGTCCAGCTGTCTACCCCTGACAGGGTAAAAACTGTGTGGTACTAAAATGTCTCTCGCGCTGCTATCTGTATCTCAAGGTACTAAGAAAAATACTCCAGATTCATTTGGTCCATCTTTACATAGCATTACATGTTTTATATTTATGATTAATTAATCTTTATCATTAAAGTACAGTTTATTATTTTGTGCTTAATATTAGGTAGCTAAATTCTAGTAGAGGAATTTTTATCTTGCACAAAATGAAGCGAAGTCCAGGAAATAAAGTAAAGCACTCACTTACCTAATGTTTTGTAGATTATATGAATTTTGGGCATGTAGTACATTTTGTTTAGATCATGTATACTACATAGTAAATAGTAGTTTAATGTAAAAAGGTTAGGTGTGATTCTACAGTGTCTCTCTGAATAGACAGTAGGCATCTGAAAGGGTTTCTGTAGGCTAAGGATGTCAGCAACTTAAACTGTCTTAGCAGGATGGGCAGAAGCATAATTGGAACATTGTTAGGAAAAATGTTAATGGCTGCTGTTGGATCTATAGGCAGTTGCCTGCAGCTCCCTATTTTTCTCCTTTGGATTTTTCCATTTTCCACTAAATCAAAAGGGTATTGGCCACTGATAACTATAATATGCCCGGAGATTGTGAGTAATTAGATGCAAGATTAAAAAAATATCAGACTTCAAAACAAACAGGTAAACACAGAAATGCCATAGAATTGAATAGATACATAGATTCATAGATGCTAGGATCAGAAGGGACCTCAACAGATCATCAGGTCTGACCCCCTGCCTAGGCAGGAAAGAGTGCTGGGGTCAGATGACCCCAGCCAGATGCCTATTCAGACTGCTCTTAAAGACCCCCAAGGTAGGAGAGAGCACCACCTCCCTTGGAAGCCCATTCCAAATTCACAAGCCTTGCCAATAAAGCAATAGCAGCAATAGTCCATTTAGTTATATACATGCATGGAATGACATCCAACCATTAGTGGATAACAGTTATTTACCAAATGGTTGCCAATTATTTTTGCTGTTTTCCACAGGATAATAGGTATCAAAATGATAAAGCTAAGGGCGTTTGGTGCACAGAGTCCAGACAGGTCAACCTGTTCATACTACTTCAATCTTCAATTTCCTATGACTAGTTTTGGAAACAAATTCTTTTATTTTTGTAGTTAAAAAGCAAAGTAATGATTAATCATACAGATTTAATATGAAAAATAAGTATTTCAAACTATTATGCAAGATTTATACCAGTGTTAGCACTGACTCATTTTTTTGTTATGTGGGGAGAAGGAGAAATGTGAACACGATAGCTTTTTGAAAGACAAGAGATATTCTAGCTAACCGACATGATTAAAGTAGAAAATCCAACTAAGTATGGAAAAGAATGTGAGTGCGAAAAGATGATTTCAAGGATAACTTATAGTAGTTGAAATCCCATTTTTTTTTGCTAGGTAAAGAATTCCTAATCCTGTTATATGATATAACATAATGCAAATGCAAACTACTTCAGTGAATCACTGCCATTACCAATATAAGCAGAAATACACTATATCATCCACTGAACATGGTGTTGGAAAAACTGATTAAATATTAAGTGAGTGAGTCAGCTAGAGCATTCTCTTTTTTTAATCTCCAAGACACAAAGCAGTCATTCCAGACGTATGGCCCTATTGCAGAATGATTGGGTAACATGTAGGGTTACAATCTGACTGCTGACAAATGGGACAGGAACACTTACAGAGAATGTATGTGAACCCCAGTGAGTAATAAGGCATTTATTGACATCCTGAAAAAATGATATACAGTTTTCTCAGGTGATTAGCTCCGGCTTCATGTAGGTCCACACATCTTTTCCAGGCTCACAGTGGTTCCTATTTGCTGGCTTTTATCATGTGTCTTTATATCAGTAATATTTTTAATTAGGGGGAATTTCACCATTACATTTCACCTTCAGAGCACTGAAAAAAACAGAGTTGACTGTATGCAGCCAAATTACTTCATTTTTTTAGCACTTATGCGTAGTTTGGATTTAACTGTGGCAGAATGGGATGTGCTAAGTGCCATGCCAAAGAGAAGAGAAGGGGTGGTAAGCCTCTGGCCCTTTAGCTTATTTGTCCAGGGAAGTTCTTGATTCCAGACCCTGCCTCAACAAGAGGATGTCTGACCCTGTGTTCAAGCAAACTGCTCCAATCACCATGCCATGGTCTAGGCTGCAGTTTGGGAGACAGGGGCCGTGCCTACACATGTGCTATACTGTGGAGTAGACTAATTAGCTGAACAGTAAAGCATCACTGTCTACACGTGTGATGGTATTAGGCTGCAGGAAACTAATTTAGGCTGGCATAAGATAGTACTGCTGGGGACAGTGCTATCTTATGGCGGGGTAATTAACTGCAGTTAAACACACATGTAGACACTGACCATGGGCATAAATTGTGCCTAGTTGGCCCAGCCAGCCAGGAGCCAGACTCCTGCCTGCTGCCTAGCCACATGGCTCTGCACTTTCAGCTGATCCCCCATGCCCCCTGCCAGCCCAAACCTGTTCTGCCCTGCTCAAATTACTGTTGTCCTAGGCATGCGTGTAGGTACTGTGCTAGGGAGTAGTTTACTGTGGCTCAAACTGCTCCAGAGTTTATTGCTTCACATTAATTGCACTTGAAGATGCACCCAGGGAGCCCAGCCTGTGGAAGTAAATGGGATCATGAGGCAAACAACAGCTTTCCTGAGGCCCTGTGGCAACATTTCTGAATTGAATTATTTCAGTTCGCAGTTAAAATGTTTTGGTTTGCAATTTTTTGTCAGTACACTGAAATTTCCTGTGGGAAAAAGGCAACTTTTCCATCTAGCTTTGGCTCTTTTAATCCTTTTACAGAGTGTTTAATGGGAGAAAGAAAATCAACAAACTTTGTTAAAGAAGGAGCACAGACCAGTCCCAAATCGAGTGGGCATCTACCACAAACATGTGGCTGTCATGTCCAGGAGCGAGTGGACAAGAAGTGACAGGCCAGTGGTTTATGTGCTAGGTTAGAGTGGCACCATACTACCAAAGAAGGGAAAAAGAAAGCAATCTTTCCTACCCAGGGCGGGGGGGG
>NW_017729026.1:2912833-2913094 GCF_001723915.1 Gavialis gangeticus | reverse complement strand
GAGCTTTTCTGGAATATGAAGAGGAAAAATACTGTTACCACTAGGAAATGGAAGAGCATTACAGCTGAAATGCTTAACTTTGAAGGTGGTCACTGTTCATCCATGTGTTCTGTTGTAATAATATTAGCATACATCAGTTTATTTTAGACATGTAAGGTAATGGGGGAGGGCTCGATCTGTTGAGGCCCCTTCTGACCCTAGTGTTTATGAATCTATGAATCTATGAAAGAAACAACATAAAGGCCTATGAGTAGAAAGGAA
>NW_017729026.1:2899602-2907833 GCF_001723915.1 Gavialis gangeticus | reverse complement strand
TATGAATCTATGAAAGAAACAACATAAAGGCCTATGAGTAGAAAGCAAGAGAGGATTTGTGAAGACATAAAGCAGTTTCACCTGACAATTTCATGTCAACTGAAACATTCTCATGTCATGACATCACTGGAAAGACAAGAGTAAATATTTCAGCAGACAGTCTGTTTTAAAACTCTGAGGCTAAAACAGAAGTATTATTGATATTCATTTCCTTTCCTAACTTAACTGCTGGAAAGAGTTAGGGAAAGAGAGTAACTCTCAGTTGTTTCTCTAGACAGGAAACTTTCAGGTTACCCAGCAGCTGTTAAGGTTAATGTTACTCTTGGCTGTAAATACCTGTCTCAGTCTGGTCCTGATCCAGCTCCCACCGAGGTCAATATGTATTTTTTATTGATCACAACTGGAATTAAACCAGGCCACTTGTGTTTCAGCCTCTTTGCTCTCAAGATACTGTTACTTATCATACAGTATCCTTTGGAACTGTTATGTACTTACTGCCATTTGCTATTAGAAAACAAGATAAGGATCATAAGACCAGGGTGGCCAAACAGCAGCCAGGAGCTCATGAAGGCCTGATGAAAAATGTCACAGTCTAGTACCTGTGAACTGGGCAGCAAACAAAGCAATGGAAACAAACTGTATGCACACTGTACAAAGCACTAAATAAAAAAAAATAAGATTGAAAGATATATGGCTCTGGCTCTGGCAAGGTAAATCAGCTTCACATGGTCTTTGGCCTTCTCACACCCTTATAAACATACCGCTGAATGCTGTGGAGGTCTACCAGAAAGACTATGGGCCCAGTCCTCAGCTGCTGCAGATCAGCATCGCTCAATTGCTGTCAGTAGCTTTCTGCTGGTTTATATTAAGTGAAGTTCTGGTCCTTATTCACAGCATGCAACTGTGGAGACCCTCTTTATGTGATTGTCTGGTGAGGTTTCCCTTTAAAGCTGCTTTTGGCCTTTCTGGCAACAAGCAAGACACTCTAAATGAATGCGTGTTTCACTGCTCGAAATAGCATTCCTGTCATTAGAGCCCCACATGAAAAAAGATATGATATAGAAAGCACTTTATAAAAAGAAATAAATATTATTCTGTTCCCTTGGTGAGTGGGTTCAAAGTACTGTGCTGTTGCCTTTGGGAACTTTCTAATAGAGATGAGCAAACAAACAAACAAACAAAGAAACAACGAAGAGGTCCAACTCAATTTTTTAGCAACTTATATTTTAAGAAATCTTTCTTACTGGATTACTGATGTGCTGCTTTAGATATGCAACCAAAAACTAATATAAAGTGTTTGATCAGATTAAAAAATACCTTTTCAATCCATATACTGATGCAAACATAAGTTGGGTATAGTAGTGCAGGAGTTGCATGCTTTAAAATAAAGCTCCTCCATGTATTTTTCATAACCAATTTCTAATTTCCCAAATGTCAATGATCATCTTAGTCAGTGCAGTTTGAAGAAGAGATCTAGATCTAGTCCATATTAATTTAAGAGGATTTATCTTTAAAAAGTGAATAATTGTTCAGTGAATTGTTCAACTACTACTAACATAAGACACAGGTTAAAAAGACTAGTAGGGGCACATTTATTGATCCCTATCTGTAGCAGTGAGAATAATGATAAAATGTACTTGCTAATCGTTTAGTTGAAAGATTTCTTGAAATTATTGTTTATATCCAATTTTTATTTGTCCAGGTATGAGAGAGAAATTGTGGGAAAAACAATCATTGAACAAACTAGCCACAAAAAAGAGCATTTTTTTTTACTTAAACTGTTATTCAGCTAATAGTATTCAACTAGCTTTATGGATACTCCATGGATGCTCCACAGTTTGACCGTGCAAGATGCTGAGGAGCCTAGGCTAGATTTTTAAAGGCACGGTGGTGTCCAAACATGCAAATAGGAATCTAGTGGCTACAAGTGCCTAAACCTTTTAAAATATCAGCATCTGTTATGATAGTAGATCACATGAATCCTGCCATTGTCTTTAATAGGATGAGTTACATACTTTACATTAAGAATAACCTAATCATATTGTCTGGATCATATTGTGTGGCCTGACACTGAAGAGGTGCTCAGCCAGGGAGAAAAAGAAGTTCCATTACACTGAACATTTTGTCTATCATCCCACGAAGCTGATCAGGGGAAAGGAAAATGGTAAAAACTAGCTCTGTAATAAGAAACATAAGCCTTTGTTTATTGAAGGATTGAAAGGGGTCCAGGGTTAGCCAGCATCTCTGCATCTCTAACCAGAGTAGTTGCTTTTACTAAAATACAGGTTTCAGTCCCTCCTCCCTTCTGACAATGCACAATACCCTCAATTATTCAAAATATCCTCAAATATTCAACGTCCTCCACAGAATAATGGAGGATCTAAGTGAGATGAGGGAAGTGCAGTGTGTTAGAGGTAATAAGCCACTCAAGGCCAGATTTGGGCAATTCCTATATTTACCATGATCTGGGAAGCCCACATGGTCCTGCCCCTCAGAGCTTGTTGGCATAGGGTCCTCCTCTTACTTATAGGAGTGACATCAGATTTCTGTCTCTGTCCAATGTGAGGATGCTCCTGTAGCAGTCTTGAGAACACTTCTGAAATGTATGTCCCAGCTACATGTTCCTACTCCACAGTCATCCAAAAAGTGCACCCTGCTGCCTGGAGACTAAGATCTGAATGTTAGCAGGTCATTCTCTCAGGTCATTTTCACTTCCTCATCTCTGGGTCCAGCACTTGTGGAGCAGGAGGATTTGAGGAGTGCCATGGAAGCAGTAGAACCAAGCCCTGGACATTTACACTCCAGTCCTACTGCAGTATTCATGTTTAAGTCGCGTTTTCAAGTTTTTTGGAGGGTTTCCAGAAAGTCAGCTCCTCAAACTAGTTTTCCAGTGTGCACCTCTATAGGCAAGTTTTTAGCTTTTATTTAGATGCCCACATTCAAAACCTCATTCTGAAAACCCCTAGTTAGGTTCCATTTAACCTTGATAGCACTTAGACTCACTATGCATTTTGTTTCTAGTCCTGGTGGAACTGAGTTGCTCAATGCCTATTGTATGTCAAAGCCTGGCTGAGATCCAGACACTAGGTGCTGCATGCTATAAGTCACCTGAGGTTTTCTCTCTGGTGGAAGTTCTCAGAGCATATCGAACACACACCAGTAGGATCAGGCCCTACACCAAATGTGGACACTGCTTTCTTTAAAAATGTGGCCAGTGGACAATGTGGTATGTGCCTACTTCTCCCCAACTTTCCTACACTAAAACCTATGATTAGAGTAGCAGCACAGGAAGCTGGAAATGCAGGTTTCTTCATCTGTCCGTAAGAATTAAACAGGCCTTCAACTAACCGTCATGCTATAGGCTGCTGTGGGGGGAGAGGGGCATTCTTTACTCTTCCTGCTGAAAATGTGCCACTGGGCACATTTACACAAGGAGCTGAAGCTTGTTGCTATGATGACATAGCATCTCTAGCATCTCAATTTTTTTAGGCTGTTATTGCTCACCTACAAATGACCTCCCTGTGATGGAGCTGGGAACTTAAATGGTTGCCAAAAAATAAAGTCTTTCTTTCAAGAGTTGCAATGGCTTTGAGTTTTGAGCTAAAGTATCTGACGATATTTATCAGCTTCTTCTCTCTATGTTACTCAAACATGGCTTAGTAAAAGCCAGCCTTTTTGGTAGGTGTGGTATGAATTAGCCCTGAACCTTCCTGAGGTGCCACTCCAATTCCCTTCCCCTGCCCAATTTCCTTTTCTTCTTTCTGGTTTTTGCCATATGCTCCACACCCAATCTGCCACTCTGCTTCTGCTTCCTTCCGTGTGCTCCCTGGTTCCCCCCTCCACCACCCCTGCTACTCTGTTTTCCACCCTATCTTCCCTGTGCTGCTTATCCACTCCCTGATCTGCCATGTGCCACCCACAGAGGCTGCCCATGCCGCTTGCGGCATGCATGCCACATGTTGGCCACCCCCTATGCTTGGCAAGGGATTAGTTAAACCAGTGGTTCTCAACCTTTTTAGACTGAAAGCACCTCTTGCTAGACTTTAGATGCCCCTCATTAGATTCAAAGCACCCCTCAGAAAATGCCAGCTCTTAGTTTTCATTTGTTTTTTGACTACATAAAAATAATAGAGCAATTTTTCCATTGCAAAGAACTCAGAAAGATCATAACAGGTCAGAATGTTTTAAATGCTATGGATTCCTATTTCAAATCTCTGGGTTTATGCAATATGTGCAAATCAGTTTTGCACATCTAAACATTGTGTGGCATCCTGTGACACCCTTGAAAAATCTCAAGACACCCCATGGTTAAGAATAACATGCCCTCTTTGGGCATGTCTACACAGTTTCCCTTCTGACCCTGGGAACTGTCACCAGAAAAATAAGGCCTATTTTCTTGTTCCTGTGTAGACATACTAGAGACTGGAAATTAGGGAGGGAAAAAGGGTAAGCCCTAAATGGCCTGGAAAGGACATAACTGCATATTCCATGGTTAATTTTCTATTTTGGGAGAGCCTGAGCACAGTGCTGCATGGTGGGGGACAAGCACTTAGGCTAACTACAGACAGTCAAAATGACTGAGGCTGAATCCATTCAATCGTCACAGGTTAGTTTAAGCTGCATAGACTGAACTGATAAGTAATAAGCCTGTGCAAAGCAGCTAGTATTCGCTTTGGATTTGGATTTGGCCAATTCGGGGGACAGTGGTTCGAATTACTGTCCCAAATTGATTCGGCCAAATCTGATTCAGAGATTTGGCTGCTGCCCAATCTCTGAGTTTCTGAATCACCGAGGCTCATCCCCCTCCCACTCTCCCAGCCTTGGCAATGGCTTCCCCGCCTGCCCCAGCTCCCGGCACTTTGGGAAAAAATACCTGACTCACCAGGTGCTGCCGGGCAGGGGGTGATCCCCACTGGCCTTCACCGCCCCCCACACAGACATGGCTTTTCGTACTAAAATGTGGTAAATCCTAGTAACAGAGGGTAGGGTAAAACTACTTATCCTTGCAACCATTTTAAGAAGATCCTATTATAGAGGCAAAATATACCAGGTCTGTACTAAATATGGGAAGGATCCTGGAAGCTGCTGAGCACCTCCTGTACAGCATGTCACATCCTCCCTTTCAATTATCTTGAGTGGGAAGCAAAGGCTTTCAGTACCCACTCCATGGAACTGGCCCTGATATCAGTGTGTGTCAGAAGACTAATTCCCTCTGAGATCTGAGCCTTAAATTGAATCTGTCAGTCAAATCCTGAAGTGCTTGCCTAGAGTTTACTTAGTCTTTATTCAGACCTCAGTAGCAGTGTGCCTGAATAAAAAGCCTCAGATCCTTATCAGTAGTAATGGACAATGGAACATTTAACCTCTAGGTTGTTGCAGTGACTGCCTCATCCTGAAAGTAAATAAAAGTAATTGCTATCTGATGACCAAGGGTAAATGAGAAAACAAGTTACCAATCTCATTTCAGTTCCTGATGGAAAGGTATCTACCGTGAACAATCCAGTCACATTCTGTTTTCTTTTTGGAAGTTTCACCAGAAAAGGAATGGTTTGCGGGCATGGAGAGTGAATTCATGGATGGTGTCTGCAAATATTGTTGGGAAACATGCTTTAGAAAAATAAGTTAAAATAAATTTATACTAAGAGCTTCCAACAACTCTTACTACTGTTCTGACTCTTCCCTTCTCTTTTAGCCTTCATTTGCCATCTTTTTCTGTTCTATCTGTAACCTCTCACACTGAGAAACTTTTCTTAGTGCCTCTGTAGGTCATGATGAAGCCCAGCAGAATGGAAGGGAACTCCTGGTCCATTGACTCCAGGCTTGTGCTATAACTTGGATGGGGCAACCAGGAAAGATGCCCCAGATGTTGACTGGAGAGAGGGGACAGAAAAAAATAGCTCCTGTTGCAGATGCACAATTACTCCAGCAGTAGTGGCAACCAGAACTCACCATAGCCCTTTATGTAGCAGCTGCCCTAGGCACATGGCCAAGGGTGGATCCAGCAGGGGATGCAGTGGTACAGTTGCACTCCCTTTTGATTCCTACTCCACACAAACTTTAAAACCGACTGCCTGGGATGGGTAGTGGCATTTCTGTTCAGATAGTGCCAACAAAGTTAATTGACTTCATGGCTCATTATCATCTCCCTGATTTCAGCTGATCTCTCACCTTTCTCTTTTTTAATTGCCTTGATGTTCTACTATTCAAACTATCCTTTCTTCAGTGTTCTTTCTTAGGCATTCCTTGTAAATGTATTTCTTCTTTTTCACAGCCCTGAAGACTGCTTTTAGCTCTTGCTGAAAACCTTAAGTCAGTTGCAGTAATATTAACTCACGTATAGAAATGACTGGCAGTGATGCATTGGAGGTACTGTCAAGATGCTCGAGAAGGCTAGATTTTGTTTCATTAATCTGAATAAGAGACATCCATTTAACTAATGACACATACAGGACTAATGACACAAGGTCTTGTGAGCTGGTCTAAGCTCCTGCTATCATTTTGCATGCTCTGTCTTAAAATCAGTTAAGATTTCTTGCCCTCACTGTTCCCAGTGAAAAGCTCCTTCAAATACCCAACTCTTCCAATGGTAAGAACCTTTCTATTTTTCAGCCTAAATTTATTCGTAGCTAATTTACACCCATTTGTTCTCATGCCAGCATTGTCCTTTAGATTAAATAGTTCTTTTTCCCATCTGTTATTGCTTGCTGATGTATCTATAAATAGCAATAGTCCCTTTCAGTTTTAATTTTTCCAGGCTATAAGCCAGGCTCTCTGGCTCCCTCTTTTTCTAGGGAACTTGTAGAATCTCCTTCCCTGAAGGTTTTCAAGAAGGGCCTAGGGTGATATAGAGATAGCACACCCTGCATTTGTACTGGTGAGGAGAGGGAGGGGTTGAACTATAAATGAAGGTCCTTTACAACATTATGATTCTGTGAGTCCATAAGATAGGCCCTCTACCATTTTGCAGCCCTTTTTCACCTTCTGAAGTGTATATTAACCTTTCCTTGAACATATGTGAATCTTGATGAAATTTTATTATCTCTTTGTAATTGCAAAGAAGGCTTAAAAGGAGCTTTCCATTGATATTAACATCACAGCATTAGCTTTGCTGGGAATCCTCTCAAATCTAATGATGAAGGCACCTCATCTATCTGCTTGAAGCAGTTTCTCTTCTTCATTCTATACAATTTAGAGGACCTTACTCACCAAAGTACCTATGACTGAACAACAGTCTTAAGGCAACCAGATGAGGCTTCAGTGGTATGTGGTCTCATGAAAGCCTTTTGTGGAGAAGTTCACATTGTTGATACCTGAAGAACGTGCTCCTTTCATTTGAAAAGATCTGTTTTCAAAGCTATGTGCAGAACTTAATTCACTTTACAATACATGCCCACTTTCCCTCTCTTGAAAAGAGAGAGAGAAAATAGAACAAGAGATAAGGAGAATTAAGTAGACAGTATGGAAACATGGTAGTCTGTATTACAATTATAATGTAATTAAAGGTGTAGTACCTCCTTCTGTCTGTCCATAACTCTGGGGGCATTCACCCTGGAGAGGGTGGGTGGCAATTAGCTGCACAGGTCCTGCCCCCTCAGGCAGGGAGCCGAAGGTGGAGGGAGACCTTAGGCTTTATAGTTTCATAGTTTCATAGTTGGTAGGGTCGGAAGGGACCTGAGCAGATCATCAAGTCTGACCCGCTGCCACGGCAGGAAAGAGTACTGGGGTCAAACGACCCCAGCAAGGTGGTTGTCTAGCCTCCCCAAAAGGACTGAGCAGCCTAGCCCAGCCCAGCCCCAGCCATTGCACTTCCTGCCTGCTGTCACTGTCTGTACCACAGGGACCGATGCATCACAGGAGCAGGGAGCATGGAGCTGCCTGGTAGGGTGTGTGTGTGTCTGTTGTGGGGGTGTGGTGTGGGTATGTGTCTGGTGGGGGTGTGTTGTGTGTGCAGCCAGAGGCAGAGTGGGTGGGTGTGTGTGGGTGTGCAGCCAGGGATAGAGTGGGTGGGTGTGTGTGTGTGTATGTGGAGCCAGGGGGAGAATGGCAGGGTGGGTTTGGGTGTGGAGCAAGGGGCAGAGTGGGTGGATCAGTGGGTGGGTGTGTGCAGCTAGAGGAAGAGTGGGTGGGTGCTTTGTGTGTTTAGCCAGGGGCAGGTTGGGTGGGTGTGTGCAGCCAGGGGTGAAGTGAGTGGGTGAGTGTATTTTTGCAGCCAGGGGCAGAGTGGGTGGGTG
>NW_017729026.1:2889411-2894602 GCF_001723915.1 Gavialis gangeticus | reverse complement strand
CTGGCACGGGGCTGCTGGCAGCCAGGTCTGCATGGATTGAAAGTATGATGTAGCACACTGACTAGCCATCCCATATACCACCCTGCTGCAATGAGCCACTCCCGTGGTGCCATACCCGGAAAGTCAGGGGCAGCTGCCCCAGGTGAGCCCTCCCCCCCCATGGCTTGAATGGGCTTATCTCCTAGGAGCTCATCAACCGTGGCTCATCATGTTGGGTAGGCAGGCAGGGCAGCTACTTGGTGTACGGTATCATGGGCCAACCTATACAAGCCTGGCTGCTGGCATCTGCACTGCTAGGACTGCGCAGCTGCAGTGCCAGCAGAAAGCTGGGTGGAGAGTGTGGCTGTGGACCCAGGGGAAGAGTGGGTGGGTGGGTGGGGGTGTGCAGCCAGGGGCAGAGTGGGTGGGTGGGTGTGGTTATGGAGCCAGGGGCAGCGTGGGTGGGTGTGTTTGTGCACCCAGGGGTAGAGTGGGTGGGTGGCTTGGGGTGTGCAGTCAGGGGCAAAGTGCGTGGGGGCGGTGTGTGTGTTCATAAGATGATTCCCACATGCACTGCCCTTGCACTGCCATGCATGCTGACCCTCACTTGTACACCCCTTCACACAGCCCAGGCACCCTCCCCTGACACAACCCTGCCCCCTACAAACCCCACACCCATTCACATCCCACATCTCCACACACATACACCCACATGCTCGCTCACTCCACATACCCACACAGCCTCCCACAAACCTATACTAACCTCTGACAATATATGAGTAAAACTTCACTTTAAGCTATTGTGCAATCAACTCTATGTGCACTACACAAATACATGTACATCGGGACAAAAATATTTTTTGAAATCAGATGAATGAATGCTGTAGATGTTTCCTTTTTAGAATATAATTTTTTGGTATTTTTCTGGTTCCAAGATGGCACAACCCCTTGCTAAAAGGGGTACTTTCTGGGGCAAGGGGACAGACTTCTGGTGGCAGAGGTCAGGGGTTAGGGGGTGGGACTTCCGGTCACAAGATAGTGACCAGAGGGCGGGTTACCTGCCAAGGGGTGGAGCTACCCATATGGCCTTCAACAGCTTGCCAAAACTCAGTAAGTAGCCCTCCGCCCAAAATAATTTAGTCTGCTGAAGATGGTGGCCGCCTTTCTGATGAGAACATTAAGTTCTTCATCCAGTGAAAGGCTGGTGGTCACTGGAGAACCTTGATAGCTGAACTTTTGGATTACTGTTAGCTGGTTCTCATTACAGATGATTGTTGAATCTTGTGGAACATCCTGTCCTAGTACAACTCTTTTCTTTATGCTGATGGTGAGAGCAAATGCCTGGCAAGCTCTTGAGAGGCGATCCATGAGTTATTGTAGTAGGTCTTTATCGTGGGCTATAAAGGCAGCCTCATCAGCAAATATAAGCTCATTGATAAACACCTTTCTAACTGTTGTCTTTGTCCTAAGTCATGACAGGTTGAGGAGTTTTCTGTGGGCATCAAATCTTTTCTAGGACTGCAGATAGGCCTGCCCCACTAACAGTGTCAAATCCTTTGGTTAGATCCATGAAGTTGATGTACAATAGTTGGTTTTGCTCTCTGCACTTTTTTGAAGTTGACACAGGGAGAATATCATGTCTATCTGCCAAAGATCATGTTGATCTTTCAGCCCTGAATCCACATTGAGATTCAGGGTAGACACAACTCTCCAGCTGTTGTAGGTGCGCCAAGATGACCCTTATGAAAGCTTTTCCTGCTATGCTTAGTAGAGAGAGGACTCTGTAGTTGTTACAGTCACCCTTACCTCCTTTATTTTTATACAAAGTGATAATGTTTGCATTGAGCATATCTTGTGGTACATCACCCTCTTTCCAGCATTTGAGTAGCAGCTGCTGAAGATAGGGTAGTAGGCTTTGTTTCCTGTACTTGAGAATTTCCACTGAGATGCCATCTTTTCCAGGAGACTTGCCACTTAGTAATGAATCAGTGGCCTTGCTTAGCTCTTCTGTAGTGGGCTCCACATCTAACTCTGGCATGACCTGTAGAGTTGGTATTTGGTCCAGTGATTTGCTGGTGATGTTCCTCTCTTGTAAGTATAGCTCTGAGTAGTGTTCAACCCAGTGAGACATCTGCTTGCTTCTATCTATAATGGCTTAACCTGTGCATGACTTGAGAGGGGCAACCTTGTTGACAGTAGGGCCTAGAGCTTTCTTTGGACCATCATATATGACTTTTAGCTTTCCTGTCTGAGGCTGTTTGTATCTCATCGCAAAGCTTAATCCAGTACTGATTTGCACAGTGTCTGGCTGATTTCACATAACACCTCATATTAATTATAGTAATATAACAATAATCATCTGTCAGATCCTACTGCCATTTATACTACCAGTTCACTGGTGTAACTTTATTGACATTAATGGAGTTCTTCCTGATTTACACCGAAGTGAGAAGTTAACCATCCTCACGGTATGTGGGTATTAGGGGAAGTGGAAGCCTGTGAATAATGACATCATCTGGTGATCACAGATGACCCAAAAGACAGAAGAAACTATTATTTTTGCATTTGGTCTTCTTGGGTTGGCATTATGCATACTATTATTCTGAGTCTTTAGAATAAAAACTCCATGGTATAAGAACCATACCTTCCTATATTTTTCCTTTTGTGTTCATTAAATGCTCATTAAATCATAACACAGTTGGTTCAATAAAAAATATCACTGTCAGAAATCCTTGCCTCTTGTATTAAATCATATTAATAATGTTACCTTAATTATATATTTCAGTATAATTTATATTTTGGAAATCATGGTTATATCGTTTTCAATAGGAAGAAAGGAAGCCTTATATTGAGATGTCAAAATAACTTCAAGCCAATTTGTTTTGCTCACACCTTTTTTAACCTTATATTTGGTTACTAGCTGTATCCTGAAGGGTGAGATGTGTGAGCTATGGAGAGGAATAATGTCAGGAGTCCAGGCCTCTATTTTTTTATTTACTGAGAACTAGAAAGGGATTTTCCAAACAGTCTGGGAAAAACACAACTGGGCTGTTTAATGGGATTCTCAAGCATTATTGTTCCGTGAGTCTCATTAAAAAAAAAAAACCTGCCTGTGTCTAAGGTCATTCCAGAACATTTGCCCTCCTCTGGTATTTATCCAGGCAGGAAATGTTTTTCTCTTTTTCAAATGAGCAATGCAAGGATATTGTGGAGAATGCATGTAGTGCAATATGTTATCAGCACCCTCCACTTGTTTACCATGGCCATTTTCAGTTGGAACTGGGACACTAAGTTCTTTTGGAGGCTCACTAAGCTGGCACAGTCTTCTGCGTATGACAAAGTAAACACTTCCCAATCAGCTTCAGAGGATTACTTTTCTCTACCTTATCTTGCAGTTTCATTTAGCTGATGAAAAGAAATGTAGAGTTTGACAGCAGACTTACTTCCACAATGCATATTTTTCATTGATAACTTTACAGTTTTAGTCTTCCCACATATTTTGTTTCTCTTCTAAAGAGATAAGGAGCAAATGTTCTCTCTTTGGCTTTGTGAATGGATGTGGCCTATGTCCAATGTCACTTGAAAACAACAGATGCTCAGTTGCTATCAGTAAGAGCCTCTTCTATAAAAATGCACTGTGTTACTGGAGGCAATGGACTGGCTAAGGGTCATAACTTGCTAGGGATGCTAAGATATATAAAACTGTTTCAGAAAGGCAGATTCCAATCTCAGCAGTCCTTCACAATGAATATTTTTATTATTAAATTAATATGGCTTTAGGATGAAAAAAACCCTCTAAGCTTTAAAAGGCCAAGTTGATTAAACCACAGTATACGTTATATTTATTGTTATTATTATGTGAAGTGATTTTGGATTTTATGAAAGTTGCCAAGTTGACAACACTAGAAATGGATCTCCCTTTATATGCAAAAAAAGGGTAAGAGGCAGCAGCAGTACCACAGGATTTCTCACAGTAATATGTGTCCTTCCCTGGTAAAGGCAATCTCTGGGGTAGGTATGGTTGATGGGCAAGTGACAGTCTTTATTTTAATCTCCATATCTGCAGTTGTTCTTTTTAATACCAGTCTTCAGTGTGTAAAAAAAACAATTCTGTTATTTTTTTCAGATGCATACTCTCAGCTTCTGGAGGGTAATACAGTCCAGTCCCCTGCATAAATGCAGGGATGCTTTTCCTATATCCTTCCTTATCCAATGCTAATCAGACTTCTCTTGAAAATCTGTAAAAGAGATTTTCCACAACTTCCCACGGCAGTCTATTCCACTGCATTACTGTTTCTCCTGAGATCTAATTTAAATTTACTTTGGTATAATCTAAAGTCATTGCTTTGTGTTACTTATACAGAAATCAGCAGGCAAGGTTCTTTGAGCCAATGTGATATCTTTTATTAGACCAATTGAGATGTTGGAAAAAGTTCTTTCAGGTTTATTAGTTGAGTTTATTAGTTCTTAGCTAGCTTTCAGGCTTATTAGTTGGGCTTATTAGTTGATCTAATAAAAGATAATAAAAGATATTACATCTACTCAAAGAACCTTGCCTGTCATGTCCTTAGACCAACAAGGCTACAACAAAAACTCAGAAATTATACAGAAATCAGAACTCACTGTTAACTTGTGGCCTCTGTCTCAAGGTATTGGGGCGTATTTTCCATCTAAAACAAGGTTCACAATCTGGTTTTGGCAGCCACCTCTTCTCAGAAGTACTAAATTGATTCTCAGGCATTGCATTGAAAATTATAGCACTCTAGTAATGCTGATACTTACAGATAAAAAGGGAAGGGTTGGGACAATGATTTAAGGTGTTAGCATTGGATTTCATAGATTTCATAGACATTAGGGCTGGAAGGGACCTCGGAAGATCATCGAGTCCCGCCCCCCCCGCACAAAGGGCAGGAAGTCAGCTGGGTCATAGGATTTGCTCTTGAAGGTGAGTTCAATGTAAGTGCTTGAACCACCTCCGATGGCAGGCTGTTCCAGACCTTGGGGGATCGGACAGTAAAGAAATTCTTCCTTATGTCCAGCCTGAAACGGTCTTGCAGTAGTTTATAACCATTCGACCTCGTCATCCCTTGGGGCGCTCTGGTGAACAAACGTTCCCCCAGATCCTGGTGGTCACCACGATAAACTTATAGGTGGCCATCAGATCACCCCTGAGCCTGCGCTTTTCCAGGCTAAAGAGCCCCATGGCTCTCAG
>NW_017729026.1:2867929-2888984 GCF_001723915.1 Gavialis gangeticus | reverse complement strand
TAGGTTGGCTTTTTCCTGGGTGTCAGTTGTCAGTTGCCCCATCTGGTTCAGCAGGAGTCCAATGTTGCCCTTGCTTTTCCTCCTGCTCCCCACATATCTGAAAAAGGACTTTTTATTGTCCTTGATGCTTGAAGCTAGTTGGAGTTCAGTTGCAGCCTTGGCTTTCCCGGTTTCCTCCCTGCAGGATCGGACCAGTGCAGAACAATCCTCCTTGGAGGTGAATCCCATCCTCCATTCTTTGTAGGCCTTTCTTTTTAGCCTTAGGAGGTCTGCTAGGTCTTCTCCAAGATGGAATAGAATTAGCTTGAGCATTGAGGATGGCTCCCTTGAGGAGCAATCACTCTTCTTGAAATCTCTTCTCCCTGTGGTCATGGTCCCTTAGGGCCTGACTGACAAGCCTTCTGAGCCTGTCAAAGTCAGCTTTCCTGAAGTCAAGGACTTCTGTGTTGCTGACTGACTTGCCAGCTTTATGGTGGATGACGAAGGTGATCAGCTCGTGGTCACTGTCACCCAGCTTCGCATCGATCACTAGGTCACCGATTAGGTCATCCCCAGTAGCCAGTACCAGGTAGAGCAGTGCTTTGCCTCTTGTTGGCCCATAGACTTCTTGAGTCAGGTAGAGGTCATCCACGCACGAGAGGAAGCTTTGTGACCACTCGGATTTTGCTGAGTGATCCTCCCATGAGATGTCCGGGTAATTGAAGTCACCCGTGACAACCATGGTCCTGGCGCATGCGGCCTCAGCCAGTTCCTGGGCGAACTCCTGGTCAAGCTCAGGACTTTGGGTGGGAGGTCTGTAGTAGACTCCCACCGTTGTGTCCCCTGTGCCATGTTCCCCACGGATTTTAACCCAGAGGGTCACCAGTCATCCACCCTGGTCGCCAATATCAGCTTGCAGGGAAGCGTAGCTTTCCTTTACATAGAGAGCTACACCCCCGCCCCTTTTATCTACATGATCCCTCCTGTACAGGGTATAGCCATACCCGTGGTCCAGTCATTTGTGAGGCTTGGATTCATTTCCTTGATCTGCCACAGATTTCCTGCATGTCCTTCTGCAAATCAGTAGGCCTGCATCCACAAAAGCTTGGAGTGCTGAATTCCTACTGATTTCTGTACCTCAGCTGCTCATTTGTAAAATGGGGAGATTAACATTTCCTTACCTCAAAGAGAAGATTTGAAACTACAGAGATTAAAATTATACGTCACTATGGTATAAAGGTTGACATATATTTATGTGAAATATATCAACAGCCACTGACAGTGACAAATTAAAACCCATGGAAACTTGACTGCATGTTATTTATTTGCTTATTCTGGTGTGAGAAGGTTTGTTTTGTTTTGTGCACAGAAGCAACATGCTCCAGAGGACTGCAGGAAATAACTCCTTTGTCATTATTCCTAGTCACCTTTTGTGTTGCACCCTGAAGCTATTCTGTGGGGTGAATGAGTCAAAGGATCTAGTTCTAGCATCTTTAAGGTTTTGAGAAGAGGAAGTATAAAAGAATGGATGAGTCAGTGATTTATGATGGAAAAGCAAAGCTGTTTCCTCGTAGAAATCCAAGTAAAAAATTTTTCAGGCACCAGAAGGCTCCAGCCACAGAGAGGAAAAACACTGGACAGCATGTGTAGATATTACTAGAATTAGGTTTGCTTTTTGGTAATGCTGAAGTGAACTACATAATACATAGTTAAGAATGCATAGTTCCTGCCTAAATACACTCACACATTAATATTTTTTCCCAATATAGTTTTCTTTTTGTGAGAGGAATAATCCATTCACACATATTTAACTTAGTAAAAAATTAGTGTTAAAACTTAATGAAATGTCTTTTGATTTGTTCATTTCTACTTTTTCTTGTTAAACTGAAACCCAGTCAGGTATCTATTACAAATCTGTTGGCAGGCAAGAAGTAGTAGAAAAGTTTTGTTCCTATACCAGACTTACTAAGAAGGAAAATGACATTTTACACTGTCTTAGAGTGAGGAAAATGGGTTTTTTGGTGGGGAATGTCTAGACTTCAGAGCTGTGATTAATGATTTTTTTAAAATGAATGAGCACTTTAAATAGTTCAGTGTCATAATCTTTAAGCACTGGAGCCACCGAGAAATATCCCATGATGTACAAAGAATGTGAAGGTGCATAACCAAGTAGTTAGCAGGAAGCTAACCCCTTGAGCCCTGTAATGCCTCATTCTGTAGAGACATCATAAATCTAACAGAGTGGAACCCACAATGACTCTGATTCTGTGACCTTGATTCTCATTGGGTGTCACAAGCCAAAATCTGCCTGGAGAAACTGCTGTTCAGTTCTTTCCCTTGAAAATATGATGTATGTTGTTACTGATGCAGAATGATTACCATATTCTACGGGACAGTTGATTATTTCAGTGCAATGAGAATCTGATACAATTTGCAAAACTCTGTATGAGCTATCATGGTGGAAGAGTTTGTAAAGTTGCTTCTTTAATGAATGTTGTAGTGTGGATATGCACACTTCTCAAAACCTTAGTTTTTTTAAACTTTTCAAAAACATTGACCTGGTGGTAGTCGTGGGATGTTTTTAATGAAAGCAAACAATGGGATAACACAGTAATAGCTTCTAAGAAACAGAAGGCATCCAACATGACTGAATTACAGCAATCAGGCTTTCCTAAGTGTGAGACAATAAAAACTAGTGTGTGTGGTTATTTCTGTTTTTCTGAATAAAACTGTTGGTGGCCTTGGCTAATTTCAGTGACATTGCAATACCTATTTAATTTAGATTGACAAGGGCCATTATTCTTTGCTAATTGCTTGCCATTTGATTATTTAAAACAGATTTCCTAAGAATTCAAAAATATATATCACTTGCGTATGCATTAATACTCAGTAAACATGCTTTTAATAATCAGTTGGCAGGCCTTACCCATACAGCAGTGCATCCAAGTTACAGCATATTTGTATGAGACGTATTTTAAAATACTACCCTAATTTTAAGATTTATCCTACCTCTTTTCCAGTTAATGAAAGAAGCATGTTTATAACATCTATATAAGAGGCATTTAGAATTTGGCTCCTGCCAGAATAATTTATTTCCAACTTTAAAATACAAAATTTATAATATACTACTCAGATGAAAAATAAAGTTTTTACTGAAAGTTCCTACAAGCTGATGTTCCGTTTACAGAACATGAAATATCTGAAACAGCAGAAGTGGGTGAGTAACAGAATTTTCAATTCAGTGGTTGACATGAATAACCAGAAAAAGAAATTTGGGTCAGGTCAAACTGGAACAGGCTTTTTGTTTGGTTTTTATTGTTGTTTGTTTTTCCTTTTTCTTTTGGATTTTTTTTTGGGCAAAATGTAAAAAATTCAAAATTAGCTTTTTGGTTCAACCCCAAACACTTTATGTATAACAAACTTAAATGCTTTGTTTCACTTATAGGCTATACAGTTGTTCTTACCATTCTTTCTTTTTTTATGTCGATTTTAAATAAAAAATGAAGTTTTGAAAAATAAAGTAAGAAAGATTTGGTTAAAAATGTGGAAACAATCTTTTTGTCCTTTTAAAATTGAAACACATTTAGAAAGTGTCAATACAAAATGTTTTGGTATTTAAAAATATTCTTTCCCCCTTTTTTGGCTGAAAGTGTTAACTGAGATTGATCTGAATTCATGGATAGTTTGTCTCAAATCAAAACTCTATTTCTTGATGAAATCATCAACCCCCCCCAAACCCTAAATCAAAACAAAACAACACCCCAACATTTTCTAAACAGCACTTCAAGTGAAGTACCAAATCGTAGTATTCTTTCTCAATACTGAACTCAGAAGTAATTTATTTTATTGTCACATCCTATTTCTCCACAGTACACAGTTCTCTAATTAGGATTCTGATCCTGCTTTTGCTAGTGACTTCACTGAGAGCAGGATCATGCCTTTCTATCAAACTACAAAAGTTAAAGTGACACAGATCTTTCCTGGTCTTATGTTACATACAAAATTAATACTTTGTCCAAGTTCTTCCAAAAATTCTGAGTTTCCAGACTGGTTCAAACATACATGGCCCAAACCTAGATCCAAAGTTCCTTGAACTTCGCACTAAAATGAGACCAATAATCCAAATCTGGATTATGTGGCTCATACCACCTCTTCTTACAAGCAATGTATGAATTACTAAGAGTCTTGGGTAGAAACCATTTAAATATAAAAATCTATTTTGTAGAAGTGCAAACTTAGTAGCACAACAAAAATACATATCTAGGGCATAAGCTTCATCTTAGTTTCATTTTGTATTCTTTCCTTTATTGCAAATTGAAACTTAAAGCTTGTGTGAAGGGTGCAAAATCATTTGATTACTAACATTCAGCCTCTCTCTTTCTGACACACACACACATGCATACACACAAGTATTTTTTTTTGCCCCAAATAGCCCAGTCTTGAAATCCTTTAGATTGTGTGTCACTTAGCAGGACCTCTTTATAAACAGGACTCTGAAGAAACCAGACTAGCTGTATGCAGGTGGACCACAAGCTTGAGAAAAAGCTCAGACCTGAAATGCTAATGTTCTCACTGTTGACCCATTTCACCCAGCTGGCAAATGCATGCTTCTTATAAGGATGTTTCTGGTACAGGGAAAAATTGGACTTACTGACCTTAATGTGTGTATAGCTGTTTTTAGGAAGTGAAGAAATAGTCCTTCCTTGTATGATCATTGCCTTGCTATCCTGAACTCCAAGAGCTGGACTTTTTTTTGGTGGAACATAAAGGGGCAGACATATTTAATCTCTTAAAAGGATACATACAGTTATAAACAAGGGGACATTAAATTGTATTAATGTCTGGAAAATTTAGATCCAGTACAAGAAAATACCCCTTCACATAGGATAATCTGTTTCCCATAGCAGGTCAAGGTAACCATGATGGCTGGATTTCAGAAAAATTCTTAATGATTTTATGCTCATTAACAGCATTTAAAGTTGGACATTTCAAGATGGGGGCTAATCAAATCTCATGCTTCAAGACACAAACTGATCGCCACAGGAATCAGGAAGGCAATTTTCCACCTTGAAAGCATTATACACATGGTTTAGGTGCATTGTAGGTGATATTCACCTTCCTCTGAAGGAGCAGTTAATAGTCACGGCTGGAGACAGGATGCTGGATTTGAAGGACCAGTGGTCTAAAGTAATGTGACAAACCCAGTGTTTCTGACTCTCCAGATAGCTGTTTAGAAAGCTATGTACTTTAATTAGGATACATCATGACAGCTCCAACAAGATACCTTCAGAGTAGAGCCATGTTTGTTCCTTATTGGTTGGGAAACCTTTTATTCCTTATTGGTTGGGAAACAGTAGTCTCAAAGGGAGTTGCAGTCTTGTAACTGAGAGCAGTAACTGGCATGTTGTAGAATTCTGTTCCTTTTTGGTCATCTACATGGCAATTTTTTTAAGTATTCCATGGCATTCTGTCATTTATGTACAGGTAGCTATTAGCTACTTTCACATCTGGCTACATGCACATTCCCCTTGTGGCTGCACAACAGTGCCTAGGGCCTGTAAACACATCAACCCCAAATCCATGACTAGTGGGTGTCAGACTCAGGAGTAGGGTTCTCTTGCATTTTAGCTCCCATAGCTGAGTTATTAGGTAACTTACCTAGGAAGCCAGATAAGTCTTGCATGGGAGGATTTGTGCACACAATGTGTTGTTCTCTTTCAAACAGTCTCTGTATCTTACTTTGGCTGTTGTTTGGACCATTGCCCTTTGGTCAGACAGATTATTGTGGATCAGCGTGGCAAGTAAAAAATACTGTGTGCCATTAAGCATTAATAAGTGATAGTCTTGGAGAGTTTGTGCTATCATGGTAATACTACCAAGTCATTTAAGGCAAATAAGCAATTTAGGGTCTGTCCATGTTCTGTGTTTAGATTATTGGCATGGTTTGGGGTACCTCTGTCCTGACATAGTTTCAGTATTCAGCCTGGTTAAGACTGTGGACATTGACAGGGTCTACACGTGCATTTCCTGTGGCACCAGTTTACTCATGAGTAAATTACACCAGGCAGGCATCTATACGTGCAGGGAAGAGGGACCAGATTTGCTGGCAATAGCAGCAAACCTGCTCATGCTTCCTGGGGCCCTGCAATGGGCTGTAACTACCACCAGGTAGCAAACCTATTCATGATAAAGGGTTTTTACCAAACAGTAAGCATGTGCACATGTAGATGCATCCACTTACTGTGCAGTAAACTATGCTACTGATCAGTTAAGATGTGCCCATTGATGTGGAATCCCAGGACACAGATTAAACTCTTCTTTAGTCTAGCAGCCATGTGTGAATTGGGATGGGCTCTTGGGCACTGCTGCTACTTCCTAGCAGGGAAAAAACTGCCAGAGAGCACCTGGAGACATGTTAGTGTCAATACCAAACAACTGTGTACTAGAATTTTAGTGCACATGGTTCTATTAAGTAGCTTTCTCAGATACATGACAGAGAGAGAGAGGGAGAGAGAGAGAGAGAGAGAGAGAGAGAGAGAGAGAGAGATTATATTGTTAGTGGAATATGTAAGTAGCATTTTTTACTCCTCATTCACTGAGGGATATTCATAAATTTTCCAGGGATAAACACCAGCAGGGTTGATTTTCAAGAGTGCAGCCTGCATTTTGCACTGTACGTTTGTGCAAGCTTCAGTTGTGGTCTAGCTCTACATGAAAATGTCATTACCTATTCACATTTTCTTAAATGGGTGTGCCATGGATCAAGGGATAGCACAAACAAATTAGGAGCTAACCAACACATTTCAGGATCAGCTATGGTTTATTTCCAGCATGTCTTCTGTTACTGTCTTGCAACTGGCTGTTTTTTCTTGGTTTTGTAGTCACCATGGGGCAATTCAGTTCCTTGTTTCAAAGGATTCTTGATAATATGAGGCTTTCTTAGTCTTTAAAAACATAAGGAAAATAATATAAAAATTAAACCCTAGCAAAACATTGATATTATCAGTCTTCATCACTTTATAACTACTAAGTTAATACCTTTACTGTTTAGTTTAATTAATATATTATGTGGTACAGCATGTTATTGTCTCCACATGTGTGAGGAATCTTTCCATTCCCTTGTGAATGCATTTAAGAAACCACATGAATGTCACCTGCAGTTTCAAGTATGTGTTCAAAAGGGAGGGAGGAAGTTATCCTACATAGTTGATCTTCTCCCAGAAATGTTGTATGGTCTTCAGTAAACTGTTGCTGAAATTCCTCCATAAGGTAGCACTGGATAGTGACCTTTGCTCTCTTACTGTTTCTGCATCTTTGAATCCTTTGTCTGAGAGATATAGCTTTGTAAAGAACTAACAGCAATGCAATAAGTGAATGCACATTGTGACTGCTCTGATCAGGTTGAACAAGAAACTGGTGCTACATTAAAATTTATAAAGACTATGGTAAGTTGACCCTTTTGCTGATGTCCTTCTCTGATCATTGTTGCTTGCTATTTTTGTTACCAGAAATCTTAAATACTTTGGGAAGAATAACTAATCACAATCTTTTATCCTCTATTTCTGTTAGCTTTTGCTTGATGAATTTGTTTCTAGTGCTTTTTATTTGTGAATCATTCTCAGAAATGATGATTGCCAAAAAAAAAAAAAAAAGGCTGGGTTGACTGGGGGAAGAGTCATATCCTACTTCTCAGTCCTTCTCCAAATTCCTCGTGGATTGGCATGTGTCCATAGTGTGGACCAGTGCCCTAGATTTAGGGTAGATTTACAAGGGAGCACTGAGTGTTGCAGTGCAGAAGTCCTAGGACCTGTTTATACCACCTCTATGCTGTGTCAGAGACCACCAGCATGAAGCTTGCCCTGCTCAGTTGCTTTTGCCCTGTAGATTGAAAATACCAGGAATTAGGCAACGTAGCTACACCAGAGTGATTCTGAGCATGTGCCAATTGGCAGCCCTGAGAAAAATAGCTTAAATGAAGGGGTGTTTGCACAAAGCTGTTCTATGGACAGCTACATTTCCTCAGTTTTGGGTTTGGTGGGTGAGGGAGTGAGTGGGCAGGTTGCTTCACAGAGGTGTTCCTGGGCATGGCACAGTGGTGATTGTAGATGTGCCTTTATATTGTTTGAAGTGAACAGGAGTTCATAGCCCCATGTTAGATTCCCAGAGCCCTGTAACAAGGTGCACCTCCAGTGGTGGTCATATCACCCCCTGGCAGATGTATGCCTGCTTGGCCCAGATGCTACCAATCCTCCCCTCTATGTTGCCAACCCTCTTTCTTGGGCTGCAAGTCTTAGCCTTAAAGTGGTCCCACTTCTTTCCCACCTGGCACTCTCCTCTCCATAACAGGGCTGGGGTCCCTATTACAGGCCCTCAGAAAGAGTTAGGTGCCTGTCTCCTTTTGGGTTTCACAGCCAAGAACTTTTTAGAAAAAAGTAACCCAGACCAGGTCAGTTCTTCATTACTGAAAAACAAGAATGCCCCCACGTCCAATATTTCAGGAGTTGGAAAACTCACCTTGGAAAGATTTAAACTACTAATTCATTTTAAACCCAGATCTCTAACTGACTGGAAGGATGTGATAGCCAACAGGCTCTGGAGTATTTTGGAGTAGTTTCTCAGTCTCAATCTCTTCTGCTGAAGCTGTTCTACTTTTCATAAATTATTTGGTATTCTTTGGCACAGGGAGTGAAACCTGGCTCTCCTACATCAGAGAATCATAGAAAGGCAGGGCTGGAAAAGATCTCTAGACGGCCAATCCCCTGCTCAAAGCAGGATCATCCCAGAACAAACCATTGCATGAAAGTGCTGGTCTAACCTATTCCTAAAACTACACAATCAACCTGATTGCACAGCTACAAGGCATATTGCCTGAAAACACTAAGAGCACTCTCATGTGCCACAGGTTAAGCAGAGCAATAAGGGCTGTCAGAGCTCCACCACTGCAAGGGTTGTTAAAATGCAGTTGAGATGTACAAGGAAGAGGTCCTATGGAGGAAAACAACCCCCAGCACAGTCTGTAATAGTCCGACCAGGGGGTAAAACTCTTTTTTGATCCCAATGTGGTCATCAATCAGACCCTAAGTAGAGGGACAATGTCATTGCCATGTAACTAGGAACCTCCAGGTTTTAGTTCGATCAGGACCACTGACACACACTGTAACATGGGATATAACAGCTTCAATAGAGTAGATGGGTAGAGGGAGGCCCCTGTGCTCAATGCCAATTAGACAAAGGGGGATTTGATGACTCCACCTCCAGCTTGTTTGGTGTGGGGTTTAGGCATGCGTATATTTTTTAAACCAGGAATGCAAAAAATGACTAAGAGACTTTATTAGTTGAAACCTAGTCACTGAAGGAATTCAAGCACCACTAGTGTTATGCAGGAGTTTGAGGATCTATGTTTTTTAGTTAGTTACCCAAAGTGGCAGTTAGGTTTCTATGTTCCCCTTGAGAATCTAGGCCACAATCTTGCCCTCAGAGATGGTCCGTGTAAGGGATTTTTAAGAAGCTCATTCAAAACATTGTAAAAACGGAGGTAACAAACAGGAAACAGTGGGGACTTTAGATGGGTTTTGGCGTTTCGTGGCCTACATTCCAATTACATTCCCAAGACAAAAACAAAGTTCGTAGTGAAGGAAGGAACAGTCAGACAAGCTGGCGAGAGGAAACATTACGTATGACTCAATCATTATATCTGCCTCACAACTATTTAGTGTAAAACTTTTGCAAATACCTATCTTTGTCTTGCACTGGTTTAGCTCTCCAGATGGCTATGTGTGTAACTACAATCATGAGGACTGGGCACACAGGCACATAAATTCATAGCTGGATTGGTTTTTTAAGTGAGATTTTTTTCACTTGTCAGGTTTCCTCTTTATTCCCTCTCTTACCTTTGCCTGAAAAACAAGGCCAGGATCCAACAGGCTTGTCATCAAAAAATACTTACGATGAACATGAAGATAGTTAAACAGGCGCTACCATCATTATAAGTACCCTAACAAAAACAAGCCTACACAGATATCCACAGCTCTTCCATGCCTTTCATGTCCTTATGCAGTATTTTTATCAGGGAACCATTCAGTTTAGTAGCATAGTAGCATGGATACAAAACAGGTACTAATACTGACTCTCTGAATGTTCAAGGGAAACTTTCAACATTTCTCATGTATTTGAGCTTATTAATGAAATACTCCCACCTCCCCAAAGTAATGTATATAACTGCCAGGTGGTCTGCAAGCATTTGGGATGTGAACCAATTTTCATTTTTTTAAGATACAGCAGGATCAAAGATATGGTAAAACAATATGGTCCATGGGCTGAATCTGGCCTGTGGAACCCCTTCATCTGGCGCCCAGTGCTGCCCCTGGGTCTGGCCACTAATGGACCTGCACTACATGCACCTGAGGCATGTATCTGGAAACCCATACTGTGTGTGGTGCCTGTTTCCACAGGTCCTGAATTCATGGACACAACGTGGTCCCTCCTATTGGTCTGAGATGCAGACTGCCTGTGGCTTGGATAGCATGAGGGGAGTGCTGTGTGTGACGTGGATTCCAGACTAACTGAGGCAGGTGCTGTGTGTGGTGCAGGTCCCAAAGTGGGTGTTGTGGGCACTAGATCTGGCATGGGGAGTCTGTGGGCCTGAGCTGGCTGCTGGACTGGCCCCTTGTCACTCATCTGGCCCATGGAGCCAGGGGAGCTTAGCACCTCTGAGATACAGCGTGTACAATGGAAAAATATTAAATAATTTTATGAAACTCTCAGGTTTCCAGAGCTGTCTGTACGGAATACATTTTATTGGGATGTACCAGATGCAATCTCATAGCCAAACAGCCCTAGTACTGGTACTGTGCTCCTGACGAAGAAAGTGTTGGGTTCAAAACCGTAGTGTCTAAGGTATGCTGGAACATGTTAATTGATGTGCCGTGGCTCTCAGAGCCACTGTCACTAAAGCACCCCACCCCCATCATCCCAGAGCACATGTACAGACGCCTGATGGTTCTGGGCCCTACATATCTGGGAAACTGACTCTCCCTTATGTCTGCTTGCAAACCTTAACATCAGCTGTCAGCTGTAAGTACCACCACTGTGCCAAGTCCACTTGTGGAAAACATATGAAAGGTCACGCTCAGCAGTTGCTCCTCAGGTCTGCAACAACTTCCCTCTTGAGGCCTGCCAGAACCTGAGCTTGGACATTTTTTCAGAAACGCAATAAGACCTTACTATTTGGGCAGATGTTTAGCAAATGAGGGGTGGGATATTTGTTAGGGGGTTTCTGTATTATGTTGGTTCTCTAGTTTCCCTTTGGAAGTGTTTTATCCTGTTGTCAATTCTACATTTTATAAATTCTTCTGTCCTCTTATTGTAATCTGCCCATATACTTTGTTGGGAAGGATGTCATATAAATCAAATGCATAAATCACATACATTAAACTAAATGTAGACATTTGTTCCTAGCTATTACTGCCACTTGTTCATGCTGAGACATTATTATTGGGATAATAACCAAGTAAAATAAATGTCTTCAGTGTCTGTTGGGTTTAGTGAGGGCAGACAGAGGGCAAAGTTAATTGTAAAGGATGTGACACAAATAAGAAAGAAAAACTGACCTTAGCTCACAATGGGAAAAGAAGACCTAAAAAATAGCTATTTATTCTGCTTTGGGAAAGTAGGAAAGAAGCTAAATTATAAAAAGAAATGAAGGACAAACAACTGAATACTCCTGGGGATGGGTGTAACTAAAGGCTTGGTAATAGGATATCAGCCATTAAACTATGAGGCACGTAGACTGACTCCAGACAAGATCACTAGAGGCTGGAAGCTGTTACTTTCTGTTGATCAGAACACAACAGAGGGCATCTACATCATAATTAGGAGTTTTGCGGGGCTTACTGTCCTACAAGGGCCTTCAGAGAGGCTGTGCTTCTGGCTGGTACAATCCTTCCTGGGACTTTTCCACGCATCATTTCATAGCTCTAGTTCCCTACCGGCTCCTTTTTAGCATTCTGTTCTCTGAGGAGAGCTAGGATGGCTATTGACACATCCCCAGAATATAGGACATCCTCTTAGTGGGGGGCTGACCATGGCCAATCAGTTTCAAGGAGTGGGGCTACTGCAAGAAGGCTGCCTTCCTCCCTTGCTGGCTTGGAACCCTGCTCCTCTTGGCTGTGTACTGTGCTAGCTCTAGGCAGAGCCAATAGAACCGTGAGGACAAATGCTAGACACATATTTCTACCAAAGAACTGAAAAACAGGCCTTTTTGCAGTTGTTCCTCATTTAGAAATAGACAGAGGACAAAGGGTTTAAAACCAGGATGATCCAGTGTAAATCAGGACCAATGGCCACCTTAAGAGGAGCAAGGAGATAGCAGTCCCTCCTCTTCTCCAAGATGTGGGATTTTGAGGACCAGTGGTGTCTGTAGCTCTTGCTAGAGTAACAAGGAGGGTTTTTTTGTACATCCTTCTTGCAGATCATTCAAGAGCTGGTCATGATCTAGCTCAGAGTATTTCAGAAGGCTTTTTTTTACTCAGAACAAAGCTCTGATACTGTTAATCACACAAAGGCCCCTGCCACATGTTACATATATAACACAATTAGCTGGTTAATCACACAATAAATTTAGACTGGCCACATGTGCAAAGTAAGACTGGCCACACTTGAAAAGTAATTATCACACAATTAACTGGCTAATCACATGATAAATTTAGACTGGCCACATGTGCAAAGTAATTATCAGTCCATAAAAATGTTCATTCAGCTATAGAAAGAGCCAACAAACTACAAGTTAGTGCTTGAAAATGTGTAACAATGTTATAGCTGGTTTCTATCCAGCTTTAATCTGAATGTATGGCAGGCCCCTAAATAGTACCTTATATCACAAACAGTCTAACTGAACTCAGAGACACTGCAAATAGAACAAGATATGCCCAAGCTTGAAGAAGGGTGTCAGAATTTGGATCTAAATATTATCTGATAATATATATCTATGACACTGGGATTCAAACTGCATCTATTTTGCTGTGTGTACCCTCTCCATGGAAAATGGCTATGTTTACCCTTGAATTCCTTTCAGGGAATTTTCTAGGCACGTGCTGTACTGTAATTAAACCAACCCATTTGAGCCCACAAGAATAACTGGATGCAATTTATCTCAGCTGAATGATGAACATGACCCCTGGAATGGCTAAATCAGCATGCTGGCATAGTTTCACAGCTCAGGAAGAGCATCCCAGAATAAGCATTAGAGGCTATATTTTTATATAATTTGTATATTGGGTAAGCACAGCCAAATCACTTTTAGAGACTGCTGATACTAGCTCTGCTCTAAAATGGGTAAAATTTCATCTGAATAGTTCAGATGCTGGTTAGAGGAGTCCAGTATTATGTTGACATCTTTATTTTGTATTTCATATTGTTATAGCCTCTCACAGTCAAAACAGATCAGAAAATATATGAGGCTTAGGAAGAAAGGGGTCAAATACATTAACAAACTAGAATATGCTTGAAGTGGTTGATGTATACAGGTTATGCTCCAAAAAAGCAGAGACTGTAGGCAAGTACATACAAAATGTGGTTCTCAAAGGTTTTAGACTCAAGGTACCCCTAGCTAGATTCCAGGTACCCATCATTAGACTCCTGGTACCCCTCAGAGGTGCCCGCTCTTAGTTTTCACTTATTTTTTTGAAAATGGAAGAATAATAGAGCAACTTTACAGTTGCAAAGAACTCAGAAAGACCACAAGTCAGGCTGATTTTAACACTGTGGATTCCTATTTGAAATCTTTGCGTTTGTCTTGTGAATCATATTTCCATACCTAATGGTGCTAGCATTGTGTAGTACCCAGGGGCACCCTTGAAAGGATCTCAAGGAACCCCAGGATGCTGTGGTATCCTGGTAGAGAATGTGCTTAGTGTTTTGTGTTTGTATATAGTTTGTTCTTTTTGGTCCCATAAAAGGATTAAAATGCGAGTATTATCAAAAAGTAGACAATATAGAAATTAGAGGAGGAACATTACTATAATACTAGGAGATGCAGACTACACTCTTATAATTGAAATTCAATTATATAAAATTTAAGTTGATACACAATGAGACTGGTAAGAAATTCTGCTCAGAGCTCATCAATTTGAAGTGGCAGAGGAGGACAAAGGATGACAGTGAGCCACCAGCAGATGCAGCTGTGAAAAAAAGACAAATTTGGAATGAGGTGAGGTATTTCTAATGGAGATAGGGAAGCAGTAATGCTATGTACAAGTCATTGGTGATAACTTATGGCTACTATGTACAATTCAAAACTGAAAGTTGGGAGTGGATATGACTGCTCTCTGTAGATACATCAAGGAGGAAAAAACACCCGAGAGGGAAGAGAGGCAATTGAGGAAATGGCTGATAGGGCAAAAAGCAGAACCCTCATTGCAAGAGGGTTCAAATGAAGACATTTCAAAACAGAGCATTTTCTTTCTCTAAACTGTGTCTGTGCTGCCTCCCAGCCTGTTGCTGTTTTCAGAATGGGAGGTTGGAAAGGAAACACAGGGAGTATGGCTAATGTTTTTCAGCCCCAGTTAGAGGTTGGAGCAGATAGTGAACTAGAGCTCCAATTCACTAACCCCACTCTCAGCATCAGCTGAAAATCCTCTAGAACAGGGGTAGGTAACATTTTTTGGCTGGAGTGCCCAAAACCCCCACAATGTCTACCTTTGAAGGTGCTGGAGTGCCAGCATGCTAGAAAAACAAAACGGCAGGATGGCAAAACATGGCAGGATGCACTACATATTAGTATAGTTAATAATCATAATCATAAAGAACTACTTCTCTGTCAGGGTGGCCAGGATCTGGAACCAACTTCCTAGGGAAGTGGTGCTGGCTCCTACCCTGAGGGTCTTTAAGAAGAGGCTTGAGTCTACCTGGCTGGAGTCTATTGAGCCCAGTTTTTTTCCTGCCCAGGCAGGTGGTCAGACTTGAAGATCTACAAGGTCCCTTCCAACCCTACTTCTATGATTCTGTTATTCCCTTTGATCTTGTGTATTTGTTTGGTATGGGTCCCCCCACAACCGCCTCCCAACCTTGCTTGTGCCCCTTGCCCCCCACCCAAAGCCTCTGCCCCCTAGCCCTGCTCATGCCCCTTGTCCCCCACCCAAAGCCCCTGTCCCACAGCCCAGGCTCTGTGGCTATCAGCAAGTACCCAGAACTTGGGCCAGCTGAAGCCAGGAGACTGTGAACAGTTGCTGCCTCCCCACCCCGGCCCCAGCTATCTCCCAGCCCCGGGCTCCAGGAAGCCAGCAGGTGCCGGTACTTTTCCCATTGGGGCCAGGGCCAGGGCCAGGGTGGGAAGGCAGCAACTGTTTGCAGCCTCCCAGCTGCACCCAGCCCCGCCTCTGGGGTAGCTGCTGCCAGCTATGGTGCCTGGGCTGCTTGCAGTAGGGCTTGCAGCCTCCCAGCCACCTGCTGGGAGCAGGCTGGGCTCCTGGCTAGCAGCAGCTACCCAGAGCTGGGGCTGCCAGTAGCATGCCAGGGGTTGACAACCCCTGCTCTAAAACAAGCTCCCTCTGCTCCCTTTCCCCACTCCCATTCTGAAAACAGCAGGGGGCTGGGAGGGAAGGGCCTTTGCTAGGAGACAGCTGAAGGCTTCAGCCAGCAGCTAGATTCCCCTCCCCACTGGAGCCAACAGTGAATTTCTGTTTGGTCGGGGGGATCATTGTAGCTCAGAACACTTCCTTCAAAGTGATCTCAGTTACAGCAGGGAGCTGCATTTCTGTCTGCAACCTATCATTTGCAGGATCAGTGCCCTACTCAGTCATCTACCTACCAGTGTGGAACACAGCTATACAAGTATATCCACCCATGCTTTTCCTAGCCTGAAGCTGAATCACTTTCAAAAACAAAGCTGAAGTTAAGGATGCTGACTATTCCAGAAATAGCACTATTATGAATTGGATTTGCTGATATTTGCCAATATTTTAATTGTTAAGTGTCATATCATCAATTAAAATATCTTTCTAGAGTGTTTAAGGTACAGGGTTGCACAACCAGTCTGCTAACACAAGCCCTACAATGTCTCTTTGCCCTGTTCCTCCTACTCCAAGATAGCATGACATGCAAATTCACCTCTTCTTAACTATTTTAATAGAGAACGTTGTTTTTCTTGTCATTAGTAACTCCGCTGCTTTGTTTGGAATGTCCAGCTCTTGGATTTTAAAGTGAATTTTCCTGACTTTTTGAACCAGGCAGGATTAGGCTGTAAAAATGAATGTCTGTTCATACAAAAGTAATCGTGGAGAACATGGACATGTTATTACCACAGAGCAGCTACAGAATAGTAAAGACACAGCTCGGTACCATAGCCCATGTAATTTTGGATTGTACTGAAGTTCAGATCTGGCATAGGATCACCACCTGTAAAAATATCAGAGAGGGTATCCTCCAGAAATAGTTTTAAATATCAGATGCTCACTCCTGCCATCTTTGCTTTTCTACTGCATCTCCTTCCCTTTATTTCTGATCTCTCTCACTATTTCCATTTCCTGTATCCACTAAGTATCCTGTATTTCCCCAGTATTCCCCCTGTATCCTGTATTCCCCCTATTCTGTAGTCCTCTCTAATTCTTTCAGTCTTTGTTTCTTTGGAAGGCTTTGTCTTTATTTCCTTTTGTTCTCTTTCAATCCAGTCTTTCCTTGTGCCGTCTTTCTTTCTGACATTCTTGTCACTGTATAGTCTTCCAACATTGCTCACTCATGGGCCAGAATCACCACTGCATTTTACCTGTATTATTGCATTTACTTCCATTTATATTTGGAATAACTTATTGGTGAAATAGGCATCTCTGTTTGCTTTCATCACTCTCCGTAGGCTGCACCAACCCTGTGGGTGCTCCAGGGGTCAAGCACCCACTGAAAAAAATTATTGGGTGCTCAGCATCTACGGAGCACTGCTTGCAGGTGTTAAAAAAACGTACTTTACCAGAAGAAGCAGCACGTTACTTCAAACGGGCTCTGCAGCATCTGTAAAGATCAGGTGCTTTGAAGGGCCCTGGTCCTTCCTTCCAGAGCGGAGGCACCCTGTGGGGCCTCCCAGGTGGGCTGCTAGCAGGCAGGTGATGCCCCAGCTCAGGCTCAGGGAACACTTAGATCCAGCTGGCTGCTGCCTGTGAGCTGGGGCAGCACCCGACTGCTACCTGCCCACTCAGGTTGCTGTTGGGGGCACTGCCACCGTGAAGGGAAAGCCTGGGGTCCCCTGCAGCTCAGGGCCCACTGGCAGCTCACCCTCCAGCCTGCAGTTCAGGAGTTGTGCAGCCCAGCGGTAGCTCATGTGGGCTGGCTCTGCTGGTGGGGATGGGAAAATGGTGAGGAGCATGATCCTTTTCCACTGAGCATGCCAGCCTCTCCTGCATCTGGGGGATGAGCTGCTGGTAGACCTGAGCTACAAGGGCCCTGGACCTTCTCTTCATGGTGGTTGTGCCTCCCTGGGGGATGCTGCTGCAACAGAGGGAAGGACATGGGCTCCTCAGAGCTCAGGGGCCATTCAGCTCAGCGGCAGCTTGCCCCCCAGCTATGAGGCAGGCAGGCAGGCTCTGCAGGGGGGAAAAAAAGACTTGGGCCCCTCACTGTAATGGTGATGGAAGGCCCTAAATTGAAACAGTGCATTTTTAATCATCACAATTAAAAACCCAGCACTTCAATTCAGGGCACCAAACCCCCATTACGTGTACAAGCAGCCCAAGACTTTGTGAGACCTGATGAAGAATGTCTTGCATTCAAAACGTTGTCTAACTTTATCCCATCTACACAGCTGGTCCAGTAAAAGATATCCTAAGAAATCCTTGCCTCTTGCATAATTTCTGAACCCTCATGGCTACCACATCACTCTTACACTGCAAAAATAATTACAAATACATGCTGAAGGAGCAACGAATACATAAACATTTGATAATATATCATTCTTTCAGTGTTATTTTAAATTAGGTTTTGGGTGATGGGTAGGACATAGTTTAATAAAGGCAGCCAAGTAACCCCCTACATCTTATAGCTAAGGACAGATGTATGTGTGAGAGTCCTTTCCTTGCACATATCTAGAAAAAGTGATCTAGCAGGTTATTATTTTCTGTTACAAAGTAGAAAATTATATAAAACCTTGAGCACTGGTTATGTATCTTTCACAGGCTATAAGCAGATAGGCTCAGAGTGCTCACTGCTCTGAAATCATGAAAGTCATTGGGAGTTGGGGAGGGGGCTCTGTGTTTCATAGGAACAGGAGTCCAATAAGCAGATTCACCTCAGTACTGCTTTGTCCTTAATGGCAAAAACACACTTCAGCTGAGTGTGGTTAAGTCTAGTTACTTAATCTAAACCAAGTCTGCAATACTGGACTAAAATTCTTGTAGTGTACACTAAATCAGAAGCTCTAGCAGGGACTATGTAGCTCGTGGGCCTTTTCTGTTTTAACATCTGCACTTGACTAACACTCAAAAAGAGGTTACAGTGAAATAAAGCAGTATAAGGGGCACGGGTACACTGCAGAGGCTATTCCTAGACAGGATTATTTCACTGCACGTTTCCTTAAATGTATACTTTCTTTTCTCAGAGCAAAAGAGCAAATTTAGTAGACAACCCAGGAACACCCCCTTTTTCTTTTGGCCAGTTCCCCTGCCTTTTTTGGCCTGTATGCTCCCCAGGTGCAGAGGAGGATGAGAACTTGCTGACATTGGTTTTTAGACGTTTAAAATGTGAAGAAAGGGAAATTAGATCCTGGCTGTGGTTTAAACTGAAATAGAGATCAAAGCCCAGGGCTTTCAAGCATAAAGGGTGTGTATACATTCTGGGAGTAGCTCTTGCAACTTTGATGTAAGACAGTCTGCTTGGGTAAGTCTACTGTACACCAGACCTGGACTCCTATCTAAGGTTACATTTATTTAAATAGAAATGTCTTTGATAGAAAATAGTGCCTTGGGTACTTCTTTTTTCCCATTGTAGGATAGTTATGAGCAAACCTATATATGTGCAGCTGCTCCCCACAGCTGGAGCCCCCCAGCCAATGAAGAAAATGCAGTGAAATGGGAGGCAATAGAGACCCACCCCCTGATCTAGCGCTCTGTGCAGCTGCTCCCTGTAGCCCTCAGCTGAAGGGTGACAGGAGCATTCCTAGGGCTTCCCCTGACTCCGGGTTGACTAGGGATAGTAGTGACAGTGAGGTCCCTGCTGGACTATCTGGATGTTCCCTATGACCTAGGAGCAGACACTGGAAGCAAGGACCGTGCGACTGCCAGCACTGCTGTTTCCACAAATGCTGCCGCTTAGCAAAACAAAGCAAGAACTTTGCTTATAGAAAATAACTTTGCTTAGCAGTCTGCTATCTACTACAGTCACATACAGTTACAGTACCTGTCTTTACTTTGACATACTACAGTATTTATGAGTGGCTCCTTTTTTTTACTTACTACCTTTTTAGTAGCCCTGTTAAAGGTCTGATCAATTCCGAGTGACTTCAATGCATTCCCTCACATGAACACGGGTGCCAGTGGTGAGAATAGCAGTGGGAGCTGAGAGTCTTCGATCACTCAGAGGAAGTACTCAGGATCTTGCCCAATTTGGCTTTTACATTAATTGCTATCATTGGAACTAAGATACTGTCAGATTTTTCCAATTGGGGGTAAAAGAAAATCTTCTTAACGTCTCACAGTAGTCTAGGGGAAAGAAAGTTTCTGGTAAATTTCTAATATGCTACCTAAATTCCAGGGCTCCCCTTTTCCACTGAAACTTTGGTAGATCTAAACCCGAAGCCCCCCACTTCATAGTCAATGTTATGACAAGATTTACCAAGTCATATTGAATTCCAGAGAAAAACAGGATCTCTTCCAATGTTTCTTTTCTGAGATGTTACGAGGGAAATAATGCTTTATAGCAAGAGTCTCAAGACACATTAAAGCAGCCTAGAAAATAGCCGCTGGAACAGTTGCTCAACTGACAAATATCACTTTTTCCAGGATATTCCAGTCATCGTAGGGAAATACACTATTCAAATGAGCTTTCTTTTGGCATCTCATGCATACATATCTGCCAAATCCCTGTAAAGATATTGACCTGGGTATTCTCAAACTGTATAATTTAGAGGGATGCCAGACTTTCAAAGCCTTTGACATTTGTCTGTAAAGTAAGCTGAGAATATCACTTTAAAAATAACTGTCTTTTAAGTCTGTATTTTAGGCACAACATTTCTAAAGTTTTAAACTAATTCATAGAAAAAGATATTATCCCCTGTAGAATCAAAACTCCAAAGGTCAGAAGTGTGCTTTTTAGGGTTCAGGTAGACAAGGTTCTTTGGGTGAATCTGATATCTTTTATTAGACAAACTTAAATAGTTGGAAAACAATTTTTAAGCAAGCTTTCGGGTTCAAAAAACCTTCATCAAGCTGAGGAAGTTTCAGCAGTTGATGTGTGCTCTTCTTGGATGGAATGAAAAGTAAAGAAGCCAGAGGCTGGGCTGGCATGCATACAAGACAGGTAGTCAGTGAAAATGTAGCTTGAGGAGTCAATGGGTGAGAGACAGGCTGGGTGTGGGGGGAGAGAATAGTGGAGAAGAACTTGGGATGTCAGATGTCAGGCAGGTTATGATGTGTCATAAATCCAATGTCTATATTTAGTCCATAATTTTTTGTTTCCAGGAGGTTGATGAAGTGGAGTTCATAGGCTCGTCTCTGGGAAGTGTTTTGTAAGTTTTCTTTGAGGATCAGGACTGAGAGATTGGAGATAGAGTAACTTTCTTGTGAGAAATGTGCCCCCACAGGTAATTGGGTATTCCTGTCTTTGATAGATTTCCGGTGTGCATTCATTCTGGTGCGCAGTTGTTGGTTGGTCTCTCCTACGTATTTTCGATCCAGGCATTTGGTGCATTGGATGAGATATATTACATTTCTGGAGGTGCAGCTGTAAGATCCATGAATGCTGATAGCTCTGTTGTGGGGTGTAGTGATTGTGGGGGTGGTGGAGTTGTGTTGACAGGTTTGCAATTCTTGTCATGGCATGGTCTGGATCCTTTTGGTGTGTTCTGGGCCTGAGGAAGTTTGCTTCTGGTGATGAGGTTAGC
>NW_017729026.1:2862573-2862929 GCF_001723915.1 Gavialis gangeticus | reverse complement strand
TGTGGCAGGGGCCTGAGGAAGTTTGCTTCTGGTGATGAGGTTAGCAAGGTTCGGTGCTGGTTTGAAGGCTAGGATGCGTGGTTCTAGGAAGATCTCTTTAAGAATAGGGTCTCTTTCTAGTACGGGTTGCAATTGTTTGAGGATTTTCTGTATGGGTTGGAGGGAGGGGTGATATGTCATAACCAGCGATGTGCAATTTGTGGGGGGTTTTCTTCTGAGCTGCAGCAGTTCTTCACATGGTATCCGGGTGGCTCTTTGAAACATGCCATCTCTCTCTCTAGAGGAGTGTCCTTGCTGGGTGAAAGCCTTTTTAAGATTGGTGAGGTGGCAATCCTGGGTGTTCTTTTCAGTGCAAA
>NW_017729026.1:2826357-2862498 GCF_001723915.1 Gavialis gangeticus | reverse complement strand
AATGTATGTTGGTCTGTGGGTTTCTTGTATAATGTGGACTGTATTTTATCATTCTGGATACTGATCATTGTGTCTAAAAAGAAGATGTTGGTGCTGGAGTATTCTAGAGAAAGTCAGATGGACGTATGGTGATCGTTGAATTTCTGATGGAACTCAATCAGAGATTGCAGGTTTTCAGTCCAAATAATGAAGATGTCATCGATATATCTTAAGTATAGCAAGGGTTTGATGGTGCAGTTCTTGAGGAAGTCTTCTTCCAGGTGGCTTATAAAAAGGTTGGCATACTGGGGGGCCATTTTGGTGCCCATAGCTGTTCCCATTGTCTGGAGGAAGTGTTGGTTATTAAAAGTGAAATTGTTGTGTGTGAGGATGAAGTGTATATTATTCAGCTGCAGTTTTGTTATTTTTAATCATGATTTTTGAGAGGCTTGGTTTCTGGAGTAATTGATATTCTATGAATAGAGCACCTCCAGCTCAAATGGCACCAGGGCATTTCAAACATGTGGCAATAGTGTTGACTATGAGAAGAGAAACTTGAGGATGGTGGATCTAAGTTATAAATGTTAATGATGATGTTGAAAGGATAGGTTGAAAACCCAGAGAAATCATTCAGGTTGATTCACTGCTCAAAGCAGAGAGTCACCTGGAATTCTATCTCCTTTTTCTCTAATTGGACTGGCAAGAGAGAGCCAATGTCAGCTTGTTCAGAAATACCCACAAGACGTTGGGTACTTTCAAACTCAGAGCACATACTGTCATGACACTTAGACCAGTCTAAGTGAACAGAAATAGATCTAAAACTGAAACATTACAGAAGTTCAGTGCACATAGACAGTCTAAAAATGGCACAAGCAGTTTATGATGCAAGGTGCAGTCAATTCAGATTGATTTAGTCCATCAAACTTCTGTACTGTTTCTATTGATTCAAGTTAGATTGCTGTCCTCCAGCATCCCAACCTCATTTGCAGCCCCTGCTAGCTTCCCTTGGAGGGAAGTGCATTAGCACTCAGCCTGTGCTTGGCTGTTCCTGCTGAGTGCCCGGCAGGTCACACCCTGGACTCTCCCAATGCTGAGCAAGCACAGACCTTCTTCCCAGCCTTGCCTCCAGGCATCTGTCAACTGCACTTAGGCAACAAGGGTGAAGGGAGGTGTCTAGGGCCCTTACACGAGCCTTGGAGCCTGGGCACGTGAGTCCCAGGGCCATGCCCCTGCACTCCCAACACCCTGCCATGAAACACCCCAAGATTTACAGACTGAGCCCAGGAGAACCTGGCTCTTGGGCTGCTTGGACCCTGAGCCTGGCACCCTCCCACCCAGCCAGGGACCCACATTCCCACAGGTTCAGTCACTGCCCCAAAGACTCTAAATCTGTCACCCGCACACTACATCCCAGAGGCCAGAGCCAGGCACCCTGTCACCCAGATCTCTCCCTTTCCAAGCAGGACTTGGTGTGAGCAGCTTGTCTCTGGTGGGTTGGAGGTAGCAGGGGACAGATCATTGGAGCTGGGCCTACATGGAGGTGATCCTGTGACCTCTGCTGCTCAGCCACTGCTGACAGGTACGTGGGCCATATGCACCTGGGGTACTGCAAGACTTGTTTGGCCTGCAGCTACAGGGTCCCAGAGTACAAGAGCCAGGGCACTAAGCATCCAAGTCAAGGCAAGCAGGTGGATGCCCCAAGAAACTCCAGATGCAGGGGCATGTGGCCAGCTGCCTCAGTGTTGCAAGTAGAGGACACTAGAAATTTCCAGGCTGGGTGTGCTTGAGAGGTTTTTGTTTATCAGCACTGGGCAGACCAGTCACCGCTCCCTCCCCCTTCCTGGAGCACAGCTGAGGTACCAGCCCCCAACCCCCTGGCCTTGGGCAGCTCAGTGGGAACATAAACCTGCCTCTTTCATACCTCCCTTCCCTATCTCTCAGGGCCATGCTCAGCTACCATGACAGGCTGAGCCCCGTCCCAGCTGCCCAGAGCACTAGCAGTGAAACAGCCGCCACCTCCCTCTTGCATGCTTTATTGAGCTTTGCTGGCAAAGTGTAAAAATAGGTACAAGTACCAGTGCGTGGCACCCTGCCCTAGTCCCTACCCACTCCAGAAATGCACCAAGTCTTCATGGGATCCTGGATCCCTGGACCCTCTGAGGGAATGGAGTAGGTGCTCATGGTAGTGTCTGGAGAGGAACCCAGCCCCTCTGAGGTAACCCATCCCAGCACCATGGCAGGCCTGCAGTCCACCCACAAAACAGCTGGGACCCTGGTCTCTACTGTGCTGGGTATAAAGCAGTGGTGTGGCTCCTGGCCCCAGGAGGAGGAAGGGGCCAGACAGGGGACTTACCATAGCTAATTTACAGTCTCTGCATGAATGCCCAGGTGACTGCTTGGAGGGAGATGCTTGTCCTTATACTTTTTTTATCAGAAAAAGTTTCAACTTTGCACAAGTGCTCTGTGTGTCCCCTTTTAACTGCAGAGACACCATATGTGCAAGGGAGGACAGTGTGTGGAGGACGCAATGCTGACCCAATGCCATGGGGCTGTACAGCTGCAGAGCACAAGAGAGATGTCCACAGGAGGTGTTGAAGAAAAAAGGAGGAGATGCTGCAGACCTGGGTTACTGCCTTGGGGTGCGGAGCACATATAAATGACTTCTGGCTCCAGGAGCTGCTGGACCCACAGAAGGAGACACTCCAGATGTGTAGCAAGGACATTCTCAGGCTGGGGAAGACCTACTCCTGGGCTGCCAAGGGGCAGGAACAGGGGCTGGAGATGGCCACCCATTGCTTTTAGGAGACAACCCGCATCTCTGCAGAGCTGATAGAGTCCCAGTGGCCAGGAGAGGGAGTTTATGGACAGGGTCTTGTACCACTCTGCAACCACTTATGACACCCTTGACTGGTGCCAGACTGCTTCAACAACCATGTCCTGCAGGTTGATTAGTCAGATGAAGCCATTGTCCAGGATGTTCTGGATAACCAGGCACACCTTGGATCAGGGCAAAAAGTTGCTTCCCATGGTGACCAGCTGCCACATCATGTCCAGGTGGGCATGTATAATGTCCTGCAGCCTCCTTTGACAGTAGCATAGGGTAACAATGCCACAGCTCCTGTGTCTCCATGCTTATGCTTAGATGCAGGCAATGGGGCACCTTGGTAGGGTGCAGGGTAGGCAGGGACACAGAGGCATATGCAATTCACGAGGGAGGGTGCTTACTCTGGGACTTTTCTGGGAACATCAGGAAAGCATGTAACAGAGGGTCCTCAGTGACATGGTGTGGTGTTGGAGGTATGCTTGCCCATGTCCAGGAGCCAACCAAGGGTGCCCTGGGTGCTTGGCAGTTTCCAATAGCCTGGGCAGCCCTCAGGGCATCCGGGGAGGCATGCAGGAGCACCATCCCCCCAGCTATGGACCTCATCCAGGGAAGGCTCCCTGTACGCCTTACCCTCCAAAGGGTGAACGTGTGCACTGTTTACTCTTGAGCTAAACTAGGCCATTTAGAGAAAACTGTGTAACTTTGATTGATTCCTCCTTGGGCTTTTTGAGCATTTGTACATAGCCTCTGAGGTAGAAAGAGTATTTTATTATTTAATTGACTTGTTTAATTTCTAGGATGTTTCTCTTTGTCATAGCATCATGTCATTCATTATTATACTGTTTTACAAGTGACTGAATCAAACAGAAGGTAACTGACTCCAGATTGTCACACAACTCTGTGTCAGACCTAGTAATGGAAACTTGATGTAGCATGTCCAAGCCCAGTGCTCTCCTATGTCCTGTTTTTACCAAGTGTTCCTTCATCAGACTGCTCCACATTTGTATAAAATGCTGATTCACAGCTTTTCCTAAATTCTACTCTTTAACACAAGAATTAAACAAGGCAATTACTTGTGTATGCAAGTGTCTCAGGCAATTTATTAGTAATTTGTTGGTAATACTTTCTGTGATATACATGTTGGCTAGATTTGTTTCACTGGCTTTGAAGGTGCCATTAGGTTGGTCCTTACATGCACTTAACTTAATGTCAAAGCACAAATCATGACCACACAGTTTTGGGCCCCCAGTAACGTTCCTTTAGAGGCTGGCAAACAGGAGAAGCCTTGTTTCAGCACACTTTAACCAGTGACATAATCTCCTCTTAACATTTTTTTTATATACAGCATCATGTCATTCACCAGGACAGGAAACACATTTGCAAAAATGTACGCCTCTCAGTTTAACAGGGAGGGTATAAAAAATTGCTGTTACCATTTGAACAGCTTTTTTGGGTGCTTCGTTCTTTGGCTGATTTGCATTCTTTCCCACTGAGTGAGAGTGTGATAATGCTGTTGCTTATTTATAACTGACAGGGAAAGATACTTTCTTAGTGATGCAGTATTGAGTTTAAAAAATCCCAAATGCTTGTCCTGAATTCTTGTGTTCCCTGTTCCTCAGGGCTGGCGTCCTTGCTCTTTATCTGAGGACACTGCTTGAAATTTGGCCTGTAAAAACAAAAGAAAACAATGTGGTCAAGACAACACAACATGAGTCATGCTGAAAACTTGGTGGAATACAACTGTGTTTTTTGTCTCCTGATGGCTCTTTGTGCATTTTATTTTTGTTTCATTTAGAGCATATAAATATGTTATGTATACTGACAGCTCAGTTAAGATTAGGCACATTGTATGAGGCACTGTACAAACATTCAGTGAGAAACAGACCCTCCCCTTAATAGTTATAATTTAGTAAGCTAGACAAAAGATGGGTGTGGAGATAGGTGTGAAGTGACTTTCATGAATTCATGAAGAAAGTTAGTCACCTGTAAGGCTCTATAGTGTTATTCTTTCCTGAGTTCTTTCTATTCTTGACTAATGATTAGTTAAATATTTTGTGCATAGTGAATTAAGCTGTTAGAACAGATTCCAACTGCTAAATACCCTGCAATAGTCTGAATAGGGCACTCTCATGAAAGGCAGAAGACTTTTATTCAATTTCTTGCCCTGAATCAGTCAGGCACAGATTTGAACCTGGGTCTCTCATATCCAAGGTAACTTTCCCAAACAACGGGTGCATCTACATGAGACCCCTTATTGTGCATTAGATTAATCTAATGTGCAGCAAAGCATCACCGTCTACACATGCATGGAAATTACTGCACATTAAATTAGTCTAATGCACTATTTGCTAGTACCAATACATACAGATACTAGAAAAACAGCGCATGAACTAATTTGCAGTAGCACATGTGTAGATGCTGACTGGGAGCAAATTGCTCCCAGTTAGTCCAGGGGGGTCACAATGGCTGTCTAGCTAAGCTCTCAAGCTCTGGGGGGCAGGGAGAGCCTCTTGGCTCTGGGGGTTGCTCCCTCCCAGTTGTGGGGAGATCAGGGCTGACAGGGAGCACTGAGGCAAACCCTTCATTAATGGGTAGCGTGAATGAAATATTGAAGTTTCTTGTTTGAAAACCTAGCCAACCTGCTCTTTATCAACTTCTCATAACTATTCAGCGGACCAAGATAGGAGTATTAAACATCATGGGTTCAGTTCTTCACTACTCTTGAGCAAAGCTTGAGCACACTGGAGGTGAAGGGGTAGAAGATAATTGACAGCAGCTCTCAAACACTGCTATCTGATTCCAGCAGGGAAATGGAAAAGGCACCTTATGTTACTGATATAAGCTTTATGGCTACCTAACCACTGAGCATAATGGAGTCCCAGTTCATCACAGCTCTTGACATTTTTCTCCTTTCCTTCCCTATACCCCATTACCTCCTGTTTCATGGTGTGTCTCTTTTGCCATGCACTACAGGTATGCTAAAGATTGTGCGTAGGGAAAGATAGTGGAGTTGCTTCCACCAACACCTTGGTCGCATTGACCAGAGCTTACTCCTGCACTGCAGGAATTTACCAGCCAGGAAGCTGTTTTTACTTATATACCATAAAGTGAGCTCCACACACAGAGAATCTGGCTGCAAAATTCTGAATCTGTGAGGACTGGGATAAGTAGTCTAAAGACAGGCAAAAGACAAGGCAGGGTGGTACCTTAGAGATTAACTCCTACAAAAAGGCATAAGCTTTCTTAGGTGAGAGCCTACAAAGAACCATCTTACAAAATAGGGTCATGCTTATGAAAGGTATGCCTTTCTCCAAGGCCCCACCTTGTCCTGCCTTATGTCTACAAAGAAAACAATCTAAGCAAATCTGTTTTAAGTGACATATACTCAACACTTTTCTATGACTTTTTCCCAGAGGTTGAAACTTTGAATTTTGATATTTTGAGCCACATCTTAGGTAAAGTCTGAGCTCTGTGTGTCCTGGTAGTTGCCAGTTCATATACTCACTTCCATGAGTGGGATTTTCAGATGTATTCACTTGTGATCTAACCCATCTCCAGGAAAATCACACCCCACTTGTCTCATTCATACATATCCCAGATGTATAAAAAAATGAGTACAGAGTGCAACTCCCTTTTTCATTGCTTCATTAATAAAGCTGTCTGAAAAGGATAATTGGTGATCTCATCTGGCAGTCTAGAAAACACATGTTTAAATGAAAAGGTTATGCTGCCTTCCTGCAAACTGCAAAACTGGACAGCCGTGTCAATCTGGCACTTTGCCTTACAAAGGAACATCTGTAAAGATGATGTTGTTCTTTGTATAGAGTACAAGTGCCTTAATGTGAGGGTCACCAAAAGCTTCAGCTTGGGCTATGTGCTATTAATCTTTCAAAATACACTGGACAAAATCTCCAGGTCAACTCAGTATATGCCAAGAAATTCACAGTGGTACCAGAAATCAAGTCCTTAACTCACCCTGCTATACCTACATATGTTAGCATGGCAGGCCTAAACATTTTCTGCTATGCTGATTCAGCCCCACCAGTTAGCTACAGCATGAGACTTTGTATGAAAAATGTTGGATTAAATGTTCACTGGCAAGGCTACTAAATGACATATTTTTAACGGACAGTGGTAATTGGCAACTTCTTTGCCTTGGGGTTCCCAACACTGCTAACTTGGTTGAAGCTAACTAGTGTTAATGGTAGGAAACTTTTCAGAAAATGTCTTTGGTAGAGGCAGGGTTTTTCACCAGGGTGTAAAATCACATCAGCTATTAAGACCCTATAATAATGTATGCTAAGAAAACGACAGCAGAGGACATGATAGGACTATTTCTGCAACTGCATTATACTGTATTGCTTTAGGAAACGCAACCATTCAGAGCAGCTTTTCTATTGCAAAGAACCCAGAAAGTCCATAACAGAGCCAAATGTTCTTGACATTATAGATTCTTATTTGAAACCTCTGGGTGAATCAGATATAGTTAGATGCTTACACATCTAACAATGTTAGTATTGTGAGGCACCCTGCAACACCCTTACAGGGTACAAGTAATAATTACTTTGTTAGTTTAATATGAATGTCTATGTTTGATTACCCACAGGGATCAAAATGAATGGTCATAGGTTATTCTCCTAAGAGTCTCATATCTGGATTAAAAACAGTACTTCAGGTGAACACTGTATAGTTGGCAAAAATACCAGAGGCCATGATTCAGAAAAGTTCTTAAATCTACCAGTGATGTAGTGACATGGTTGGGGGCCCAGGTCACAGGAGCAGTAGCAACTTCCAGTTGCTGCCATAGTGCCACTGCAATCATGTGGTTGCCAGCAGCAGCTATTTTATTTCACTTCCCATGTCCTGCCCAAGTTGGCACCCCAGGAGGTTGTCTTGGTCACCCTGCCCTAGTTACACCACTGAAGGCTACTCTTAATCAGTAAAGCATTTAAGAACATTAAGCTTGCGTATAACCAGTGACACAAATGGGGCTTAGGCATGTGCTTAGTGTTTTGCAGAACGGAGACAATTTCCCTGAACTGGGGTAATAGTAATTTCTTGACCCCATATTCCTGATTCAAAATTATTCAGTAAATCATTCACTTTCAGGAACACTAATTTTACTTGTAATTAAAGCTGGTCCAAAAAAAGTTCAATAAAATATTTCCCATCCCCCCACTTGGAATCTGGTGAGTCATCAGAAACAAAAGTTTCTACTGGACCATGTCAATTTTGATAAAATTCTGCCCAAAAGGAGGCAAGATTCTATTGGAAGCTTGCCTGATGTTTCGCCAGATCACCCATCCAGCTCCTTAGTAGCTCATTTGATGGTAATTCAGTTTCATGGAGAACTCCTTTTTTTTGTTTTTTGTTTTGAATTGAAATAAAATCAGGTTTTGAAATTGCAAGATCCTTTGTGGAATGAATAACAGTTCTCCACCCAGCTCTATTAATAATTTTTAAATTAATATGTTTAGGTAAAGTTACATTTCCAGAACTTGAGGGTATAATACTACTGCCTGGTTTACATTTTATCTTAACTGTGACTGTGGGAACCACAGTAATGAATAGGGAATATTTGGACTTCATCTTCTGTTACAGTTTTATGGAAAAACCATTCTGACCATTCATTATTTTAGCTAGATATGATCTGATACTACCACCAGAAAATAGACACTGTATTGCAGCACCACCACATTCCAGCTGAGTATAAAGAACAAAAAATGGGAAAAACAACAACTCAAGACGCCTGCTAAAACTCGTGCTTTACAATGAAAATACCAAAAGGGATTTCATCCCATCAGACAGGAGCTAGAATTCACTTTGTTCTTTGTAACTGGTCTGGGAAGAACACTCTAGTGGTCATCTATCAGATTTTATTCCCATCCAATTTTGATAAGTAGGTTCTGGTTCTGCCTTTCATTTTAACAAAAGGTCCCCACAAAAATGTTCTCATTTAGCCTCTGATAAACCCGATGACCCAGGAATACTTGCTTTTGCATAAGTTAGGCTAAAGATTGGACAATCTAGTTCCATTCTAACAAAAATCTCTCTCACGCCATAACCAAGGAGGGGGCAGCACAGCAAGGGAGAAGGAATTAGATTAAAGAGAGGTAGTTAGCTATGTTAATCTGAAGTCAGGCAGAAGGCAGGATAGAGTTGCACCTTTTGTCTTTAATCACCCTTTTTTCCAGTTAGAAATGCTCTCTGCATGCCCTTTCTTAGTACCTGAGAAAGTGAGCTGTTACTTACCAAAGTTTATGCATCTCTAATTCAGTTAGTCTATAAGGTGGAGCTGTATCCTGCCTTCTGCCTGACTTCAGCTTAAGAGCTCTCAGGGCTTGTGTTTTGTTCCTGACTAACCTGGTCAAAGAGTTCACTCTGTGACAGTGGAACTAGGATGATGATGAAAAACAGACTTTATAGAGAAATCAAACTGTGCGCACATTCTGGGACTTTTTTTAAATGCCTGAAACAGGATGCAGTACATTCCTTATACCCAATATAAGCTATCTCTGTTGGGGATAGCTTAATAAAGTTCAGGAGAAGGGTGACTTCTGAAAAAAGGAAGTATTTCATTCAATTTCACTTTAGACATTAAATTGCTCTTCCAGAACAACATTGACCTTAAAATGGATAGGAATCCATCTGTATGTGGAAGAATATTCTTGGAAGCAAGCACTAATTTTCAAGGAAACTTCCAAAATGAGCCCTTTTCTTTTCTCCTCTCAATGATTAATTACCTATATTAATGTATTATTCTTCTTATATGCAAAATCATTTAGGAAAACAAATCCCGGTCCTAAAAGGTTAAAAATTTGTTATGACTCAAGGGTTGTCAAGTTCTTTTTAAGCAGTAGTGACAAAAATAAGTTATGGTGAATGGGAGCTCTGGCTACTCAGCATTTAACAAAAATCAGCCCAAAGGTCAAGAATTACTAGGAAATGCCTCGCCTCAGCTGGATGCCCAACTATAGTTGAAGCACTAGTAACAGGACTATTTCCAGGCTAGCCTCTTCATTCCAGTCATCAATATCTTTCCAAAATTGTTACTTGCCAGGCTGAAATTTTCCAGGGCTAGTCTCTACAGAAGGTGAACTGATGTATAAAACTTGAGTAAAAATGGTTCATCCATTCTCCAATGGGGAAAATACATATATATATTTAAAATACCTATTTTTCTCCCCAAAAAACAAACACAAGACTGTAGTGCCAAAATGAATGGAAGAGGAAGTAATAATTTCATCCCCTACAGAGACAGATGAGAACCCAGTAAATAACTCAGGATTGAATTATGATTATTGTACATTGGTGCACATGGTACATTTTTTCAGTGTTCTCTCTGAAGGAAGATTATGCTATGTGTGCATACCTGATAACTCGGGCCATGTACAGGCATTACATTTCTACAAGGAGAATCATAGTTCTCCCAGTAGAAAACACAAACATACAGGCACATAGCTTCTCTCAAAACAAAAAAATGGTGGTTCCAGAAGAAAAATAACCCATCTCCAGTATAGTAGAGATCACTCCTGGGAGACTTTCTCCTGGGAGAGTGAATACCTGTATACATCCCCACTACTTGACTCTTGGGGATCTGAAGGAGATGAACTGTAGGAAAATGCTCTCTGTGCCTTCCGAAGATGGGGGTCACCTCAGTCTGAAGAAAGTGTGGGGGGCAGATACTCCCATCCCTCCCATAGACCAGAGGGGTAGGGGGTGGGGGGTAAGAGAGGAGGGGAAGCTGTTCCCTGCTCCCTGCCAACTCCTCTAATTGAGTTTCCCGGTATGAGGAGCGAGCGAGCATGGGGTTGCCCCTCTGCTCCAGCTTCCCCAGGAACAGAAGGACTGGAGCAGCCACTGGCTCTCATGCTCAAGGAATAGGATAGAGAAAGTGGTTGCACCTGTACTGCTGTCTTTCTCAGAAACATTTTTAGCAATGGAAAATTGCCACTATTAGAAATGAATGCCTACTTGTGGCCTCAGATACATAATAAGCACTTGCATCTTTTAAGATGCTGGGTGAAATAATTTTCATGGATATCCAGCCAATACTTAAAAATTATGAGGTAGAAAAAGCATGCAAATCTTTGGATTCTTATCTAGAATGAGGAAAAAAAATTCAAACACCATTTGCTACCCATATGCTCTGTAGATGCTTAACATACTGACCATTTGTGGCCAGGAAAATCTGTGAAGTCATAGATACTATTTGGTATGAAGTATATTATTCCACAACTCAACTTTTACTTTTGAGACTTGTCACAGGTAGATAAAGCTGTGTTCAGTTTTGTGCTAAGTGCCAGACAAAAGAATAAGTATTCCCATGCTTATTCTAACTTTCTCATACAAAGGCCTTTGTTCTCAAAAAAATAATTTTTTTTTTCTTTCTTTCTCATTTCTCTTTAGAGGAAATTGAAACCTGAGGAAGACAAACATCAGGAATCAAGTGTGAGAAAACTGCATGGTGTATCACTAACAAAGAATTCTGAACATTTCATTTTCAAGATGGGAAATTTCAATTTAGTCTATGGCTTTGTGTCTGACTTTGGGCCAGTTCCTCCCTAAAAAGTTGATATGGGCATCTTTTCCTCTCTTGATTATTTTCTTGACCTCTTCTTGAGGTCAAGAACCAGCTTGTTCTCTTGATGCCAAACAGGAGATAATCCTATTGTGGGTCCTACCATTAATACCATTGCCACCAGTAACCAGTGGTAACAAAAGTCCATGTATACCTTTTCCTTGCACAAACACACTTAAGGAACGATACGGAAACTTCTAGGAATAACAAAAAATGCCTTTTCTTGGAGATAATTCCATGAGGAAGTGATAAAAAAGACAACTCTAGTTTGATCAAGTCATCCTCTCCTCACATTTATCTTTAAATCTGAACATACATATATTCTGAAAAACCTAAGCCTGTTGCAGTGACCCAAGCATGTACTTTTGTAGAAAGTTTTGTTCTGTGTTCCAAATTTCCCTACAGAAGAGGAACAAAATATGTTTGAAAACTAGAATAGAGATCATTCAAGAGAAGAACAAATGATTGCCTTTGATTTAAAAATATAAGAAGGTCCTTCTCCTAGACATGGGGTTAATGCCATTCTCCAGTTCCTGAAGCAATACTCTAAATGAATGGTTTTTAATTTATTTTTGTTCATTGAATAACCCTGACTGAATAACAGCTCCAAGAATTGAGAAGCTATACTTTGAGCTGGCTCTAGAAATGGATCTGTGGACTTGACAACCTTTGTCCTTTGGATTTATATCATGTGTCCAACTCAGAATGCAAAGAACACTTGGGATTCTAAAGCTCAGGAGAAAAGCCCTCTTTTAGCTTGAAAGTTACATATCCCTGGAAGATAATTATTATATTTTTCTCCTCTATCACTCTTCCTTTATTTCCTATATTTATGGGTTCTCCAATTTGGCTAGCTCTTGTTCCTATGTGATAATGTTTACAATTTCTTCTGCAATCTCACTAGAGGGGGTTTCCAGTGTGAAGGATATAAGTTCTGGAAAACAGGGCACAGGCAGGCCATACATTTTATTTCAAACAAAGAAGTCAATTAAAAATGACCTAGGCACATTAACACAACATATCATAGTGCCAAACTTTTAGGCTTCCTGACTCCTGACCCCTGAAATGGAATGGAAACCAGACTCATGTGTCTGGGAGGCTGGGGCTGGGGTAGATGCTAGGGCAGGCCACAACCAAAGAACCAACGTGAAGGACAACTCTCAGGTACAGGAGAGTGAAAGAGTTTCTGAGTCTGGGACTCCTCTGCTTTCCCTTTTTTTGTCTTCTCTTTGCTATCCTGAGTTTTGGGTAAGATAATACCATGTGGGTATTAATCCCTGGAACAAACCACCAGGATTAGAGCCTGGTAAAGTATGGCTCAAGATTTGGAGCCTGGTCCCTGTTGTTGCTGTAGCAGTTCTTGTGTCTTAGCCTAGCTGGGTAGCTGAGCCCATCTGCAGTTCAGGCCCAGGAATCAGGATATGTCTGGCTCCCCTCCTTCTGAGTTGTTTTCCAGCTTTTTGCCCCAGTTGGAGCTATGGGATTTAGGACTAGGAATTTTGGGGTGCAACCAGCCCACCCCAAGCCACCACCTTGAAGTGGAGATCACTGCTCTACAGGTTCTCAGAGAGCAACAAGAGGCCCCTTGCACTGCAGAAGGACTACTCTCACTAGCAGCTCTTCAAGATGCAGCAAAACCCAAGGAGCCGCTCATAGGACTCTCCTGCTGAGTAGCAGGTTTAGGGGTACAGGCCCTCAGAACTAACCCTTGGGTGAACTCCCATGTCTCAGACTGCCTGGACATGGGTGGGGTCTTCCCAAAAGGAGTGCAAACTAGAGACTATACTTTGTAGTTAGTAGTGGTTAAAATTGCATTTGGTGTTTTCATTTGCTTTCCTTGCCTTTGTTTTTTTGTAATAAATCTGTCCTTTGTGTTTACATTGCTTCCAAGAAAGGGGTTTTGTTTATTCAGGACACCCCAGCCTAATTCATTGAGCCCAGATTTATGGGTGGGGGCTCAAGCCCCAGGGAAAACTATTTAGGTACTCCAAAATTCCATCCCGGTCCTTGTTGTTGCTGACCAGTGTCTGGAAGAAGGGTTACATAAAGATTAAATTGAGAAAAATAAGGAGACTTTATTATATAGAATACTGCAGGCCCCTGACTGCATGATTTTTCAGACTTACAGAAACTATAAAACCTGGCTATTATCTCAGATTCCTCTTTACATCTCAAGGCTAAACCCAGGAGATGTCTTTCACATCTTTTGAAAGTATAATGACTGATATTCCCAAATATGGTCCTTATCGACAGATATAATCATGGAAGGAAATATTTTTAGGGTTGAGTTTTTAGTTCCCAGTTCAGCAAAGCACTTTTTTCATCTTAGAACAGAATTATAGAAAATGAGGCTTGGATGGGACCTCAGGAGGTCATCTACTCTAACCCCCTTCTCAAAGTAGGACCATCCCCACTGAGATCATTCCAGCTGGGGCTTTGTCAAGTTGGGCCTTAAAAACCTCCAAGGATGGAGCTTCCACCACCTCTCTAGATAACCTGTCCCAGTGCTTCACCACCCTGCTAGTGGGAACATTTTTCCTAATATCCAACTTAAACTTCCCTTGCTGCAACTTGAGGCCATTGTTTCTTGTTCTGTCATCTATCACCACTGGGAACAGTCTAACTGCATCCTCTTTGGATCTACCCTTTAGGTAGTTAAAGGCTGCTATTAAATCCCCTCTCAGTCTTTTCTTCTCTAAACTAAAAAAGCCCAGTTCCCTCAGGCTGTCCTCATAAGTCATGTGCCATTGGATTAACTCCAACTTGTCCACATTCTTTCTATAGTAGGGGGCCCAAAACTGGCCACAGTACTCCAGATGTGGCCTCACCCATGGACAATAGAGGGGAAGAATCACTTCCCTTGATCTGCTGGCAACACTTCTATTAATACAGCCCAGTATGTTGTTAGCCTTCTTGGCAACAAGGGCACACTGCTGACTCATATCTAGCTAATTGTCCACTGTAACCCCTGGATCCTTTTCTGCAGAACTGCTGCTTAGCCAGTCAGTCCTCAGGCTGTACTGGTGCATGGGATTTTTCCATCCTAAGTGCAGGACTTGGCACTTGTCCTTATTGATCCTCATGAGATGTCTTTTGGTCCAATCCACCAATTTGTCTAAGTCACTCTGAATCCTAGCCGTACCCTCCAGTGTATCTACTACTCCTCCCAGCTTGGCGTCATTCACAAACTTACTGAGGTTGCAATCCATCCCATCTTCCAGATCATTAATGATGATATTGAACAAAACCAGCCTCAGGACTGACCTCTGGGGCACTCCACTTGATACCGGGTGCTAGCTAGACATTGAAGCATTGATTACTACGGTTGAGCCCTACAGTCCAGCCAGCTTTCTATCCACCTTAATGTCCATTCTTCCAACCCATACTTCCTCAGCTTGCTTGCAGGAATGCTGTGGGAGACAGTATCAAAAGCCTTGCTAAAGTCAGGGTATATTACATCCGCTGCTTTCCCTGCATCCACAGAGCCAACCTTCTTATTGGAGAAGGCATTCAGTTTGGTCAGGCATGATTTGTCCTTGGTAAATTCATGCTGACTCTTCCTAATCACCTTCTTCTCCTCCAAGGGCTTGGAAATGGGTTCCTTGAGGACCTACTCCATGATTTTTCTAGGGACTGAGGTGAGGCTGACTACTCTGTAGTTCCCTGGATCCTTCTTCTTCCCTTTCCTCTAGATGGGTGCTATAGTTCCTCCTTTCCAATTGTCTGGTACCTCCCCGATCATCACAAGTTTTCAAAGATAATGGCCAGAGGCTCTGCAATCACACCAGCCAACCCCCTTAGCACCCTCAGATGCATTGCATCCAGCCCTATGGACTTGTACATGTCAAGCTTTTCCAAATAGTCCCTAAACTGGTTTTTCAGCACTGAGGGCTGTTGACCTTCTCCCCAACCTGTGCTGCCCAATGCAATAGTCTGGGAACTGACCTTGCCTGTGAAGACCGAGGTAAAAAAGTCATTGAATACTGCAGCCTTTTCCTCATCATCTGTCACTAGGTTGCCTCCCCCATTCAATAAGGGACCCACACTATCTGTGACCTTCTTCTTCCTGTTATCATACTTATAGAAATCCTTGTTACCCTTCACATCTCTTGCTAACTGCACCTCCAGTTGCACTTTGGCCTTCCTGACTTCATCCCTGCATGCCCAAGCAATATTCTGATATTCCTCCTGATCATGTTTTCTGAGCAGAGGGCTTGGAGCTCCCTGCTTCTGCAGCAGATGGACATAGTCAGAGCCTGCCCCAGCAGCAGGCAACTCCTGAGGGCAAGGAGCAATCTCCCGCTCCCTGGTGGATGGTTGTCTGGAAGCAGATTTGCTCCTGGTCAGCAGTCTACATGAGACGTACTGTGCTGTTACTAAGCAAATTTACTCATGATTAGTGAGGTTTCCTGCATAGTAAGCATGTGCACATGTAGACATGTGTGTTTACTTCAGAGTAAACTACACTACTGCACAGTTAAGCATCTTTTATAGATATGCCCTGCAGTGGTCATATTTCTGGTGCTATGCTAACAAAAGTGAACTGAAGTAAAATCAGCCATCTGAAATACTTACCCAAAAGGTTTTAATAAAAATGAATTAGTTAATATTTAAAAAGTGCTTCAGTGCTCAAAGTCATAATGTAATCACCAGGAATTATTTTTATTAATCATTATAATGATTAAAAATAATCATAATGGTTGATAATCATCATTATTATTTTCACCTAGAACAGACTTACAAGCTGAACAGTGGTATTATGAGATTCTCATATTTAATGTACTCAGTTACGTTGGAATTTGATTTTTGGGGTTCTGCAAAAGCTTTAGTAGTTCCTTAAGGCAAAGGTCATTTCTTAATCTTCAGAAGGGATATTTCACTCCTGCTTTTGACTTCTTTGAGTCCATCTTTATCCTATAGATGGGGGACAGACTGCCCAGAAAAAAAGTAAAAGACAAACCACAGTGGTAGGAGGCAGCAGTAATGACCCCATAGCTCAGGCTGGAAAATTTCTGTGGTTCTGGTATGCCTTCCCAGCTGAGAAGCTCCCCCATAAGAAATAATCCTAAGCTGCAATTTCCCCTGAACCCCTGCACCAATCTCCTTGAAACTTGGCAAGCTTCATGCTCTCAGCAGAGGATACTATTCCCACATGTTTCATCCAAATAAGACAAAAAACAACAAAGGTATAGATATTTCATTGATTTCCCATTATACCCTATGGCTGGATCTCTGAGGTAGCTCCGAAGCTTCTGAGCTTCTTCAGCCAGATCGAAGCAGAAACCCAGTCCAGAGCTCCAGATCAGATCCCTGACATCCGAAGCGGCTGGATCTGAAGCCGGATTGGATCGCTGCCGACTCGCACAGACCTAGTGTCTGTCTAATAGAGAGTAACTTTCTTTCAGTATATTGACACATCCACCAGAAATCCACATCAGGGATATAACTATTAAAATTTATAAGGTGTCCAAAAATTCTATAGCATTCTTTATAAATGCAACCAAATTCTTAAATTCTATTAGAGTCTATACGAGGGCATCTCTATACTGGTCTCATATTTTCCTTTTTTTTAAATTGTTGTCTGTACTGCTGTACTTTCTTGGCTATGCAATGGATTTTAAGATTCTGGGGCATTTATACACATGGTTTTCATGTCACAATGCACCGGAGATCCACCACTTCAGAGCAGACTCAATTAATCAAGTCTGCTCCGCATGAGAGCTGAGGTGAACTGTGCTGCGCCACATGCAGTTATATAAGCAGAGAAGTGAGTGCCAGCATGCAGAAAATAGTGTGCTTTTGAACTAAAGCACCTCTGATTTGGTTTTGTGCAAAAGTGCACAGCCACCATATTTTGCACTGACATGCACTTTGCCACTTTTCAAAGTGCCAGCTGCTGCGGCTCTGGTATCTGTAAAATTGCCCCTGTTTTCTAAAGATATTTAACGTGCACACAAACTTCATAATGTTAAACACGTTTTGGTTGTCCCATTGACTTGGTGATTATTCATGTTCCTAAAGTTTTGTGTATGCCTCAGTTCCTTTCTAAGATGTGGCAAAAGACATTATACCCTTGAAAACCTTTGAATGTAATTTGTGGCCTGATTCTATGGGGTGCAAAGGGTCTCCCATGAGAGGCTGTTTGCCCTCCAGCCTATCAAGTCAATGAAGGTAAAAAGTAGTCAGCACCCCACAGCACTGGGTCCTATGGAAGTAAATTATCAACTTATTCTAGAAGCCAAAATACATTAGTGTATTATTATTATTACTAGAATTCAGAATGCAAAATGCCAAAGTAAACCTACTAAAAATATTGATTTAATTATAAAAACACAATATAGACTCCAAGAGAGTTTAAAGTGCCTGCTGATGCCAACTGTTTATTGCATAATAGTAAAAAAGGAGATTTAATTAGATTTAATTTAAATTTCTTTCCAGTGTAACCCATCTGAACTATATTAATGACCACAAAGATAAATTACAGCCCCCTCCCAAACATAAAGCTATTATTTATGGTGCATTTGGATTTTAAAGCAGCCTCCTCTTATTTGATTTAAATAAACATGTCTCTTTAGCAACAGCCTTCAGCTAATTAAAATCTGTCAGTCAGCTTAGCATCTCAATGAAAGATTGAAGTTGGAAAGGGACTAAGAGGCATCAGAAAACAAAAGGAAAAAAATGTAAGGAATGTCAAGGGCTCTCCAGGACTATCAGATAAGAAAAGTCACTGAAAAATAAGCTCATTAAATGAAGGAATCAGAAAATATCCAAGTGATGTTAGCTCAGAAATTCATTTGCCTCTTTACTTTTCATTTTCTGTAGGTTTATCAAGAGATGTATTTTTTTCAGGTGACTGTCTTCAATGGAGAAAAAAGAAAGCACATAAATAGCCTAAAATAAAACAAAGGCCCACTCAGGCAAGCTGATTTAGCTAAGAAGGTGTCTTAATATTATTCGCCAATTGGGCAACTGTGGGAAAGTTCAGCTTTCAGAATGGCCAAATATGGAGGCAATTTCTTCACTGCAAAAGTGGAATTAAGTTCAGGAGGAGTTTTAAAAGCACTTAGCACTGTCCTAACTCAGTGGCCACCCATTTTAATATAAGCAGTTTGCGATGGATGTTGAGGAATCTAGCCCACCTTAAATGTACTTTTCTTCAATGAGTGTAGTAGTTAGGATCTGCTCTGAAGCCTACTCTAGAGAAGCATAGATTTCAATTTTTACATTTGTCTAGGTAGCAGGTGGCTCGTGAATGCTGTGATGCATGGAGTGTCCCACAGGAGCATGGGGGGCTCCCCAGCATGCTTGGAAGCAGACCCGGAAGTGGACCAGAAGCACTTCCGATCCACTTCCTGGTCCACCAGGGAGAGCATAGGGAATCCCCTCTGTGCCCCCACCTGGCTCAGAGACTGGTGCCTACTGGGTCTGGGGGGGGGTACCTGGGGTCCCCCCGTGGCCGATTGCCTAGCCAGGAGGCACAGGGTGGCCCCCCTGAATGCTCTCTGATGGACCCAGAAGTGGACCATAAGTACTTCCAGTCCACTTCCAGTTTACCACCGAGCACGTGATAATATATCTGCACTCCTGTGGGGCGTTCCATCCACCCCAACATCACAGCATTCACAAACCATGCTGGTACCTCAAGATATGTAGAAAAAACATTTAAAATTGTGTCTATGTCCAAATCGCTGATTCTCTGAATCAGCATCGAATCTTCAGATTTGGATTTGGCCAAACCGAATCACGGACAGTGATCCGAATCAATGAATCAAATCACTCTCCCCAATTTGGGCCAGATCTAAATGTGAAACGAATAGGGCCTGCTTCCCTAGTTCTTGTTATAATATTGCTAATGCATATGGAGACCCTAAGCCACAAACTTGCATGCAAATTTTGACTCCCCCAGTAATTTGATGCAGGAGTGGAATTTTGACTATGTTGTTGGTCATTCTATGATAGACATACAGAAAGAATATGAATGAAATCTAAATGTGGACCTAGATTTGTATTCTAAGGTGTTCTGAAGTTTGAGGTTGAGAAGATACTTCCCTATCCCTTCTTTTCCCTTTTAGTTTGCTTCCCTCAGATATCAATATACAGTAGTCCTCCTTTCCCATAGAGGCTAACAGAATCCAAGTTATGTGTAAGTGCCAACAATTTTTATTGCACAGCTATATGAGTGCCACTTAATGTGCATAGAGTTGAAATAGGATTTAATTAAAAGAGAAATATCTGTCCTACCTATAGAAAGGTGAGCACTGTCACATCAATAAACTATTGGGGCAGTGTATTTCTGGAGATTATTAGATATATTTTTACTTAAATTGCTTGAATAGTGCAGTAAACCCTGAGACATGCATTAGCTGGAGACTTACTACTACTGTGAAACAGAAGAAAGAAAATGGAAATATCCATTTGTTGGGCATTTTTGTTAATGCAAGCATTATCCACCAGTCAGAAAATTTAATTTATGCCTACAGTTCTAAAGCCATTTCATGACATTAATTCATAAAAACAAAATTCTTAGCTGGTATAAAGTGACACTATTCCCTAGCTTTGTCAGTTTATGCTACCTGAGAGCTGGCTCAGAGAGTTTAATTCATAAAAATGATTTGTACTTGGCATCAATGGTATTTAGAATCGTGAATCTGGAATAGATTATATTAACTTACATTTTATGCATATATCTAAACTGTATGCATGTATGCACACTAGAGGCCTTCTGTTTTGTAATCATGCGAACTGAATTTTCCCCTCTTATTTACATTAGTACAAACAATGCAGCTGTGCCAATTTATACCAACTGAGGATCTGATTAGCTAAATTAAATTCAGTGAATTTTAAAGGAATAACTCCAGCTTCACAGTGTTGTATTTAGGAATCCAAACTTGCCTCTAAAGGTCAAGTAATTGGTCTGAATGAGCTTACAAAAGCTCAACTGCTTGGCTAAAATTTACATCAACTCTTGAAACTTCTTGAATTTGGAAAGCTGGGCTAGAACAGGCTTTCTCCTGTAACTTTCAAAGGTAACTGGCTTTGGTAAGGTAACACTAAGAAGTCCAGAGATACACAAACATGAAAAAGGCCGAAAATAATTAATTCTTTCAACCTCCATTAACATTTCATTCAAGTTGAAGTTCTGCTCACAGTGGTTAGATCAAGGAAGTCCTGCTCTTAACTAATTAGGTTGTAATTATCAACATGGTATCTGAAATGGTTCATGAAATCTTAACTATGAATCCTCTTTCCAGTCTATCTTCTGACCTCACTCTACTTTCCAGTATTCCTGTAAGCACTGTCTTTTAGGGCTGTGTGAAACGGCTATGTTTCGTTTCGGTTTTGGATCCGGCATTTTGGAGGGATTTGTTTCGGTGTTTCAGATCACTGTCCCGTTTTGATTCGGCTGAACCTGTTTCAGAATTTTGATGCTGTTTTGGTGTTTCAGCCATAGACTATAATGGGAAATCACTAAAATGCCTATAACTTTGTCATTTCTTGCCTGCTTTGGACAAAAATTGTAGGGATGGTAGCCCCTTCTGAAGGCATGAAGCACGCCAAGCTCCAAGAAGATAGATGCAAGGTTTCTTGTGAAACTTCACCTCAAACTGTTCAAATCAAAACTCATATCATTTCCTGGCAGTGGCAGCCTGATGTCATCCTGCATGCAGATCTGGGTGCCGCATCCTCTGGGAGGGCTGTGGGGCTTTGCCGGACTCTTCTCAGGGAATGTAGGCCCCTGGATCTGCATGCAGGATGACAGTAGGCTGCTGGAACCAGTGCCAGCACCTGAGTTTGCTTGGCTCACCCCATGCCGAGCACCGGGAGGACTGGTGCTGCCACTGGCTCCAGGCGACAGTGACAGCATGACATCATCTGCATGTTTCACATGCTGTCCAGGAGCTTTTTTTTTTTTTTTAAAGCTTTACACTCACTGGCTCCAGCAACAGTGATTAGGGTCTCTGGGTGCTTGGGGCAGGGCCCCCCCCCCCTTTGCACAGTGCGGAGTAGTGGGGGCTGAGGGGATTGGCCTCCCTAGTGAAGCCCCCATGGATGCCCTGCCCAGCCCCATCCCCTATCCAGCCCCAGCCTCCTGGCAGTGGCCAGTCCCACTGAGGCAGAGCTAAGCATATGCTGCCCAAACCTCACTGATGTGTTCCAGGCCTGGAAGTTCCCTAGTAAAGCTGCTCTCAGTTTTTCTCCAATGACTGCTTTTCAGCAAGCCTGCAGGAGAGTGAGGGCTTGACTGCAAGTGCAGAGGGATGTGCTCAGAGCAGTCATACTGCCCTCTGGGCAGCCCAGAGATTGAGATAAGTACAACCAGGAGGAAGAGCACAAGTGGAAGGATGTACCACTCACTGGGTGCATCTACACAAGATGCTTTACACAATATTAGAGCAATTTATTGCAAAGTAAGCATCACCATCTATATTTGCAGATGCAGACAGTAATTTTCTCTAATTGCCCATATATTTGCTACCTGTAAATACAAGTAGCAAATTTACTCTTGAGTAATTACTGTGCAGTATGGCATGTGTAGACAGCTGACTGGGAGCAAATGAGCTCTCAGTCAGCCAGGCATTCAGGGGCAGGAGATTACTCCCTGCCCCCAGGAGCTGCCTGCTGCCAAGGCATGGGGACAATGTCCCCCTGCTCCAGAATCACGGAGTTGGGGTGAGGAACCATCATTTCCCAGTCCTTTCTCTGTGATCATGGAACTGGGGCTGAAAAATTAGAACCTCCCAGCCCCTGCTCTGCAATCATGATTGCGAATTCAAGGACTAGGAGCTCCCTGATGCCAGGACAGGGGGACATTGTCCCCACCTGGACTCATCCTAGCAGCAGTCAGCTCCCAGAGGCAAGGAGCAATCTCTCATCCCCCACCAGGAGACAACTGTCTTCTGGTTCCCTGCTTCCTACCAGCTCCTGGGTTAGCACCCACAGGGAGCTTAGACCTCCCCCTAGCTACAGTAGAAACAGACCACAGTAAATCTGTTACCACTTCCTCACACGTGTAAATGCCTGCCTGGAGTAGGTATACTCTAGAGTGACTTACTCTAGAGTAAGCCCACCCCAGAGCATTTGTACATGTAGATGTGCCTACTGAGTTGGATGATACTGTGGAAGGGAAAGAAGTCTGGGTTTCAGCCTAGATTCTTGTTCCCCATGGGGCAGAAATTTTCCCATGAATATTAAATGCAAAGTGCAGCCATTCAGTTTCAAGAGTAGGGCATAATGGACAACACCTAATCTGTGGTTTAGTGATTAGACAACTGTGTGGGAAAGGAAGAGAATTTCATGTTCAAACTTTGTCTGGATGAGGGTGGCCTTAAAGCTGAGTTTTCTGAGCTCATAGTCTAGGGATATCAGACTAAAACTGGGCAGGGTTTTTCTCCTGGCTTTTTGACAGCAGTATTTCCAACCATACTGTGTCAAAAATTAAGAGACAAACTCTTGAGATTTGTTATGTAAATCATGAGATGCTATTTTTGAAGTATAAACCAATATAGATATATTGACTGTTGGTTTATACATTCCATTAGTCACTTATTTAACTTCTAATAGGTCATATATTTATACAAAAACTATATCACTACAACTGATAATGCTTTAAAAAAAAGCCTACCTGTTGTTATGATTGGGATGACATCTGATGGACTGTTGCATGTTTAACACTTTCCAGTAGATGTTGGGAAGGTTTCAGTTCATAGCAGGCTGGTCCATTTGTTCTTGTTACTAGTAAAGCAGATGGAAGTTGATGCCCATTCTGGATTGGAAGGTGGTTTTGTTTCTCTGCATTAGAGAGAAAACACACTTTATGCCTGGAGCTCCCCCCTGCGGGGGTGCCCATTGCAGGGCTGCAGGGAACTGAGTGCAAATCTTCTCTCTAATCCCCATGTGTGTAGACACCTACCCAAAACCTGTTACTCTTCAGTATCTTACTGCACGGTAAATCTAGGCTGGAGTAAACACATGTGTATACACACCCAGTATGTGCCAATGGCAGTTACTGGATAAACAGCTATCACTTGGGCACAGAAAGTGAAATACAATTTTGCCCTATCCACCTGTAGAGAAATGGCACGAAGCTCACATCACCAGCAAGTTCTGGTAATACAATATATAAAGTTTATTTTCCACCATATTTATATAACAGAGAACATAACATAGCTATTAGAGGGTTTTAAACACACAGTTCCTCAGTAAGCCATATGTAAAATCTGTAGAAATAATTTGGTTTGTGGTTAACCCCAGTTCACTTCACTCTGTTTTTTTCTATTCAGCAATAATTCTCACCTGATACTGGTTAATAAGAGATGGTGATTACACACATTCACACACACGCACACATGCAGCCAAATTTAATATCTTACCTCAGTCATATTGCTTGGGGTGTGAGTGCATGAAGTGTAGTCTTTATTTGGTATTTATCATTGGTTCTTTGCATTTCTTTCCAATAAATGGAGAGAGTAGATTCCTCTGACGTACACAGGACCATGGGGTTTATGCACCCTAACATTTATTTAATTGGTACTTTATTCATTGCCTATTGACGTCAATGAAAATATTTCCACTAATTTTAATGGACATTGGATCAGGGTCTTTCTGTGGAATAAACTTCTCTTTTCCCCTTCCAAAGCATTTTTTCCTAACTATTCCATGTAAAACAGAACCGATGTTGTAGTAGGAGACAGGAGTATATCAGTTTCAATTCATTGTTATTGTCTCATACTCTGCCTGAAACTTCTAGGCTCTTTTTCAAACCCTACTTTCTGTTGTCTCCACAAGCAGAGAGCAATAATAATTATATGCACATTATTACAAGAACAACAAATCTTAAGTGGGCTACTGAGGTATGCTCATGCCATAACTAGGCATCTGTATAAGTATATTACTGTAATTTTAATCCCCTCCCACTGTGTGTTACCCCTACCTGTTATGTCATAACTAAATTAGGTGGTAAGCTTTTCTGAGCAAGAGTCTTTGGGTTTTTTTTATTAGTCTCTCGAACTGCTTGGAATACTCTTGGGCATTATTAAAAGAAACAACTCAGCCTTGGAACTCACTTTTCCCAGACATTTATGCCGTACTATATCACAGTCCTACACAAAATGCAATGTCTACCCCTTAGTATCATCATGGAAAGTTGACTGCTTAGAATAAAGCTATAAATTGCTATCTTGAATTCCCAGGAGAAACTGAGTTAACTCCATTAATACACTACATATGTATCAATGTAAACTATATTATTAGAGTTTTCCTGCAGCAAATTTGAAAGTCAGGAATTTCTAGGTGCCTGTAGATGTGCTCATTCATGTTTTAATTAGAATGCTCCAGCATCGCCTCACCCTCATGTGTATTAAGCCCCTGTTCATTTCAAAATGGCCACAGGGCACTTTAAACCTTGTTGAATGAGCTTTAGATAAAGTGTCTTATGGCCATTTTGAAATGTGCATGGGCTTAATACATGTGACAGTGAGCTGTTCTAATTAGAGCGGTAGTCAGGGAACTACTTTAATTAAAATGCTCCTCCCTCTCCCCCCACAAAGCATGTGCATAAGCAGCCTCTGATATAATACAGCCCAGTTCAGGTTAAAGACCAATGCAGTATCTTAGCATGTGGAAGAACACCAGAGGCAGTGTTTAGTGCCAAATCCACCAGATTTGCCCTTTTCATGTCCTTTATAGTCCATCTTCATGGAACCAGCCATTCTGGAATCCCCAAAGGAGATGGCTATCCCTTCTGTGCAGGCTTTCCAAAGCTTTCTTCCATCTTTGTAACAGCATTGCAGAGAAGGGTCTTCTGTAGAACAGTGAGTTGACTTTGCAACTATGTGCCCAATGAGAAGTTTTCAGGTAAGAGCAAAAGAGTTTAGAATAGTCTAAGAAATGTATAGTAACTATATATAAACATCACTCACTTTTGATGTAGGGGGCCAGCTGCAAAACTCCAATCTAAATCTGAGCTTTTTTCAAAAATCAAAGTTATGTGTCCATAGCTAAGGAAAAGTTCCATCTGCTGCTCAGTCTACTAAATAGATTACATTTTCCTCTGACTTAGAGAAAGCAGCTGTTTCTAGTTTGAATATGCCTATTAACTAAAATACCTGGTGATCGTTTATTGAAGATTTGTCCTTAGTGGGTATAATATGCTGTGGGTGCATTTACAGGAGACATTTATTATGGAGCTGCCTAATTAGCTCCGCAGTAAAGTGTCAGCATCTACATATATGGCACTATTAGGCTACATAAACTCATTAATACCTCCATAAGTAAATACTTGTAAACACAGGCACTATCGTAGGATGGCATTCTTTTGTGTTCAGCAATGCACACGTATATGGTGAAAGGGCTGGCTAGAGCATGAAGGTGCTTCAGTGTGGGGGCTCCCTGGCAGTTAGCCCCACACTGGAGCACCCTTGTGCCTCAGTCAGCCTCTTTGCACTACATTGAGGCAGGTCAGAGGAGCCCCAGGCTCACAGGCTAGCCCTCTGGGCCTCCTTCTAGCCAGTGCTTTTCTGCCGTGGCTCAACAAGCTGCAGTCTCAGGAGGACATGTAAACATGACACCCACGAGCAATAAACTCCAGAGTGATATGCACCAGACTTTACTGTGTCACATTAATTTCACATGTAGACATGCTCTGTGTTACTTAAACTGTAGGTGGCTTTTTAAATAAACCGTTGCCTGTGAAATAGGGCTAAGTGTTTCAGGTTTCTAAACATTAATTTTAGCAGCTTAAAACAACTGGCTTTCCAATTCAGTACAAAATACATTTTAAAATAAATCCTGTTACAGAGTCAAGCATAGAAAAAAAATCTTCTAACATTCTGGTTTGACAAAAAATAGAGAAGTTCACCATGTCTGCTCACAAATCTAAATACATTTCAATGCATCTTTAAAAGAAACTCAGCTTAATTGAAAGGATAAGAATAAAACTAGTATGATATTTTGATCACTCATTGACAGTTGACATATTGGTGTCAAAATGATTTTGAGGAAGGAACCAAGTGCACACTTAACAGCTTGCAGATGACACCAGGTTGGGTGGAACTGCAGACACTCTGGAGGATAGAGCTAGAATTTAGAATGACCTGGATAAGCTTAAGAAATGGTCTGAAATCAAGCAGATGAAATTCAGCAAGGACAAGTACAATGTCCTGCACTTGAGAGGGAACAAATACTGACTCAGAAAGGATGATCTAGGCTGCAGTACTGCAGAAGAGGACCTGGGCAGCCACAAAGTTGAATATGAGCCAATGGTGTGCTCTTGTTGCAAAAAAGGTCAATAGCATATTGGCCTGCATTAGCAGGACAATCATTTGATTCTCCCACTCTGTTCAGCAGAGATAAGATGTCACCTGGAGTACTGTGTCCACTTTTGGACCCTTCATCTCAAGAAAGATGTGGACAAGGTAAAAAAGGAGAATGACAGAGGAGAATGACAGAAGTGATTCAGTAACAAGGGGAATAACTTCTGGGAATAGATTGAAGGAGCAAAGATTATTTATTTTAGAGAAGAGAAGGCTGAGGGGAGGTTGAATAATAGTCTTCAAACACATGAAGGGTACTTATGTGGCTGCAGGGGACAAGATAAGATACAATGCAGCAAGGGAAATATTAGAAAGAACTTTTTCACTATGAGGGTGGTTAAGCACTGGAACAGGCTGCCAAGAGAGGTTGTGGAACATCCCTGGATGTTTTTAATAGCAGGTTAGGCAGACATTTGATTGGAATGGTTTAGTCAGGAGTCATCCTGCCTTGAGCTGGGGTTGGACTTGACCTCAGCCAACTCCCCCTACTTTACTACTCTGTGGTTCTATGATGCTATAATCCTTCCCTTGCTAGTTCTCTGGTTCTAAGCACCTGTTCTCAAGACAAGTAGGAAAAAATAAAATGTAAACATCAGTGGCATAAAAGCATACTAATACAGCAAAATAATTTTTACTAGCACAGTCCTTGGCTGTGGAAGTATTTAGACAGTCCTAGTGTCTTGTCTCCTACTTTATGTCCAAACCAGCTATACTGAATCTTAAGACTCTTTGACAATCAAGAATGGCTTCATTTGACTCCATCTTCACTGAAAGCATCCATACCCAAGATGGCATTCTAAGGCACCTCTAACAAGTTGACAAATGCAGGTTATATAACACAATCAAGACTCATAGTAGAGATGATATCTTTTATTAAACCAACAAGATTTTTGCAAAAAAAAATCTTTAATTGCAAGCTTTCGGGCACAAACACCCTTCATCAGGCATTGGAGAAAAGGTTGTAAAATTTCCCCTGGGTAGAAATGAAAGTTCATATTTCATAGGATTTCACAGAGGAGTCAATAGATGGAAAATGTCTCTGGGCAGTCAGTTCATAGCTGGTATGGAGGGAGCCTCTCACCTCCTGTGAGGATCTGTGATGATGCAGATTACCTTGAAACAAAGGTAGGAGCAGGATGTCAGGTTTCAGGTGGTCACAGTTGCTTCCTGCTTGGGAAAATATGAAGATTTCATTTAAAAAAATCTGTCATATAACATGTATATAGCACACAATCTGCCCACTCAGAATATGCTTCTTCAACACACCACAGGGCACTAGGAGCACAGTAAGAAATGAGCTATGAATTCATTAAAGCTCTTTCTGGCTCATCCTTCTCCTGCCTGTATAAAAGACAATAAAATGAAATAACAGATTATTAGTATCTGTTTTGAGGAGGGAAATAAATGGTCTTCCCTAAAGCAGACAATAGTTTGGTAACCATAGCAGCTTGTACTGATGGCTTAGAACAACCAGCCATGAAAACTAACACTGTCTATCCAACTTCCCACTTCTAAAGGACACTTGAGAGAAGGTTGAGAGAGATTACAATGAATGTTACACTGAACATCTATAAGTACCTGAACCACCCCCATGTTTCAGTGAGTATTTCTTTATTACATCCATTTCTTTTAATACAGGATAATGACAACAGACTCTTTTATCAGTGGGCTCCTAGATAGCTGAAGAACTGGATTTAGTAAGACTAGGAGAAAAATCTCTTTCTCTGCTGCCAATCACAATGCAGTAAAGCAGAAATCTTTTAGGTTTAGACCATAAAGGGAAGCAAGGAACAATATCATTTAATTGTGGACACAGACAGACATTAGGGCCCTAACTCATAGCACTTTACAAAAAGCACCATGAGTTAACGTGCCCCCCCAACCCCGACCAAACAAACGTTCACCTGTGGGGGTGGGGGGAGTCTGGAGGCAGTCTGCACTAGCCCAGGGCAGCCTCACAGGAGGCTCCCGCTGCCCCACCCCCAGGCCCAGGGCTGTCAGTGAGGAAGCTCCCAGCTACCGAATGCCCAGAACTGGGGGAAAGAGGTCCCTTCACCTCATGCCACACCCCCCCTGGAGCTGGGTCAGGCCTCTGAGGTGAGGGTCCACATTCCCGCCCCCCCCCAGCTCTGGCCATTCAGCATCTGGTAGCTCTGTGCTGGCTAGTCCTGGCTGCTGGATGGCCAGAACTGAGGTGGGGAATGGAGCCCCCTCACCTTGGGGGCCTGACCCAGACAAGGTAGCTGAGGGGAGCCATGAAGTGAGGGGGCCCCATTGCCCACCCCCTCCCCCCCAGCTCTGGCCAGTCAGCAGCCAGCAGCTCCCTCTCCTTACCCCCGATAGCCCCAGGGGCAGGAAAATTTAACTCTGCAGGGAATACAAGTTCTCTTTTGAGTGCCTTCATGTAACCGGGGTTAATTTTTCATGTGATTGGCCATTTTAAAAGTGCTCTGCAGCCATGCACTTGTGTCATGGCCATAAAGGGATTCCAGGAGCCAGATCACTGGAAAAGTGCCACTTCCGGCTGTATCCAGTGTCTGTTCCTGTCAGCAGTGTCTCTCTACTTGTTCTGAGGTGGGAAAATGTAAGCATCTCTGATTGGGGAATTTTGGAGCCTGCACAGAGTGCAGTGTCTCTCATCACATGTAGTATAAATAACCTGTAAAGTCTCCTCACTTCCTCCCCCACTCCCCCATGCCTTGTGCTGCAGAACCATCTAAATTCTTCTGTTTCTTGGCTGGCACTCCCAGTCCTTGACCTGCTCAATGGACCACACTACATCATCCTTAAAGCCTTCATCTATTTTATGTTTTGTTTTACCTTCCTGGCAAATTAATTACATGGGTCTTGAAATAGAAAATCTGACCTGAGAAATATGGAATGTAATATTGAGAAGAGACTTGCTGTTTTCCTGCTTAGCAATAGCTTGGAACTGGACAAATACAAATCTTTGAGAGACTGCCAAGTGAAAATGACTTTAAGCATTATCTAATCTGTAATGGAAATTGGGTGCTTTTAGCATACCATACTCACTAGATACTTAAAACGTCCAGCATAACTAACCACTATCTATTAATAGCTCCATTAACCATTGCCTGAAAGGCATCCCTGGTGTAGCTATCTGATTACAAAGTGTTTCAACAGGGATGAATTTGGCCCCTTTTGTTTACAAATCATTCATCTTATTCACAAGGAAGTGAAATATTGCTGATGTAATGGCTTAGATCTCGGAACAGAAGAGTATTTTTATAGCTGCTTTGATTTTTACAGGAATGTGCTTTAACAGGATTGCTTCCTTGTAATCAAATTATTTAATCAAAATGGCATTTGGCATTTACACTGGAGAATGAGTATCTAAGCTGTGGGGACTTTAATTGTTGAGTATCATGGTGAATACCATGCAGGCTATGAATGAGGTGCAGAAGTTGTCAAAGTTCTGATTGCAGATATGAGTATAGTTCAATATGGTTTGCCTGTGGTACCTCCTTAAAGGTAGAGAAAATATGAATTATTGTGGGTTAGAAGATTTTAACAATTAGGGTGCCTTTTACTGAAGGTATTGATACCTCTTTCTAAGCATATTCACCTGGGAGTATCTGAAAGGCAAGGGAAGGCTGTTTGAGCTGTTCAGCATAAAACTCCAAAGAAATAATGTTAGCTTGAGCTTACACCACAACATTACATTGAAAAAAACCTAGTAGCTGGAAAAAAACAAGAAGTTGTAGGGAATTCAGTGAAGATCCATAAACATTATTAAAGCAATAAGGAATTAATTTCTGAAGGAAGATTGTAAAGAACAAAATCCCTGATCTTTCAGTGAGATCTGTGTTAATGGATCATTGTATCTGTACAGTCTTATGAATGTCAAAGTGACTCTGCATGGCTATAAGAACATGTGTGTACAGGTCTCATTGGAGATTAGGGCCTACATATGTGTAGACATGCTAAATAATTGAAAAATGAAGTTAGTGTGTATACCACATCACAGCAACTATCCGCAACTATTTTAAGACTGCATCCAGACAAGCATGAACTTGCAGTATGTGGCACCACAGACCTGTCTGCGGTGCCACATACCGCACATGCAGGAATTCCTCGCGCTACTACCTTGCAGCATTGGAGGGTTTTTTTGACCCTGGGACATCCTGGGGTAAAAAAACCCAGACCTTAAAAAAGCAGGGTGACACACATGGCAGCAGCACGTGCCTCTCAAAACCTGAGCCTGGCCTGCCGGAGCCATGCTCCAGCTGCCAGCCAGGCTCCCAGTTTCAGAAGCACCGTGACTGCAGCTCCCCAAGGCCCCCAGGACCCTAGGTAAGGCTGCTGGCCCCAGTCTCTGCTACCCCACCTGGGGTAACCTGCTGTGCACCAGAGCACATGTGTTACAGGAGTTCCCTAGGGAAACAAACAGTCATGCTCATCTGGACACAGCCTAAAGATGCATACGCTATGGAAGCAAATGATAATTTATAGTGACATAAAAACCATTTAACTGACCAAGTAGTATAGAGTTAAACTAATCACAAAGGGAAAAGAAGAGCAGAATAACTTAGACAAGAAACATATATTTGCAAAAATTCCTAAAATCAAATTTAGTAAACACTACTAGACTGTGAAATAATCTCCCAAGGGTACAGTAGAAGCTGAATTGTTTAATTCATTTGAACAGCATGGAACAAAGCATTGGAAAATAAACCTCAGAGAACAATTGTGTACTAGGAGGAAAATGGGAAAAAATCAGTATTAGGTCACTTAGTCCATCCGTGACTTGTATTTTTCTGTTATACCCTAAAGCTGCTTTGAGAAAAACATCTTAATGTATGCCTAGTTCACTGACATACACTAACCCAAAGACACTAACCCAGACTAAGTTGACAAATAATTAAGAACCTTGTGAAAAGTCTGGAAAACATAAACAGCCTCTCCCCCACACAAAGGTACTGAGTGAGCACTCCATGCTGCGTCTCATGCTTACTTAAATAGAGTTATTGAAAGGAATAACATTAGTGTAGGATTTTCCACAACATAAAAGTCTTCACTGAGTGAAGAATTGCTGACTGGAGACATGCATTACTCTTGATCAATATTTGTTTCAAGAGACTTGGAAGCATTTATTTAGTATGTGGGGTCCTGAGTACAATTTAAAATCTTGGCTAGTGAATGAAATAAGAGAAAAACAAGGTAAAGATTTTAGGAAAAACATGAAAATTCACATATATCTTCTCAAAGATGGTTAGGGAAGAGGGAGACATGAAACCCCTGGAGAGGGACAATAAACTGAATGCATTGCTCATAGCAGAGCTAAAATATTAATCATCACATCATCTTAATGAAGCAGGTTGAGAAAAGAAATGATGAAACTTGTACATATAATATTTGTAGCTAAGGGCAGGAATCCGTGCTGTTATACATGATCATCCGAGCGGTTGAACTAGATGACCTATGGAGGTCCCTTCCAGACTTACTTCTCTATGATTTCTTTATGATCTATGATTTCTATGATATGGGCACAATCTTGATTAATATAGCATATCTCCATGTGAGGGTGTACTACTTTGAGGGGCATGATATGTGCCACAAAACACCAGGGGTCATGCCAAGATTTCTCAAGGATCTTTGATATGCAAGGGCATTTCCCCAAGTCCAGTAAAGGGTGATCAGGCCACTGAAACCATGAAGGAAGGCAGTGACTTTCCAAAGCTCTATGATGGATGAGCAGTCCTCAGAATACAGGATGAAAACTGCAACATTTCAGAAGCTAGCAGCAAGACAGAAATGAGAAGCACTTTGTTTAAATTGAAATCTGGTTAAAATAAAATGGAAGCTAGCTAATGAACTTGCGAAGAATATAGCATTTGATGAAGTAACCAGCTGCTTATGAAAGCATATGCATTTAATTTAAGCTTAGATTTAATTAGTCTATAAGGTGCACATCTACCCTTCTGCCTGATGTCAGATAGTTACAACCTCTCTAATTAACTTACTAATACCCATCTCTTTGTTTTTCAGTCATGATACCTCTCTTCCCCAAGAGCTGTTTGTTGAATTGCCCATTCACCAACAGTCCAGTGAGGGCTTTAGTGCCAAAAGGTAACAAAAAGTTAGGGTAGAGAGCAAGGGCAGTCTACTAATAACTGTTTCTAGGTTTCATCTGCTAATCAGTCAATGTTTCCCTTTTCCTGCTAAAAAAAGAAACACAATCATTCCTTGTCAGTTGTGTTCGGACCCTGACTGGGTGCGAGAACTGCCACCGTGATCAGTCACTGCAAAGTTTAATGAGATTCCTGCTCAGGACTTCTGGGGCCAGTGAGAACAATATGGAACAGTGTACCTTTTAAAATATTCATATTCAGCTCTTTAATATTCACTAGTCCCTTTTGATAATTCACAAAGCTAGGGCTACCTAATGGAATTCATAACGGTGTCTAGGACTTTTCATATTACCCTATCTATCTTATTAGAAGTTAAAAGACTTAAGAAGCTCAATGCACGTTTATGCAAGAGAAGATTAATAGGTGACTTTATCACAGTGCAGAAGAACCTACATGGAGAAGATATTGCTGATAATAGATGACTCTTTAATGTAACAGAAAAAATAGTATAATGAGATTCAGTGGTTGGAAGCGTTATTTCATACTCCATATAAGCACACATTTTTAACAGAGGATAATTAGTTATTTGAACAAGGAATCCTGTAGAATCTCTGTCACTTGAATTATTATTATTTTTTTCAAAAGCGCTATAGCCCAAACAGAAGTTATGTGCTCAATGCAGAAATCATTGCATGGAATTGTATAGTTTGCATTATGTAGGAAGTCAAACAGTGTATTATAATGCCATTCTGGCCTTGAAAACTTTATAGTCCATAAGTGACAAAGAGTAATTACTTCCTAATAGTCCTTTAGTGGAGTCCTTTGGTGGTAGTCTTAATCTAGTCCTAAGAAATAAATATCCATAAATGTTCACGCTGCTTAGCAGTCAGCAAAGAGCCCAAGGATATAAAAGTCAAGGAGATTAAATTATCTTCATATTCACAGCTAGTTCCTTAAGATTTCAGATGCAGATGGTATGGAGAGGCTGTTGACAGTTTACCTGTCATGTGGAAGACTAGATCTTCAATTCCTGATGTTCTCAGTCTATCACAGTTCACAAGCAATAAATTAACACAAAATACAAACAAATTATTTATTAATCAGGTTTCAAAACACCAGATGACTTTTCATTAGAGGTCCAGGACCAAGTATAAGAATTCCTAAGGACCCCAGGTTGCTCTGGAAGCCCAGACACAAAGGCCCAAGTACACAGGCATGCATGCATGTATGTACCCAGATAGTATGTAGCCATATTGAGCATGCTCAGTCTACATGTGTACATTTATGTATCCACGATATAAAGCCTAAACCAGAGATTGCCAGGTAGATGGTGAGAAAATTGCTGTCTACACGTACAAAGAGAACAGAATGTTGTCAATTAAAAACATTTGGAAGCCAATACTATTGAAGAAGATTGCAGCTGGTAGAGTACAAGGTATATCTCCTAGGGCCCTTGTCCACAGCATTGGCTTTTTCTGGCTAAAGATGTTCCTGGGTTTTTTTTCACTGTCATAATGTAGCATGACTAATAACCTAACGTGTACATTATTTACCATGTTATGTCTTAAATATGCTAGGAATAGTAAAAAAAATGCCAGGGAGCACATCTTAACAATTTTACCTCCTGCCCTTGCAGTACTGATTTTATTTCAGAGGGCATTTTAAGATAGGATTTGATTTCATTGTGGGGGAATGTAGTTGGCTTTCTTTGAGAGACACCCTTATTTGAGGGGCTTTGAGTTCAATAAGAAGTGGTGCCCAACTCCTGCAAAGTCTGCCTCCGCCTCACAAGTCTTGGCGTCGGGGGTTGGCAATTGACAGGGCTAGGAGAGCAGCCAGGGATGGCCTGTTTGATTCAGAGATCTGGCTGATTTGGCGGCTCCCAGGCAGTGGGGTGATCCCCGCTGCCCCCCAATTCCCTGTGCTGCATGGGGGGCTCTTTCATGAGCCCCCTTTCCTCGCCCACTCCCCCATCTCTTAAAAAAAAGAGCTCCTTAATGTCCCAGCTCTTAAAAAAAAAAGCCCCTACTCACCGGCTGCTGCCACGTGGGGAGGCAATCCCCACTGCACCCCACTGTCCCATGCTGTGGGGGGGGCTCTGCCATGAGCCCTCATTCCCCACCTGCTCTCCCAGCCTCCCCCTCCCATGGCTGCTCTGCCTGGCACCAGCGTCCTGGCTCTTTACAAAAAAAAAGCCCCGCACTCACTGGTTCCTGCCAGGTGGGGGGGGCAATCCCCACTGCCTCTTACTGCCCCATGCTGCATGGGGGACTCTGCCACAAGCCCCCAGAGGCCCCAGTGGCCACTGCAGCAGCCAGTGAGTGTAGGGAAGAACTGGGAGCTGGGGCTGGGTGGGGCAACTATGGGGGGGGCTGGGCCTCCCACTCAGCATGGGGCAGTAGGGGGCAGTGGGGATTGCTTCCCTGCCTGGCAGCAGCTGGTGAGTGGGGGCTTTATTTATTTATTTTTTTTAAAGAACCCAAAGCTGGGGACAGCCATGGCGGGGTGGGGGCTGGGAAAGTGGGCAGGGGTTGGGGGGTACTCAGGAGGTCTGGAGAACAGGCAAGGGATGGGGCCTGGAGGGGGTCCCCTCCTCCCTCCTTCAGCCCCGCCCCACTTACCAGCACAGAGTCCGGGTCCAGCTCCCTGCAGCAGTGAGTGGGGAATTCCCAAATCTCTGAAGCTCTCCAAATCTTTTCTGAATTGATTCTGACCTTTATTTTGGTCTCCTGATTCGACTCAGATTCAGAGATTCAGCCACTAAATTGGACTGAATCTCCTCTGAATCAAATCAGCCCATGAAACTTTGCACAGCCCTACTAATTGGGCATAAATTTGATACCTGCATAGCACAGGTATCAAATTTATACTCAAGTCAGCATAAGTTGTCATATTTACTGCACAGTATGAGTGTGCACATGTAGATGTGTACCCATGCTGAGCAGTCATTTTGGTTACTGCACAGTAAATGCTCATGTGTAGACATACCCACCACTCCTCAGCAGATTTCATAGAACATTATGCTAAGCAGTAGCTATAGAACCCTATTCTGGCATGTACATATCATAAAACTGTGATATGAGTGAATCACATGAAGGCATTGATTCTACATCTCTAAATTATTCATACACAAGCTACTTCAACTCTAAATTTTGCTGCTTCCTAGATGTTGAGTGCTTGACTTTGCAACCTTAACATGCTTTAAATGTAGGTTTTAGATGTAATAATATTAATCATTATATAGATTGATACATATATGTTCAATATATTTTGGAACACAGAAAATTAATGATAAATACATGAACCTTACCTTTTAACAATATGGTTGCTTAGCCCTTTTTGGAAGCACAATGA
>NW_017729026.1:2814278-2821357 GCF_001723915.1 Gavialis gangeticus | reverse complement strand
TGCTTCTCTCTGTCTGTCTAAATGCCTCGCTTGGGCTTTCAGGCCCACTGGGCACCTGAGCCCGCCTTGGTAGCTCACAATGATACACTGACTGCCTTTCTCATATATATCAGTTTTCACATTCACTTGTCTTTGTCTCACTTACTAGGACAAACATCTGTACCCATGTTGAATGTCTGTTAGCACATTGCCCAGAAATGGCAATGTCAATTAAATTTAGATTACACAAATTATGATCTAACAGTGTACTGTTAGGATAAAAAAAGCAAACAAGAGTATACAAAAGTTGTGTGCCTGAAAGGGAGACCACAGAATTGTCCCTCATGATAGTCTTTACAGTAAAATTGAAGATTTTTTTTTTGTAGCATTTAACCTGAATCACTAAAGAATGGAAAACATTAAGTGCTCCAGCTGCCTAAGTCTTTGTGTCTAAGTCTTTCCTCTAAGAGTTTCATGTGCGACCTGCTTTCTGAGAAAATGTAATCTGTACCTAGGAAGCCAGTTCAGTTATTGTTCATCCTAAATTTGATACAAAAATGTCACAATCACCCAAAAGTATTAGTTCCACTGATGTATTGGAACACATTCTAAGACATTCTTTCTTTTGAAGTATCTCTGTGTATAAAGTTATCCTTTCCTTCCTGTTGCAAAATATGTTAAGCAGTTCATAAGCAACAGAAATATTTGGCTAACATTGTATTGGCCCCTTGACATCTTTGTTTCTTACTGAGGTTCATAACTTGAAAATCTGAATAAATTTCCAGTTGATTAAACAGGATCAAACAGAAACAATGGCCATTTAAACATGAAAGATTTTTGGTAATTTATTTTTGTCTAATGCACTGCAACTCTCTCTCTCTCATTGGATCTTTATAACAGTCATTTTCACATCAAGTTTGACTTCCTACAATGTGCTTAAATGGAACTGAACATTAAAGGGAATTCTCTGCATCTTTGTGCATCCAATTGTCAGCTGCCATGAAAGTGGCATTATTGAAAGTTAGCTGCAGGTTGCAATTCTCTGTTTCCTTTGGAGTGTGAATGTGTAAGTGTGTGTGTATAGACTGAGCATACTCAGTAGGCTACACACTTGCTGAGCACTTATATGATGTGGGTTCTCATTCTAGATGCATTCTTCCATCTAAGTCATGGAAATGTAGCCTGCCAGAAATCTATGACTATGGAGGAGGGCAAGCTTGTGGTCTTCCCCCTGGCCTCATATTATCTCCCAGTGTTTGCTACTCAGAGACCAGCTACAAAAGAAACTATGGCATGATGGTTAGAGTATTATGCTGAGTAGTCAAGAGATACAGATTCAAACATCCATCTGAGGGGAGCCTGGAACATTGATTTTCTGCTTCCCAGAAGTTCCCTAACCACCCAATTGTTGAACCTAAAACATGGGAAGTCTCTTTACCCTCCTTATCCCCCCACCCTGCAAATACCTTCTGTGCCATTTAGCTTTCTGGCTGAGGACCTTGTGCACAGGACCAAGTACAAGAATTCCCAAGGACCCCAGGTTGCTCTGGAAACCCAGACACAAAGGCCCAAGTACACGGGCATGCATGCATGTATGTACCCAGATAGTATGTAGCCATATTGAGCATGCTCAGTCTACATGTATATATTTATGTATCCACAATATAAAGCCTAAACCAGAGATTGCCAGGTAGATGGTGAGAAAATTGCTGTGTACACGTACAAAAAGAACAGGATGTTATCAATTAAAAATATTTGGAAGCCAACACTATTGAAGAATATGGCAGCTGGTAGAGTACAAGATATATCCCCTAGGGCCCTTGTCCACAGCATTGGCTTTTTCTGGCTAAAGATGTTCCTGGGTTTTTTTTCACTGTCGTAATGTAGCATGACTAATAACCTAATGTGTACATTATTTACCATGTTATGGCATAAATATGTTAGGGAGAATATCTTAACAGTTTTACCCTCCTGCCCTTGCAGTACTGATTTATTTCAGAGGGCATTTTAAGATAGGATTTTATTTCATTGTGGGGGAATGTAGTTGGCTTTCTTTGAGAGACACCCCTATTTGAGGGGCTTTGAGTTCAATAAGAAGTGTTGCCCAACTCCTGTAAAGCGCACCTCCCCCACACCAGTCTTGGCATCGGAGGTTGGCCAGGTGGGCATCCACCCAAAGGGGGTGTCCGCTGGCCAAGCCTGTACCTACACTTCTCCATCACCACCACTACTGCGTTTTCTGGGTGCTTGCAGCATGGGGCTCATGATATCTTTTCATGCAAACTGCCGCAAGCGGCTGCCTGCCACCCCCTCACAAGTCAGGCTTGCCATCAGGGGTCAGTACCACAGGCCACCCAAAGGGACTGGCACCCTGGCCAAGCCTGTTCCCACACTTACCCCCCCCAAACACTCTTTTTCTGGGTGCTTGCAGCATGGGGCTCGTGAAATCTTTTTGAGTCACACCCACATTGCAAAGCAACCCTAAGTGGCTTCCCACCTGGATATTCTTTTCCCAGTATTTTTTGCCCAGGTTTTGGTGTTCTTTTCCAGTCTGGCGCCAGCCTGTCTGGAGTTTTTTTTTACTCCAAAACGAGGTTGGAGGGTGGGGTGGGGGGGGTTGCCTGTCCCTCTCAAGGCCTATAAATTGTTGGAGCCGTGGTCAGGGTGCACGTATGCTGTATCGACAAGAGAGTTTTGAGGAGCATGACAGAGGGCAGTACAAAAGAGGCAGAAGAACTCAACTCAGTGAGGAGAGTTGCTCCTGGAAGCCACAGGAATGCTAATGCAATGCAGCGTTTGAGTGCAGGATGAGAGCCGCTTTGCAACGTGGGACTTGAAAGACAAAACCGCTTTACGTACACATTGGTAAGTGACACCTAACACTTGGCTGTGCTCTGAGGGGGGGGTGCATTGTTTACTTCATCTTTGATGTAAATAGGGTGGGTGGATTTAATTGCCCCAAGGAAGGTGCAAGTATTGCACATCTTGAAGCCCTGCAGTTGCAGTGCAAGGTTCAGGGCGGGGCAGGGAGGGGGGAATAACCTTCCCACCTTCCTTGATTGTCAGCTGCCTTTCTCCACCTCCCCATGCCTCCCCCCCCATCTCCACCCACCATACAGTAGTTTAGGTCAGGGGACACTTCATGGTGCTTTTCCAATTCAAATATCTATGCTTACTCTTAAACTTTCCTCTCCCCCCGCATTCCTTCCCTCCCTCCTATTTTTAGCTCCTGATTGCTACGCTCCATGTTGCTCCCGCTGGTTGCAACAGACAGAGAAGAACACACTCATGAAGCTGAGAGGGGCACTTGGCACCATTTCCATCTCAAGTGGCAATGCTGGCAATGTCACTGCCAGGTGCCTATTTGCTACTCTTCATTTCTTCAAATTCATAATACTGAAAAAGCAATTGAGAATTCACCATTAGCAGTGTATGCATAAAATTTAAGTCTCTCTCTGCCTCAATGTAGACAATTTCTAAAGAGACAAAGGCATCATATTGTGTGAATGCATCCACAACTAAACATGCACTTGACGTAATGATTTTAAAATTTAAAAATTAATAGTTAGGTTTAATATATGAATATTCCAGTATTTACCAATGATTACATTTTGTTGGTCTCTGTTCAGGGTAAGAATAGTCTATGATGTGCTTGTCTGCCCTACTTCCAGGCTTGCCTGCTGCTCAGCTGCCTGGCTTACAGTGTGCAAGATTTAAAAATGCTCAAAAATTACAAATGTTCAGGTAGTTCAAGCAGCTACTTACTGGAATATGCTTCATTAGCTCTTTTCAAAGATGATGTATGCAATGTTCCTTATTTGTTTGTTTATATGCCCCAAATTTTTTTACTTCAATGTATTTCACTACTTGGGCTCAGTGTACTCTCCATCCAGATACAAAGGAGCACAGTCATGTATGGGTACTGGGTCCAGTAGATACAGCAAAATAATTTGAATGAAGTTTTGGTATTAGGGTACTGTATTTTCTTAATGATAATAATAATACATCTCATATGTCTGCCTTTGTCGGCCTCCCACCCTTCCTTGTTGTCTGCCTTCCTCTTGCTGCTGCCCAAAGACCTGAGGTGCTGGACCCCAGACTAGGTGCCTATTTCCTAATGATTGTGCTCTTTTGTATCTTGTGAGGACAACGATCACAAGTAATTCTCTCTATGGTAATGATTAAATTAGTAATTATACTAGTAATAATCATAAATGATATTAACAATACTCTAGTCACCGAGTCATTTTAGTATTGATACATGCATACATACAGTCACTTTAATCCCTCATACATAAACCATTCATACATGCACTCAGTCTTCCCTGTCTCAGGTCTTAGCATCCAAGGTGGTGGGCAAAGGCACTCCTTCCTGTAGACTGCCCATGTCTCAGTAAAAGCACTGAATTCCCTGTCTCCCTGTCTTCCCAAATGCCTGGAGGTGGGCCGTACCTTAGTACTCAAGGCCCAGTGGGTCTTTTCACCCAGTGTGGAAAATGGGCAAAGGCACTCTCTCTTCTTCCTCTCTTCCCAAATGCACACATTTGCTGAGACTAGTACTGAGCAAATGAACAAGCCCTCCACACTGGAAGATTTGAATGACGATCCAGATGCTGTTGCAACCTTCACTGTCATTGCAGCCTGGATGGCAGTGCTCCCTCCCTCCCTCTTGCCCCCTGGCTGGTGGCTCTTAGCACCCATCATGGTTTTTGGGAAAATCCCCCACCCCACCAGTGGCAGTCATTTTCTCTCAATTTCCTGTAATGCAAGAAGTGCTTCCTGCACTGTAAGAAGTGCCCTCACCTCACTCCCTCTTCCTTGCTGCCTGTACCTCCTTCCTGGTTACTGGCTGTGTCTCACCAAAGGCCCTCACTCCCTCCTTGTATTCAATCAATCATAGTTTCATAGTTGTCAGAGTTGGATGGGACCTCTATAGATCATTGAGTCCAACCCCCTGCCCTGGGCAGGAAAGAGTGCTCAGATCAGAAGGTCCCAGCTAGGTGCTTGTCCAGTCTCCTCTTAAAGACGCCCAAGGTGGGGGAGAGCACCACCTCCCTTGGAAGCCTATTCCAGATTCTGGCAACCCTTACCATAAAGAACTTCTTCCTGATGTCCAACCTAAATCTGCTGTCTGTTAGTTTGTGTCCATTGTTCCTGGTTATTCCAAGGGGTGCCCTAGTAAACAGAGCATCTCCTATTTCTGGCTGTCCCCCGCCGCCCAATGAATTTGTAAATGGCCACAAGATCTCCTCTCAGCCTTCTCTTGTGGAGGCTGAAGAAATCCAGGTCCCTCAATCTCTTCTCATAGGACCTTACCTGTAGGCCTCTAACCATACGAGTGGCCCTCCTCTGGACCCTGTGAAGGTTTATCCACATCCCTCTTGAAATTTGGCACCCAGAACTGGACACAGTACTCCAACTGCAGTCTGAACAATGCCTCATAGAGGGGAAGTATCACCTCCCTGAACCTGTTCATGATGCACCTGCTAATGCATGATAGAGTGTGGTTAGCCTTACTGATTACATCATCACATTGACGGCTCATATTCATCCTGGAGTCAACTATGACTCTGAGATCCCTTTCTGCTGCTGTGCTGCTGAGAAGATCATCCCTTAGCCTATAGGTGTGTTGGTGAGTCCTTTTCCCTAGATGTAGCACTTTGCACTTGTCTTTGTTGAACTACATCCTATTCTTTTCTGCCCACTTTTCCAACCTCTCCAGGTAATCCTGGATTCAATCCTTTCCCACTAGTGTGTTTACTTTACCCCATAATTTCATGTCATCCATGAATTTGGACAGATAACAATCATCATATCAACTAACAATCAAGCAAATAATCAATAATCAATCAAATTAACAATCAAATAAAAATAATCAATCAAATCAATAATCAATCTAACCAACTATCAAATCAAAATAATCAGTCAAATCAATCAACCGTTAACCTATCAATAGTCAATCAAATCAACAATCAAATCAAAATTATCAATCAATAATCAGCCAATAATCAATCAATCACACACACAAACAGTCATAGTTTCATAGTTTCATAGTTGGTAGGGTTGGAAAGGACCTGAGCAGATCATCAAGTCCAAACCCCTGCCATGGCAGGAAAGAGTACTGGGGTCAAATGACCACAGCAAGGTGTTGATCCAGCCTCCTCTTAAAGACCCCCAGGGTAGGAGCCAGCACCACTTCGCTTGGAAGTTGGTTCCAGATCCTAGCTGCCCTGACAGTGAATTCTAGCCTAAATCTCATAAAATCTGTTCCAGGCTTGACCTCTACTAATTCCCTCAGCACTCTGGGGTGGAGATCACCAGGACCTGCTGATTTAAATACATCCAGTCCCTCCAGAAGTTCTCTGACTAGGTCCTCACTGACCTTAGGCCTAGGTGCGCCACCCCTGGGGCCTATGAGGGTCCTGGTGGGCGGGGGTGACCCAGTCCCTGCTCAGAAAAATGGAGGCAAAGAAATTGTTATAGAGGTTAGCTTTGCTGTCTGGTGCAACAACCAGATTTCCTAGTGTGTCCTGCAAAGCCCCCACATTACCTGGTACCTTCTTTTTACCTCCTATGTATTTGAAAAAGGACTTCTTGAACTTGATCTGGGTAGCTAGTCCCAGTTCCATCTCCACCTTGGCTTTCCTGACTGCCCCCCTACAGCCCCGAGCAACTGAGTTGTAGTCCTCCCTAGTGATGGCCCCTCTCTTCCATTGGATGTGTGCCTCCTTTTTAGCTAGGAGATGTTCCTGTATGGTTTTGGTGAGCCATGGGGGCTTTTGTGTCCTCTTGCCCCCTTTGATCTGTGTTGGGATTACCTCCTTTTGGGCTTGGCGGATCGTCTCCTTAAGGAACGACCACTCTTCCTGGACATCCAAGTCCTCTCCCTTCCGGGACCTCAGTGCTTCCCTGGCTATTCTCCTTACCTCATTGAAATCCACCCTCCTGAAGTCCAGTGCTGCTGCCTTGCTGCAGGCCTTTGCCATCTTGCGCTGGGTGGCGAATTCTAGCAGGCAATGATCACTATCACCCAGGTGATCAAGCACCCGCAGACCCCTCACCAGGTCATCGCCCATGGCCAGGACCAGATCCAACAAGGT
>NW_017729026.1:2807673-2814226 GCF_001723915.1 Gavialis gangeticus | reverse complement strand
ACTTAACTGCCTCTGCAAGATGACCTGAGAATTCCTGGTCCAGCTCTTCCCCCTGGTTGGGTGGTCTGTAGTAGACCCCCACCATTAAGTCACTTTCCCCCCGGCCCCCTTGTATTCTGACCTAAAGCACTTCAGTCTGCCCCTCCTCTGACCCAGTGCAGTTGGTTGAGGATGTGTATTGCTCTTTGACATAGAGTGCCGCACCCCCGCCTTTCCTTCCTGTTCTGTCCCTCCTGTACAGCCTATAGGCCTTGATATTCACGGCCCCGTTCTGCGTTGGGTCCCACCACATTTCAGTGAGCCCCACTATGTCTGGGTTGGTGTTAGCTAGCAGGAGGGTGAGTTCCTCTTGCTTGTTGCCCATATTACAAGCATTAGTGTAGAGGCATTTGAGACCCCTGAAGATGCATGCACTGGTACCCTAATCTCAGTACTACCCGGGCCCCTGTTGCTTACCTGGGTATTTGTTCTGCTTGTCGTCAGTCTAGGCTGGGCTGTTCTTGTGGGTGACGCCTGCTTTAGTGGTCCAAGGCTGCCTCCACCCTCATCTTCCCCTTCCCCCGACGAGCCTAGTTTAAAGCCTGCCTGAGATCAGCCAACCTCAAAGAGAACACAGCACTGAAATCATAAAAGCCCTGAAATCATAAAAGTTATAAAAGTTATAAAAACACTGAATTCCTTTTCCCCCTCTCTTCCCAAGTGCCTCATGGGTAGGCCAGGCTTTAATAACTGAGGCCCAGTGGGGTTTTTGCCTGGTGTAGAGGATGAGCAAAGGTATTCTCTCTTCCTCATCTCTTCCCAAATGCATACATTTGCTAAAACTAGTACTGAGCTTTTCTCGTTGAGCGCATCCTTACTGATATCAATGCCTATCACCGTAACTGATTTCAGCTACAATTTCAATTTAGTGTGATTTAGCAATTTTAAAAGTCTTGGTAAAAATCCTTTGTGATATAGGGTGGGGTGACACAAGGAGGCACCCCATTATATGAATTACAAGACTGGTGAAAGCCAGCTTGGGGCCTAAATGACCAAGGCTAGTGTCTTGTGCCTCAGGGCACTTATCAAGTAATGGTGACCAGCCATTAGCTCTTTACAAAGGCATTAGGGAACACACTGCATAAGGTAGCATAAATTTGGATGGGGTAACCAAACCAACCCAGCAGGAACCCAGACATCTGTGAGATGCCTTTCAACTGTTCACAGTACCACTGTTTGCATCAGGCATTGGCACCCACTCATAGTCCTACTGTACCCACTCCACAGGCCCATCCCCCTTACTTCTGGTACACATGACTATGTACATTGTGCTGTACCACCTCCTTTCCAGCATGGCACCATGTGGAATTCTGCGGACACCATCTGTGCTTCCGTACAAACAGCAACAAGGAAAATGCAGGACAGTAGTAAGTTTGCAAAGTGGGGTACTTTGGAAAAAGACAAAGATTTTTAGTTGAATTTTTAAATGGGTTAACTGCTCAATGTCATCTCCCATGACAACTGTTCCTCACCCTGACACAAGAGATGCAGCAACAAAGACAGAGGAGCAATGGTATCAATAAGGATACTGTTTGATTAATTAGGTATGCATGTATGTAATTGAAAGAAAATACAAGTTGTTGTGTGAGAAAAAAGCCCAAGTATGTGGATTCTTTCTAACTGTCACATTTACTACTTGGAGAATAATACTGATGACACATTGTAAAGATTTCGAATTTGTCTTTTGACAGGAGTGAGAATGAGACCATTGTACAATTCCAGGAGGCACTACTCTTTACTGGTGGATGAGCATGCTAGTTTGTTTGTTTCCTTCTTTCTTCCTTTGTTTGTTTGTTTATCTGTTTTTATTTTCATTGTTTGAAGAACAATTTATGGTTCTTAAGCTAAATTAGCTATTACAATTTTTTGCTCTATACAATACAGGTTTTTGTGTGCTTGATCAAAATGAAAAAATGCAAAGAGCAGGAGAAATACTGTGGCCATGCACAGCCCAGGTGTGGTGTGAAAACAGTGGTGTGCTCCAGGCATGCAGGGTCAGCTACCACTTGGAGGGGAAGGGACAGCAGTGCAGCAGGGTAAGCAAGGATCAGCAGAAAAGGTGGGATGCTGTGAACAGAAGAGGCTTGTAGGTTCTGAGAAGCGGCAGCAGGGAAAACAGGCATTACCTGCCAGTGGCAGTGAGGGTGAAAGGGAGGGAGAGCCCCAAAATTCATGGCACAGCCAGTCAGCCAGCCATGGGACTGTAGCCATACACAGCCCAGGTGTGGCATGAAAGCAGGGGTGAGCTCCAGGGGTGCGGGGTCAGCCACAACTTGGGGGGGGGGTGGCAGCGAAGCAAGGCATGTGAGGAGCAGCAGAAAAGCAGAAAAGTTGGGGCGAAGTGCATGAGGACATGAGGAAAAATATTTTTTGGAATCCAAAAAAGTTGTATTTTTCATTAACCTGAACTTTGAACTAAATCACCAGTAAAGATTCGCAAGAATTGCACCTGGTGTCTTGTTGCAGCATTGCAACAGAAATTCCATGGATTTCCAGGAGTACCCAAATGGCACCTTGTGGTGAAATTATTGCAAGGCAGGAAAAATGCCATTTTTGCCCATATGTCAGATGCACAGTGAAAAAATAATACTATAAAAATAATCCTCTTGGCACAAATTCACCTGCTAAAAATAAAACATGTTGGAGGTGGTTTAAGTTACCATGATAAAAAAGGACTAACATGATAAAACAAGGTGACAATGTGGATCTTCAGATGTGATTAAGCTAGCAAAATGGCAATTTTTGTCACATGGAAACAGGCAATGTGAAAGCAGGGGTGTGCTCCCAGGGTGCGGGGGGGAGGGAGGGGGTTCTCCCTAAAGGACCCCTAATGAGCACATGACATAAGGCCTAAGTTTAAGATATTGATTTTGACTTATAAATTCCTAAGTGTCCTGGAATCATCTTAAACTGAAAAACTGCCTCTCCTTCAAGCTATACAAAAACTGCTTTAATCAATAGACACATTTGACCAAGAATTCCTTTAGGTATAAGAGATATAGAGCTGGCATAACATTCTCCATATAATCCTCTTGACCTTTTTGGCATTCTGCACTCAGCTGGTCCAAATCAGCCCAAATGACTTGATCCTCCAAGTATACTGTAAGAAACATATCCCAGGGCAAGCATTTGAGAAAGGTTTGTTGTTCCAGAGAAGGGTAAACGAATTGCTTTCTCATTTAGGAAACTGAGGGTTGAGAAGAGAGGCTATATGGGAATTACATTAATACAGATTCTACTGAATATTGTTCTCCTTTCTGAAAAAAAATAAACATTTAAGTTCTATAGAAATTTTGGATACAATGCATAGCTCTTTCCTCTGTGATTTAATCTATCTTTTTGTAAAATTTGCAGGCATTCAGGTTTTCTCATTCCACTGTATTTCAGTAACATCTATTATGTTAAAAGCCTTTTTCACTGTCAGCCTTTCTAATTCACCTTTTTAATTCAGCTACTTTCACTTTTAATTTTCTCACTGTGTGGTAATAGGCATGTACACTTCTACTTTTTCATCATATGTCTAATTCTAACTTGTTCTTATGCCCTATTATTTTTCTAGACTGTACCTGTAACAGTTCAAGCTGTACCTCCTCTAATCTATATTGTATTATTTATTATTAGTTTCCTTTGATTGCTGACATCCCTAACAGATGCTTTTTCTTATAATTCATATTAGGGGCCTGTTCCATATTGGTTTTGTAGGTGCCTAACCAGAATGTTGGCAGGACTTAAGTGGCTACGTCTGAAATAACAACTTAGATTGGTCCTGCTCCATAGGACACTAAACTCTATAGGTGCCTAGGTTCAGATGATGTTTCCATTCTGTACTGCAAAGTTTCCAAAGTGCCCAAATTTGGGCTTTTGAGAAAGCCCAGAAGCTTTCTAATTTGGTCACCTTAGTGCCTAATTCCTGCATAAACTCAGTTGTAATTCATACTGATTTGGGGGCAATGCTATAGTCCTTGGACAGACTTTGATTCATTGGACATACTTAGGGGTCTATCTAACTTGAGGTAGCTGCTGGCTAATTTTGCAGGCAGATCCCAGCAGCGGCAGCCATATTTGCAGGTCGAGCACAGTAGGCCCTTCCCATGCCTCTCATTGCCTAAGGGATTCTGGTAGTCCTGCCCCTCCCTGCAGATTGCCAGATGGCCCCAAACCACCACTTAGATTGTAATGCATCAATTAATGGCTTTCATGGCCTTAATCCCCCAATTAAGCCTGTGGAAGCCATTAATGACCACTTAGATTGCTTAATAACATGTCAATTAATGGCTTTTGTGGGCTTAATCCCCTGATTAAGCCCATGGAAGCCATTAATTGATGCATTATTAAGCAATCTAAGCACTTAATTAAGGTCTTAAATGAAATATTTTATTAAAATAAAGCTATGCACACTATGAATTATAAGTAATACCAACTACATACACTTTATTAACTAATACCAACTATATAGATTTTAACAAAGGGCATTATATAAAGGAGTTTATTGAAACTGAATGCTAACCTTGAGACAGGCAGTTCATTCTATTAAATACAAGCATGTTGCACCCAGCTGCAGTTGCTGGAAACATTCTTTGTCCCCGTGGGGTGAACACTTGTCTATACACTGAGATGGCATGCTCAGTATCCACCAAGTTCATTGGAATGGTGAGGCAGCATCTTGCCTGGGTGTAAATACGTGGAAACCAGTCATAAACAAAGTCCCAGGACACGGTCACAGGCCCAGGCATCTAGCACTCTTTGATAAGGTTCACGAAAGCAGCACGTTTCTTGTCATGTGCTTTCCCTCATCCCAGGATTGTTTTCAGTAGCTGAGGGTAACGGCTCAGCAAAGGAACCCAGTTAGGGTCCAAAATGCAAAGAGCACTAAGGAAGGGGGCACCCAATTGTCTGAACTATGGTGGCAGTGACGGGTCATACCTGGAGTACTGGTTCAGCTTCACAGCTATTGCCTGGAACAGGTCCCTTCTGTGCTGGTTTTTCAGGTCTTGTAAACCGCTTTCAAAATGGCTGAAACTAGTTTAGGATAAACCTGGATAGAAGCAGTATCAGATTTAACTAATTGCGCTAAATCAGTTTATTCAACTTCTGCCCTAGATCCCCTCCAGATTCAAGTTAACTCACAGTCCCCCAGCATCCCAGGATGCTTTGCACCTCCCCCACAAACCCCTCTTCTCTTACAGGATGGGCAGGGTAGCCCTGGCCCAAGATGTCTACCTCAGCCGAGCAGGGAGCTTCTGCCCTGAGCTACTACAGGCATGTGGCTGCATTTCTGGAATCAAAATGAATGTTCATTCACTTGCTTATTGGTTCAATTTATGCAGCTTAGACTAACCTGCAAAGATTAAATAGATTCAGCCTCAGGCTTTTTGACTGTCTGTATTTAGCCTCATTGACTTCTTGTGAAAAGTGTAGGCTTTGTGAGAGGAAGCAAGGGCGGCACTGAGAACATTATTTTAGGGGTACTTCATATCTACTCCTCCTCTGCTGCCTCCAGTACTGAAGCTACTTAAGCAACAGTACCTTTATAATAGTATACTCATGTGTGCCACAAGACATATATAGGAATAACACATGAGGTTAGATTTAGTTCTGAATTTTCAGAGCAGTTTGTGTGACCTTGACCACCATTTGTTTGTTGCTTATATATGTCACATGAGACACCTGCCTACACAGACAACAATGTGTAATGCCATCTAAATCAGAAGAATAAATAATCTTTCACAACCTTTGTTTGTTCATGATTCATAACGGGGTTGCTCACTGGAGTATTAAGATAAACATACGGCAAAACTCTAAAGCCTATTTCTGGAAACTTAACTGGAGGGAATAGCTAATCCATTGTTCAGGATCTGCAAAGTATTACAAAGCTGGAGAGGGGAATGAACGTAGGAAAAGAACTGAAAAAACAAAAATACAAGAGATCTAAAATTCAGAATGGTTGTAATTACCCAGAATGGTTGTAGGCACAAGAAAGATGGCAGCAGAAAGGTGGATGACATGGGCTGGAGTGGCAGGAAGTTGTGTGTGTGTGGGGGGGTAGAATTGTAAGTAGTGTTTTATACCAGAATTCACTGTTTCTTAGAAGAAAACAGAATACTACACGCTGTTTTTCCATCACCCTGAAGGACAGAGATATTGGTTAGAGATCATTACTCACAGTTTGCTAAGTTCTCTTAGCAAAAAAACAGCAGCTATAATGACATAGTTTCCCAGAAATGATAGCAAAGCTCATGTCTATGAAATTTTATTCATCAGCACCTACCTTGCAATGTAACACTGTCAATACTTCAGCATTTCCTCTAAAACAGATATTGTCTCCGTTCTCCAATCTAAGAGGGCCAAAGGAGAATTTACTTACCAAACTCTAGCAGCCCCCTAGTGAGCTGGGACCAATAAAGGCTAAGGGTTTTAGTTAGGGTTAGAGTAGGGGATGGTAGTCAGTCTTGGGCTACAGTTAGAGATGGGCACAGTTGACAAATGGAGGATTATTGTTTGGGCTGGTATGTGG
>NW_017729026.1:2802289-2802673 GCF_001723915.1 Gavialis gangeticus | reverse complement strand
TTTAGTTAGGGTTAGAGTAGGGGATGGTAGTCAGTCTTGGGCTACAGTTAGAGATGGGCACAGTTGACAAATGGAGGATTATTGTTTGGGCTGGTAGGTGGCACAAGGCTAGATTTAGGATGGGGGCCATTACACTGCATCTGGCTAGTGTTAGGGTTTGCTCTTCAGACAAGGATTGAGGTTGCATCCATTAAATGGCAGAGGGCAGGGGCTTGTAGGTAGGTTTGGGTTCAGGTTAGGAACTAGATTTGGGATGAGGTAAGGGTTGGAGTTGGTAGGCTTTGGACTAGTGTTAGGACTGAGGAGAGTAAAGACAGAATCCCATTTCAATTCACACATACAAATGGCAGTTTTCTAGCTACAAAACTCCTATTTTTGGCACCT
>NW_017729026.1:2792405-2797289 GCF_001723915.1 Gavialis gangeticus | reverse complement strand
CAGGTTAGGAACTAGATTTGGGATGAGGTAAGGGTTGGAGTTGGTAGGCTTTGGACTAGTGTTAGGACTGAGGAGAGTAAAGACAGAATCCCATTTCAATTCACACATACAAATGGCAGTTTTCTAGCCACAAAACTCCTATTTTTGGCACCTAGGAACAGTTTGCTATCCTATTCCACAGGCAGTGTGAATGCATAAGCATCCACCAGGCTGCACTATGGTTAGGTAGGCAGACAGTCCTGCAACTGTAGCCTGGCAAAAAAAGGTGCAGAAGGAGAACTCTCCCAAGGTTGAAACAGGTTAGCTGAGTAGTTAGTGCACTTAGCCAGGAAGCAGAAGATGAGAGTCTAGGTCCCTACCTTACACAGAAATAAATTCTAACTTCCAAGTCTCTGACTTCTCAGGATGGTACTCTAAATACGAGACTACTGGTGCCTACTATCCCCACTTTAATCCTGACCTGAGCAAATTCTATCTTAGGTCCACCTAATACTCAGCCATAACCCAGGGGCCACTTAACTGGTCCAATACTAAGGGTAGCCTGAGGTTGCCTAGTGTCTTCACTCCAACCACAAGCAGTCTACCAAATCTAACTGTGACACTAACCTTAGGGTGCCTCTCAACCACATCCCAGACCCTACCCCAGGATGAACTATGCTCCAAATCCTAACTGTTGCCTTGGGCTGTCTACCTGATCCAAGAGTCATCATTGATAGTTGTATGACAGTTTCAGCAATTTTTCTCATTGTTCCTGCGTATATTACTATAATAAGGAGGCAGAATAATAGCAGAGAAGGCAAACAAGTCCCACATTCAAAACAGAGTTTGCAGCCTGACATGGGTACATAATTTATTCTATCTATTCAGTGAACTTAGGCACTTCTGCAATTCTGTTGTACTTTGCTTAAGTTATGCATCTAGTTTTGTAACTATCCATTATCTTAGAATTCAAATGAAATTTAAAAAAAATGAGAAGGAGGAGGACCCACCCATGTTTTGCATTCATGGTTTTTCAGGGACTCAAGCAGAGTACAATAAGATCACTATTTGGCATCTAAGTCCACAAAGGTGCATTTAAATGAAATTGGATGTGGTCCTTATGTTGTAAATGAAAGCTGAAATTCTCAAAGGCTTAAATATAAAATAATGAAGAACTCTTGAGGAAAAAAAATAAGACTAGGCATCAATAGAGCCATGTTGTAAGTTCTTTGGGGCAAGGATCATTTTTAATTACCTGTGTTCAATGCCTAGCATAATTTGGTACCCGGCTGGGACCTCTGTTTTTTCTGCTATACAAATAAACAACAACAGAAAGAGGCAGGCAGCTCCTTCATCACTCCTTGAAGAAAGCCAAGGGAATCAAGAGAAGTAGCTTGCCTGAATTTGTAGCTGCTTCTCTAGTAAACATTTTCTGTTCTTGCCAAAGACCAGGCAATTTGTTGCATTTTGGGTCACAAACAGCAACCTTACAAAGACATAGAAAGGGTAAAAACAAACAGGGTTAGTAGGGGTTCAGGGTAGGGATACTTTGAAAAATTGCTTTTCCTTCACTGTGGTGAAATCAGTTCAAAGTTTCAAGCTGTTGCTGCCCCTTTAACTGACAAACCCACGACAATGGGTTCCTTTTTGTGAAAAGGGCTCTTGGCAGGGTTCTCCACTCTCATCCAGTGACGATGACTTCTGCAGCATTTTCACTGGTCCGTTTGTCATTACCAGCGTCTGCCTCCCTTTCCTGTGGAAATAAAGATATGGGCAGGAGAAAAGACATATTTGGTAATGTTTTGCTTTGTAGCTTCCTCTTCACAAGACTGCCTCAGCCGCAAAACATTAGGAGAAAAAAGAGATGTTGGAACGAATTCCAGACAGACCTAATGCCTGAAAATTTGTCTAACTAAGCCAAGTCCAGAAAGGCAAAACATGAAGAAGGTTCATTATTTGGCTGCAAGGGACGGTCAACTAACCAGACACTCTGCACTTAGGAGCTTCATATTCCAGACAGCTTGACTTTCATGTCACTCCTGCTGTTTCTTACACTCCTGTTAAGCCCCAGTACCTTTACTGCTTTTAAATCTCTTTATAGTATGTAACATAAAAAACATTTTAAAGTAGTTTATGGGCAAACACTGCAATCTAGGACACATGTGGGTGTGCTCATATCAGAGAAACAGACAGCTCCCTTGATTACTAGGTGGTTTGTGTGAAAAATATAGTGAACAATATCTCCTCCATACTGCTTAAGTCATCTTACATTCATTGATTGGCTGGGATTTTATGGAAGACTTATTTGTGGGTACAACCAAGATGCACTTAGTACAAAACTGGCAATAGCAGGACCCTTAATTCTGGGGTTGCTAGTGGAACACCACTATAATTTAGAGAAACACCAGAACTGCTTTAACCTGGGCCCATGCACTCTGGATAAAAAGAGGGGAAATTGTGACAGATGAGGAATTCCTTATGTGTCCTTTACAATGGGTACATCTACATGTGGCCCTATGGTGCCTTTGTTACTCTACTATCATTAGTAGTTCCTTTTGGAAGTACTAAATAATGGGAGTATCAGCCTGTACTGCACTGTGCATGCCTCACACCATTATTTTTAGTTGCTATGTCATTGTAACAACACGCTATAATGGGGAACGCATTGCTACAGTAGGATCATAGTTTGTGATCACTGTCGCTACGTCACCATAGTGCATTGCTTTGGCAATGTAGCATCATGTGTAGACACACCCAATGTGTTCCATTCCTTCCCATCGAACTAGGACTGGACAGATTTATTTTTAACAAATACTAAGTTTATCCAAAAAAATGCAGTTTTGGTCATAGTAAAGCTGTTTTTGAACCTGCTAAATAGGTTTCACTGGGAAAAACTGGAGAACTGGAGTCACTAACCTAGAAAGCAAGAGAGTAAAAATTGCTCTCTAGCCTGGTGTTTGAGGACACATATAGGTTCTCATTTACAAAACAACATTGATACAAAATGAAAGTGTTAATAGGATAGACTGAAAGCACCATATCCTCTTCTACCCTTGTGGTGAAGTCATCCTGGTGAATACAGGTTCAAATTACAGAGGGGTGAACTGGACCTGGGTCTCAGACTTCTTGGATGGGTGTTATAAAATTCCAAATCAGATTGAATGATGTGTGCATATATTCCATAATACAGAATGAAACGCAGCTTTGCATTTCACTGAGAAAAAATAAAATAATTATATTTAGCTCATACCAAATTTATACTTAAAAAAAAACTTGAATGGCCATTGAACCTAAAATCAATTATTAGTACAGACCTATGTATCAAGAGTGTAACAAGTGTAGGATAGCATAGTTCCACCTATCTCTGGCTCTGTGCAACTCAATGATCCCCTGGTGTGATAAAAAAAAAATAGCTCATCAGTTAGGACAGGTTTCACTCTGCTTTGACTCCTCAGAGTGGTGAAAAGTAGAGCTGGATGAAAATAAAAACTTATTTTCAAGAAGCTTTCACTATATTTGAAACTTTCCAGTAGGTTTGGCAGATTAAATTGGGGGTCAGGATTTAGCTTATTCTATAATAGCTGGCAACTACCTGTTTTTACTTTCTTTTACTTTGGATGACATGAAGGAAATATTAAACTATCAAAGTTGTGTCCATTATTTTTGTATTTACAAACTACTAGTTTTTTAAAAAAATCAGTAACTATGGTTTGTCAAAGTCCAGTTATTTGTCACATTATATTGTAAGAGAAAACGGCAATACAATCATAAAAAGCAGATGACCCTTGAAAAAGCAAATGATCTTTTTCTTTCCCCTAAAAATAAAAGTTCGCCTCTTTCTGACAGTAAGTGACGTGTACTTCTCACTGACAGTAATGTGTAACCACGAAACCAGTCTCAACCGGCCCAGGCTTGCTCTGTACCGTGTTTTGTTATTTTGTAACAGCAAGGAAAAAAACCCTAATGCGCGCGCAACAATGTAGCAATGCAATGCTTAACATATAAATACCAAGCAGTAAACTCAGTTCTGGGGGAACTCTCTGTCTTTGTGACACTGGGTGGCCCCCCTCTGCAGAGAAATAAATCATCTTGCTGACACCCCCTCATTCTCTGCCTAATTGATCGTGGCTAGGAACGAGCCCAAAGACGGGATGTGACCAGTGCTTATCGGTGTATGAGCACACCCTTTGGTGTATGGGTGCTACACGGTAGCTGATCAAATTTCCCCAACAATATCAATCAGCTGCTTCTGTTTTTTCCCTTCTTTTTTCCAAAATGCTATAAATTGATCCCATTTTCAAAAACAAATCTAGAGAAACAAAATAATTTCTTTTGTCTCTTTTGGAATATTTGCTTCCCCATCACTGTTGATTCCTAATATCTTCTTAGCGCACCTATTATAATGAGAACACATTCTCTTCTTGTTGTTTAATGGATGAGTTATGGAAATAATCAGCATGAATTTCAAATTCTAGAACAGACCATATAATTTGCAATTTGTTACCAACGGGCATGTCTGTATGAGTGAAATGCCCGAAAGCAGTTTGAGATGCCGCAAGAGGCACACTAAGAATAAAAAAAAGTTCCCTGCACTGCATATTTTCAATGCAGACTCTAAATTTGATATCGGGAAATCCTGATATAAAAAAAAAATGCAGAAAAAAGTTGCACAGGGCACAGTCCTGGAACATGCCCCTGAAGCAACCAAAGGCTGTGTCCTCCAGAGAAATACTCTGGCATCTGGACAGAGCATGTCTATAGCTGCCCTGTGCCCTGCTATTCCAGCAAGCTGCCTCAGTATGCTGGAGTAAATAGGAGTGGGGCAAGGTTGCAGCAGTGACCTGGACCCAGGTGCTGTCCCAGGTAAGTGGGGAAATGGCGGTGCAGGAGCTGTATGATTTCCAG
>NW_017729026.1:2782581-2787405 GCF_001723915.1 Gavialis gangeticus | reverse complement strand
GCAAGCTGCCTCAGTATGCTGGAGTAAATAGGAGTGGGGCAAGGTTGCAGCAGTGACCTGGACCCAGGTGCTGTCCCAGGTAAGTGGGGAAATGGCGGTGCAGGAGCTGTATGATTTCCTGGGGGGGCGGGAGGATTGTGGATGTGGGGTGCATGGGTGCATGTGTGGGTGAGATGTGGGATGTGTGGAAAGTGGCAGGTGGTGTGGGGTTTGTGAGATGTTTGTGGGTGTGGAGTTTGTGGGGAGGGGTTGGGGGGCCACCATCCAGGCACCCCCTCCACCCACCCCCTGCAGCACACATCCTCTGGTGCTGGCAGGAGCACCCAGCTGCACCATCGGGGCCATGACCTGCTGCAGGCACAGTCCCAGTGGGGTGGCAGCACTGGACCTGGGGTCTGCATATGGTGAATGGAGCTGACTCAGCACAGCCTGCCCACCCCTTTGGAAAGGAGTCCTGGGGTGGGGACGCTAGTGGGGTGGGGTGGGCCAGGCTGGCTCATTTGCCATGTGCAGACCCCGGGTCAGTTGGCACCGTGCTGCTGCAGGGCTGTGCCTGCAGTGGGCCATGTCCCTGACCACCCAGCTGGCTATTGCTGCCTGTGCCAGGGGCTATGTGCAGCAGGGGGTGGGGATGTTGGGCATGTGGTAGCCCCCCCGCCCAAACCCCGAACAAACCGAACACCCACAAACCCCATACACTTACCCACAAGCCCCACTCCCCCTCCACAACCCTTTACACCCACACCCTCTTTGTCCTGCTTAACTAAAACTGGAACCTTGATCTCCTGTTGCTGAAGACTGATCTCTATGGGAAGATTGGTGATTTTGAAAAAGCTAAAGACTTCAAGGCTTTGAAATATGAGAAGGACCATAAGCAGGTAGCAGACAGTAAAAGTGCCTTAAGAAAGGTTAGCTTGATTAGTGGAACATCAAGACAATAAAAAAAGAGAGACAATCATTAAAACCTCTGGGATGAAGAATAATAAGCCAAAAAGCTGACTCTTTCAGCTGCCTGAACAGTAATATAACTGCTGGTTCAGTGTGGAGCAGGAAGCAAAGAAGAGTCCTTTTATCCTGGTCAGAAAATCAGCTTCTGCAATTAATACATGCAGACAGTTTGGGTGCAGGGGGGCAGATGGTCAGATTTCTGGGGGAAAGGTATGCATTGTACATGAGAACGTATGGTATTTTGGAAAATCATAGGATATGAAACTGTGAAAAAGAGGAGAAACTTTGTTTTTTAATTTGATTGCAGTTGCTACATATTTTCCCCCTTATATGCTCAAGTCTTCTTTTGAGATTTACCCATCCTTATTAGCAAATACTGTATTTGCCTCATAAGGCACCCATAGGTGAAGTGAGCATCCATTTATATGGTCCAAATGGTTATATCTATTTGCAAAATCCTATTGATTTCAATATTTAAATCAATGCTTACATTTATTGTTAATCCCTGCAGTAATTTTTGCAGGCTTCTTCCAGCTATTCACACCTCATAAAGGACGGTTATGTTGCTGCTCACATAACTTTGCCTTTATTATCATCCTTGAAATTAACCCGACCAAATAATTTTCATGGCTGTTAGAAAAACAGAACTGACAGTAACTGATATGTGCTTGAAGGATTAACCCGCCATTCTGCATGTCAGGTAGTAGCAGTCTGATTGCTAAACAAAACCATTGTACATGTAAATAATAATTACCCAAAGTAGAAGCTATAAAGGTTTCCTTTGTATCTTCGTAAGTCACGTGTCTGATTACTGTGAGTTATATTCAACATAATGAATATGACAGAATGTAAAAACACAAAGCAATATCTAGCAAGAAAACAGCTTTGTATTTATAGTACTTAAATAATGCCTGTTTCTCATCGATGTTAATGCCCAAAACAATCATTTGATCCTCAAACCTCACTTCCTGTATAGGCTAGGCTATAGAAGTGGATTGTTTAGATGCTGAGCTGTCAAATTTTGTCTGTAATTGTGAAGTTATATAAAACTCCACTCTTCTCCTTTCTCCTTCGGGGGAGTGACCAAGAAACTAGTCTAGAAATTATTTTGTAAGGAAATTGTTTATAGTATTAACAGAACAGACAGAAATACGAGAAGACTTCTGGGGCTGCCAAAAATCTCATTTGTTGGAAGATCAGCCCTTGAGTTTGAGAAAGTTCTGTAGGAAAAATGTTATTTAAATGAGATAATTTCTGTCTCACCGAAACATAATTATTCCCTGACATCAAAAAAATATTTAGCTGGCTCCCTTGCAGTCCTCATTGCTAGGACCAATTCATGTGGCATCCCCTCTTGTACTGAGATCTTTTTTTTCTTGACACAAATTCAGGAGTATATAGGGCAGATATAACTCTTGGGTTACTCTAAAATATTTGCTTCTCTGTGGTTAGGCCTAAATCCTGCTCTGTTACTTATCTTTCTTAATTCAGCCTTTCCATAGAATGAAAAAGTTTGCTCGTATTAAGCTCTCTCTTAACTGTCTTATTTTGGAATGATGAAGAATGCTCCTTGCAAAATCGTAGTACTTTCAGCTTCTATTTACTTTGCTTTGTACTTATTCAAACCAAGCCTCAGAAACAATATTTTGTTCTTAGTAGTGAGCAACAATTAAGGAACATAAACTTCAAAAGCCTATTACTTTATTGCTGTCCTCAGAGATTATGAACCACAACGTCATCTCATGTAAACCATCATAATTCTATTGATTTAACTAATTCTATGATGATTTACAACAGGATCTCATGGATAAAAACCTACCTACTATCCTCAGAGGCAACTTTTCATTTCAGATCCCTATGTACTACCACGATCACTTCATCATTAATTCTTCATAGTAGTGTTTGCTGACTTCCTCTTTAATGTACTTTTGTTGTTCTGTTCTCATCTCTACATCTGCCTACCACATGAAACAGAAGCTTGGTGGTTGAAAGGGTGTTTTTTCTCCCATGTGCAGAGGCCTCCAGGATCTTTGTTATTCCCCAATAGAACAATGGAAAACAACTTGCATTCTTTCTTCCCAAAGCCAGGGTTGCTCTCTTCCCTTTTTAAAGAATAGAAATGAAAAGAAGAAACAGAATCATGAGCACATATGGATCCAGTTAAACATTCATTTGTATCCAGAAGCCCATATGTGTATAATATTTAAAAAGCCTTTATTTATGATGCTGAGAATGGGGGCTGTATGGAACTACTGCCGGATGAGTGCTAATGGCAGTCATATCTTTTTCAAGTGGGGGACAGTAGATCTCTGGGCCACAGTGAATGATGGATTTTTTGGGGGTCAGTGGCTGAACTCTGAAATTCAAAGAAAAAAAAAAAGAATTGGTTCAGGTCAAATCAAAACAGGTTTTTCCTTAATTTTCTGGCTAAAAGAAAAAAAGCAAAATAGTTTTTTTCAGATCATCCTGAAAAGTTATGTTTGACCTAAAATGAAATGTTCCCATTCCTATTCAGTAATTTAACCCTTTTGAAAATACTTCCTTTACTTAAATTTAGGTCCATTAAAAAAGGATAATTTGAAATGAAAAGTCAAAAGTTTGCATTTAAAAATGTCAAATGTGAACATGGAATATTTTGATATTTTCAAGATGTTCAAGAATTTTTTAAACCAAAACTATTTGCTGAATAGTCAAAATTATTCTGCATGTCAATGAAGGCAAATAATAATTAATCAATAGAGAACGTGAAAATTCATTCTTGACCTTAGTTATGCATGACTGTTATACTGCATCATAAAGTAGAACCAGATTAAAGGGGTGTACATGGCACTTAGTAACATGTGTGTTAAAGGAAATTTGTTCAGTGAGTACTAAATTAATCTTAGCAAAAAAATTCCCAATTATGTGACTCAAGAATATTTTAGGATATAAGAACACTTAAGTTTGGATAATCAAGATAACAGAGGGGATTTATAGTGGGCTGAATGATCAGGGATAAACACAAATCTGTTCAGAACAAGAGGAAGTTACTAAAAAACTGGAGTTTAGATAATCAGTACTGTTGTGTATACAGCAAGGCTCTATAGGAGGAGATAAAACAAAGGTACAATAAACTAATGAATAACTTAGATATTTTAAGGGCAGAAGGTTTTTTGGTAGCTTGACTGTTCTTTGATGTTGAGACATATGCAGATATAATGCATCTCTATTTTTTACCTTGCTAAGTAGTAATTGTTGTACTTCACAAAGTCCAGCAAGTTGGATGATATCTTATGCCAAGGGTTTTTGACCTTTTCTAAGGAGCGTACCCCTTCTGAGTATACTTCTGGTGGTGGGGAGTAGCAGCTGCCAGATGCAGAGTGGATTGGGGTGGGGGTGGCAGCGACCGGACTCAGAGCGGTGGGAGGCTTGCACACGGTGGCAGAGTGGGGGGTGGGGGTGGATGCTGCATGCGAGCTCCCCCTAGCGTCTGCCCCACCTGTGTAGGCCACAGAGGGGAGCCACTACCCTCAGCCCCCCAGCTCTGCTCTTCGGAGGCAGTGGCAAGGGTGGTGGGTGGCAGTGCTTCATCCCTGCGTGCACCCCCTAGCCCTTTTCCAAGTACCCCCGGTTGACAACCCCTGCTTTAAACAGGTTGGATGTTTTGATGAACTTATGCAAATCTGTTGGCTGTAGAACTGGTCTTTCAATTACTCACCCACAAACATAAGCAATTAAAAGCCTGCTCAGATCTCCTTATAGTCTCTGAGCCACAAATAACATGGGAATAGCTATTTGTGTGGTACTACAAAATACATACTCTAAGATAAAAGCAAAAAAAAATTAGAAGTGCTTAAAAGTTAAAAACAACTGAACTCTACTTAACTTTAAAAATAC
>NW_017729026.1:2776858-2777581 GCF_001723915.1 Gavialis gangeticus | reverse complement strand
TACAAAATACATACTCTAAGATAAAAGCAAAAAAAAATTAGAAGTGCTTAAAAGTTAAAAACTTAACTGAACTCTACTTAACTTTAAAAATACATCCAGCTTTACTCTCAAGTGAAGGTTGGAGGTCATTTCATCTTATAATTCAGCTGTTTCACTCATCTGTTGCTCTAACACTTTAATTATTACAATATCTTGTCATTGTAAACAATGTGAATTATGGCTGATAGGCAATGGCAGTTTTAATGGGTTATATTGTTACAAGAAAATGTAGATAGTCTTTCAAATAGTCTTTCAAAAAAACCCCGACAAATGCTGATCCTATTGGGTCTATTTCACAAGAATCTAGGACATGGCACTGTGGTGAAAATGTATACACCTGTCTACAGCGAATTAAAGCTTATAACCACTATTAAGGTATAACTGTACTATTACCCCTACTAGTAAAATATTTGAGATTGATTTGAAAGAAGAGACTGAAAGAAACCATTGAGAAGGAAAGACCAAATTCCAAAAAGCAACAGGATGGTATCTTGTAGTTTACCTGTAGTACATCTATACCTAGTGAAGCTAATATTTCTTAGATGGGGGAGGGAGGAAAATATGTTCTGAAAAGTTAGATCTCCCCAAGTCTCTCTGCAATACACTAAACATGTATAAGATGGCTTTGTTATGCTTTTGTTATACGTGACGAGAATTCTTTAGGTGGCAAATATTCTTGTCCTC
>NW_017729026.1:2758850-2771858 GCF_001723915.1 Gavialis gangeticus | reverse complement strand
AGCCCAAAACTGGATGCAGTACTCCAGCTGCGGCCTCACCAAGGCCACGTACAAGGGGAGAATGATGTCCCGGGATTTGCTTGAGAAGTATCTATGGATGCAAGCCAGCATTTTGCTCGCTTTACTAGCCGCAGCATCGCACTGCAGGCTTATGTTCATTTTGTGGTCAATGATGACCCCCAAGTCTCTTTCGTCCATAGTGCTAGCCAGCATAGCACTGCTGAGCCTATAAGGATGCTGCAGGTTTTTCTTCCCAAGGTGGAGAACCTTGCAATAGCAGTTTAATGCAATAGCAGTTAGATTCTGTAACCCGCTTACTTAGCACTATTATTAACTTTATATGGGTGTCTGTTTGAAAAGAATCAAGATAATATCAAATTATGGAATCTCTGGCAAAACAGTAGACCGCTTCAAAGCAAACCAAATACAAGAGATTTCTTAGTCTGGCATTTGCTTACTTACATAAGCAAGGTCTGAAAGTTTTATGTGTTTATTACACCTTTTGGCAGCATTTTGGGACAGAATTGGAATGCTCTAAACTTTCTAGCTTTTATCAGACAAAGATAATCTTTGTCACTTCTCTATGTCTCCCATCCACTGCTTCACACTCCCAAGAGATATATAGAGCAACTTCAGTTCTTTTTTGGTTTCATTTTTTTTCCTTCAGTTTGTTTCTTTTACCTCTTTGCACCTGTTTTCAAAATGCTCTGTTAAGTTATTCCTCACTCCTAGGAGAGACATATGGACTCAGAGAACCCCAGTCATGGAATCTTCCTTAGTGTCGTGGGACAGAAATAGATCCCTCCAAATAAACTGTTTAGCTAAACACAGATGGCTTCTTCATGAGAGGACACGATGACTTCAGAAGATGGGCAATACCACACACACATTGGTGAGTAAATCTCAGACTATGAATCGTCTTGTGGGCTATAATTACTTTGAAGACAGGCCTTCTGTAAAGGCAAACTTTGTTCAGGGATCAGCCTGGGGAATATTCTGTAAATCTGTGAATCATTTCAGCTGCAAACACTTCCGTTAGGTGTACTTGATAAAAGCCATAGACTTTCTTAGAGTGGTTGGAAAGTCCCTGCTAATTGTTCAGTTGATGTCTCCCGAGTGTGAATTTCATCGAGCTTTTGTTCCTGAATGTACTTATTTTGAGCAAACTCATGAAAGTCCTAACTGTTTTACACCAATAAAAAGGATGGAACATAATGCTTTGAGTCAAAAACTAAATTATTTTCAAATGGAAACAAAGATCACTTTTTGCACAATCTTTGTGGTGTTTATGTTAAACTGGAGAAGACAAATGGACCCGAGGACTGGTCAAAAGTTAACGGAAACAACTGTTATACCATCCAGGCCTCACTGAGACCTTAAGACGGTCATGTTCCTTGAAAACTAAAAAGAAAAAAAAATCTAATTTTATTGTGAAAAGTATTGAAATATTGAAATTAAACATGGACATGGGAAGGTATTCCTTTTTTTTTTTTTCGGTTTCTCAGTTTTTGTATTTCTTTTCTTCCTCCTTTTAAGTGGCTAAAAGTAAAAAGTAAAAAACAAACCCAGCTGTGCTCTGCTCTGCCATGCCCATCAGGCTGCAGAGGCCCCAGGGGAGGGCAGCAAGGCAGGGAGCCCAAGTCCACAGAGGGCATCCCACCCCCACCCCACACACAGATATGGAGGGCACATGCCCCCTCTGTCCCCCAGTGGTGGGGAGCTGGCCTCCCCACCCTGACATAAGCCACCCACAGAGCCATCCCAATCCTTGCTGGGCCCTGTGGCCGTGCATTGTGATCCCGGGCCCCAAGCCCCAAACGTTGACCAGCCGGACAGCAGCCCTAGCCCCAGCCCTGCCCTGCACAACTCCATCCCTCCCTCCTTATGTGGGTCTCAATTTTTCTCCACGACTTACCTGTGGGAGCTGCTCTCCAGTATGCCTGGTAGCATCTCCCTACCTGACCATCCTCCTCCCACTCCCCACAACCCCTTGCAAGCTGGAACTCAGCCACTCTTCAGAAAGATCTTTGCAAAAAAGCAAAATCCACCTGTTCCCCTGTTAAAATGGAAAAATCTATGTTTTTCTCTGGTAAAGGGAGAAATCTGTGTTTTTCCCATTTTTTTCACGGGAAACAGAAAACCCAGATCCTTGCAAATCACTGAACAGCTAAGTAATTCAAATGACTGTGGTATGCATTGTTACTGGAGCAATCGGCTACACTGCTGATCTAATAATTGGTTAGTAGAGATTGTAACTCTAGTAAACTACTTAACTTTTTATATATTCTAGGAATATCCAAAGAAGCGTGTTTCTTTTATCTTCCTGTAACTAGCAGCTAATTTAAACTTGGATCAAACTCAAATAACTCTACCAAAGTTTCATTGTCTTCTATAAACTATTACATCATTACCTAGGCATAGTTATGATGCATAGATAGGCCCAAAGCCTATAATGAACCCCATATGGCCCCATGCAGAACCTCACTGAAGTCAAAAGTCTGACTTACTCAGAGCTCATTATAGATTGGCTGAAAAAAGGTATTTGCTGCTGTATATATATCTAGAGAAAGAGAGAGGAAAATATAGAAATATAGTTAGATATATATTTATTTCTATTGACCAATACATATCAAGAAATTTGCTTTCATTTGTGAGGTACTGTGAGATACTGGTTGCAGTGTGTATATATGCATGTGTATGTATGCATTCATATATGTATTTACAGTACACACTACCCTCTACTGGTAGGAATCAGCAACCTGCTTTCATGGGTATTATAAACAGAACTAACTGGAAAACAAGGGATAAAAATGAAAATAAAAAATAAACCTTGGATCTTCTTTGTATCTCTCCAAACTAGTTCTGAATGTATTTGTTAAAAGAAAATATTTTTCCTTTAAAAATTCTGTTTTTTCAGTTTTCTTTCATCAACATTTCATTCCAATGAAATACTTGAAATTATCGTTATAAACAGCTGTGGTTATAAAGTAAAATATTGCCAGAGCTAAGAGATATCCTGCAGCCCAAACAGTATGAGGAAGTAGTTTTGCCATCCGCACAAAGAATTGTAAAACAATGGCTACTTGCAACCTCTGGTGTAATTAAGCTAAAAATCTGTTCAAGATCGATCTGGGATGTATTTGTTCTATTGTCTGGTGAAGACATATCAGCTTCTATAGCTATTGGCACATGAGGAGTAAGTTGGCTAGCATCAAATCCATCTGCATTTTACTCCCCAGTCTAAATGGCCAAGTACCCATTTATAGTTGATTTAAATGGGGAAAACCTTCAACACAAGTCCAAAATAAGGCTTTGAATTTACAGCTTCTGAAACCATAGCAAGGCACCTCAACCACATTGTAACCAGACCCCACTGGTGTACACACTAATGTGAAAACCTCTTGGCTAGCTTATTGCATGTGCATAATAGATACTTGAAGAGGAGCTTCCTTCAACTGGGGAAAGTATGTAGTAGACTGGCAAGGTTGCAAGCGTGGCAGTTTCTTTTACTGGTCGCAGCCTTCACGATGTGTACCACACCACCAATATTCATAACACCTAGAGGAAAGGACCACTGGGAACAGAATTAGCTCAATTGTATTTTACATTTACTTCCACGGTATACAGCCATAACACTCATGAAGTCCTGAGTTACACAAATTCATTGCATATGCCATCCAAAAATAGGCTAGTAATTTCAAGTAATTTGAGCCAAACAGACCTTAAAACTGACCTTTCCTTTATCTCCCTTTGTTTGTGTTATTGTAGCTTTATCCAATCAAAAACTTTTTCTCTGGCTTTCTAACCACTAAAATTAAGTTCAGTAGGTTATTAAGAAATTACGAGTCTATTCAGAGCTTATCAGTTGCTATTAACAAGTCAAGCACTAAAGCATCAATTTGTGATTAATTAAGTACTAGCCTTAGGAAGTGGATTTGATTGTAGGGGCACACTAGACTGAAAACACTTTTTTTCATTTTCTATGCATTTCATCATTATCTGGAAGAATCAAGAAAGGAAAAAACAGGAGATAGTAATATCACTGTATGTATAAAAGCATGTTATCAGCAACATATTCAATAATAAAGCCAAATTAAAGTGGTTTTGCTCCATGGTTCTTAGGAAGTGTTTATAGACCATGATATCCGTTTTTGAAGCAGCAGTAAAACTGTATTTCATAGTTTGCCCAACTGTGCTCCTAACTCTGCTGCATTTGATTTATTGGCTGGGAACACTGCACCAGGTAGTGAGGCAATCAACTGAGATCATTAAATATGGATGCAATTATGTTCCTAACAATCAACCATAATATATGCCAGCAGCATCACAAGTCTTTGCTTAGTACTAAACAAAAGACAAAAAGCAAGAAACAACATACAAAAGGTCATTTCCTAAATGTTTGGTATTCAGTCAAATATAAAGAGATGCAACAGTGATGGAATGACATAAGAAACCAGTTCAATGTTTTACATTTTTGAAGTAACCTGCAGTTAAGTGGTTTATTTCCTAATATTTGTTGTGTGCTATTTAATAAGGAAAAATGAACTGATTCAATACTTAGGAATCTACTGTTTAGAGCAGATAAATAGGAATAATAGATTTCATAGATTTCCTAGACATTAGGGCTGGAAGGGACCTTGCAAGATCATTGGATCCAGCCCCCGCCCAAAGGGGTCAAATGATCCCAGCAAGACAGGCATCCAAGTGTTTCTTAAAGGAATCTAAAGTAGGAGCTTGCACCACCTCTGAGAGGAGTCTAGTCCAGGCTCTGGGGACTTGGACAGTAAAGAAGTTTTTCCTTAAGTTCAGCCAGAAATGGTCATCGAAGAGTTTGTGACCATTGGACTACAAGTCTTCCCATGGGTGCCCTGGTGAACAGATGTTCTCCCAGTTCCTGATGTATGCCCCTTATATATTTATAGTCTGCCACCAAATCACCCCTAAGTCTGTGCTTTTCCAGGCTGAAGAGTCTTAAGTCTCTCAGCCTCTCCTCATAAGGCCTGCTCTTCTGTCCTCTGATCATTCTCATGGCTCTTTTCTGGACTCTCACGAGCTTCTCCACATCCTTTCTGAATTGTGGAACCCAGAATTGGACACAATATTCCAGCTGTGGTCTCACCAAGGCCGAGTAAAGTGGGAGGATGACTTCTCAGGTCTTGTTTGAGATGCATCGAAAGATGCAGGCCAGAGTTTTGTTTCCTTTGCTGGCTGTGGCATCACATTGGTGGCTCATGTTCCCTTTGTGGTCAGTCATGACCCCCAAGTCTCTTTTAGATGTGGTGCTAGCTAGCCTAGCACTGCTAAGCCTATAAATGTGGTATAGATTCTTTCTCCCAAGGTGGAGTACCTTGCATTTCTCGGTGTTGAATACCATCAGGTTTTGATCCACCCATCTTGTAAGCTTGTTGAGGTCAGCCTGGACTGCCAGCCTATCCTCTAGGGTGGCTGCACTTCCCCATAGTTTGGTGTCATCAGCAAACTTAGCCAGTCCACTTATAACACCTGAATCCAGTTAATTTATAAACACATTTAAGAGTACAGGTTCAAGAACAGAGTCCTGGCGGTTGCCACTGGTTATAGTGCACCAAGTTGATTTGGTTCCATCAACTATCCCTCTCTGGGTCCGTCCACAGAGCCAGTTCCCCAGCCATCAGGTCGTGAAATTGTCTAGGCCGCAATTCTCCAATTTTTCCATGAGGACATCATGGGACACCAGGTCAAAGGCTTTCTTAAAGTCCAAAAACATGATATCCACCTCTTCTCCTTTGTTCAGGTGATGCATCACCTTGTAATAGAAGGAAATCAGGTTGGTCAGACAAGATCTACCTGCCACGAAGCTGTGGTGGCTCTCTCTAAGAATATTACCTTCTGATGTTGGTAATGGTTCCCTTGATGATTTTTTCCAAGATTTTTCCAGGGATTGAGGTCAAACTAATTGGTCTGTAGCTCCCTGGAAATTCCCTTCTCCCTTTCTTGATGATAGGCACCATATTGGCCCTCTGCCGATTGTCAGACACCTTGCCCAAGCACCACAAGTTCTTGAATATCCTCACCATAGGCTGTGCTATGTCAGCTAGTTCCTTTAGCACTCCTGGGTGCATTTCATCTGGGCCGGTTGATTTGTGGATGTCACAAAACCAGTGGTAATGATGGATGCAGGTTCACCATTCCCCTGGTGATCCTGCCTCTTGTCAGGCAGGGTAATCCCACTGGGCTGATGGAAGACCAACATGAAGTAGTCATCAAGGAGATTGGCTTTTTCCTGGATGTCAGTTATCAGCTGCCCCACTTGGTTTAGTAAGGGTACAATGTTACCCTTATTCTTTTTCCAACTTCCCCCATTTTTGAAGAAGGACTTTTTATTGTCCTTGATTTGAGTGGCCAGTTTGAGATCAGTTTCAGCCTTGGCTTTCCTGGTTTGATCTCTACAGGTGTGGACTAGGGCTAAGTAGTCATTCTTAGTGGTGCTTCCCTTCTTCCATCCTTTATAAGCTTCTTTTTTTAGGTGTAGGAGGTCCTTGAGTTCCCTATTGTGCCAATAGGGTCATCCATCCCTTTTACTACTTTTTCTGTGGGTTGGCATGGACTTCCCTTGTGCTTCAAGTATTGCATCCTTGAGAAGCGACCATTCATCATGAACATTCCTCCCTACCAGATTGTGATTTCTCAGGGCCTGAACAAGTAACCTCCTAAGTTTGTAGAAGTTGGCCTTCCTAAAGCTGAGGACTTCCATATTGCTGACTGACTTGGCAGCTTTGTGGTGAATAGAAAAAGTGATTCACTCATGCTCATTGTCTCCCAGCTTCTCTTTGATTCTCAGGTCACTGTAGATCATCCCCTTTGGCCAGTACCTGGTCCAGCAGTTCCTTGCCCCTTGTCAGTCCATAGACTTCTTGAGACAAATAAAATTAATCCATGCTTCTGAGGAAGCATTGCGACCAATCGGATATGGCTGAGTGCTCTTCCCATGAGATGTCCGGGTAGTTAAAGTCGCCCATGTCAACCAGGTACCGAGAGCATTCAGCTTCAGCCAGTTCCCTTGTGAACTCATGGTCAAGTTCTTGCTCTTTATTAGGGTGTCTGTATTAGACTCCTACTGTTATATCCCCTTCACCATGTTCCCTCCTTATTCTTACCCAGAGGGTCTCAAGTCGCACTCCTTGGTTGCCAATCTCTGCCTGTAGGGAAGTGTATTCCTCTTCCACATAGAGAGCTACACCCCCGCCCTTTCTTGCAACACAAGCTCTCCTGTACAAGGAATAGCCATCTATACCTGTGGTGCAGTCGTAAGTGGAGTCTCACCAGGTCTTCATTATCCCTATGAGATTGTAATCATTACTGTTTAGGAGTAGGGCCAGCTCCTCCTGTTTGTTGCCCAGGCTTCTGGCATTTGTGTAAAGGCAAGTGAGCTTGCCATTGTAGGCCCTAGGTTTCCCTGCACTCCTGGAAGAGCCCTGTCCCTGGGGTGGGGTAGGAGTTTGTTTCCTTGTACAGCCTGACCTAATCATTTGGTGACTGATGCCTGGTGGGCTTGCACCAGTGATTTTCTGCCCATCCCCAGCAAACTTAGTTTAAAGCCCAGTCAAGCAGGTCAGTCACTCTGGCTGAGAAGAGGTTTTTCCCAATCCAAGTGAGGTGGAGGCTGTACCTTTCCAATAACTTGCTGGCTCTCTCTCTGAAGTGTAGACCATGGTCATAGAAGACAAAGCCTTCATGATGGCACCAGCACTACAGTCATCTGTTTACTTCCTGAATTCTTCTCACCCTTCTATGCCCGTGATCCATAAAGGGAAGGATCAAGGAGAAAACCACCTGCTCTCCCAACCCTTTGAGCCCCACTCCTAGAGTCCCGTAGTCATTCATGACCCAGCTGGGATTGCTCCAAGCGGTGTCATTTATGCCCACATGGATAAGGAGTATGAGGTAGTGGTCTGAGGCCCAGATGAGTTTTGGGATCCTTTCAGCTACATCCCAGACACGGGCTCCTGGGAGGCAGCAGACCTCATGGGCTGAAGGGTTGGGGTGGCAGATTGCTCCCTCAGTCCTCTGCAAGAGCGAATCTCCCACAACATATATCTTGGAATCTATTCTCTGCTGTACCATCAGCCTGCTGCATATGGCCTTGGCCAATTCACTCAGTTTTAATGAATTTAAAATTCTGTGCCTCAATTTTTATGAGTTATATGGGTTTCAAATAATTGTCACAGCTATCATGTGAAAAGTATTATGTGAAAAGTATGGTTGTGATCTTCAGAGGAAAGGTGTTAGGGCACTTCCTCAGCCTGACGAAGGGTGTTTGTGCCTGAAAGCTCACTAAGAAGAATTTTACACCTATTTGAGCTGGTCTAATAAAAAATATCGGATTACCCAAAGAATCTTGTCTACCTATGTCCTTAGACCAACATGGCTACAACCTATACCCCTCAAGAAACACAAAGCACTCAATGGTCTGATTTTAATTCATTTGCATAAGTTTGTACCTGATTGGTGGAAAAATCTATTAGGTACAAACATGCTGTGCAAATGTGTTAAATTTGGGAAGGCAAATTTTCTTATTTTTTTTATTACCACAAGAAAACATGATTCTACTGAACCTAAAGTTTTTTGGGTGTATATTGAAATGAAATGAATATATACCACAATGCAGTGCTTTTCAAGTATGAATTACTCTGAAATACATCTGGTACAGAACATACTGAGTTTGAGAACAGCCTGTGGCCCAGTATCTGATTTGTTAATCCACACTGCTTGAATTTGTAAATAAATACTCTTTCCACAATGTGATAATCCCTTTAAGCCATCTGGAAGAGAGACTTTAAGTATCTTAAAGAAACAGGCGCAAAGGAATTGCAAAACAGAATACCACTGCTTGTTTAGTTTAATATTGTAGATGGCTTTCAGAGCCAAAATCCCACTATTAACTCAGTGAGAGTGTGGAACTGTGGGCTTTGAGTAGTGATTAGAATATTAATAAACTTGGCTGTAGTTGCTATACATGGAAACCAACTAATATTTAAAGAGCCAAGACAGTTGCTTATACTTCCACTTGCTTATTGCCTTTCTGAACCATATTATAATGTGTCAGTGTTTAAACTTGTGACCCTTAGTCACCATGGAAAAGATTACAAAATCTGTGAAAAAGCAAAGGACAAAGGAGATGAGAAGCTAGGCATAGAGACAAGATATAAAAGCAGGCAGCCAAATAGGTGGAATACAGGTCTAGTTATGAGCAAGTTTTAATTTAGGAAAGGAAAATACAGGATAAAACAGTTATGGCTGTGCACTACTTCTCAGGTAAATCATGGAAGCAAAAGATGATAAAAGTCTTTGGGGAAAAGACCCAATTACCACCCATTTACTGATGACCTGGATAATCCTTTTGTTTTCCTTCTTGAGAAGACAGGGGGTTTTGTGGTATCTTTTACTGAATAAGCTGTGGAATTGGGAGAAAGCTTTGACAAGCTGTTAGGTATCTGCTGCCCTTCTTCAGGTTGAGTACAATGAAGGCTGAGTATCATGAAGTTTTTTAAGTACTTTGAGACTGTCCCTTTTCAAGACATTTATTTTTTAAGAATTTGCTTTAAACCTAGTTGTTGATTAAAACAAGTTCTACATTAGATCTGCTTGTCCTCTCTGTTGTAAGTAAATGAAAACTAAATGGCATGTTTTTATGGTGGAGGGCCTGGAAGCTAAGTCTTCATACCTCCAATCATGAGGCAGTCTCCCCACAGGTGCATCAGTGGAATCAGGCAGTTTTTTGGGGGGATGATACAAGATTGAATCAGAACTGCCACGTCTAGTAATACCAATGTGTTCCTGTTCAACTGATGTCAATTACTAGTACATAAGTCTGATTTAGTTAGCAGTATCTTATAAGAGACCTCTTCTATTGAGCGTGGCCTCTTAAGATCTTGAAGACAAAAAGCTAGCAGCAACGTGCCTTCCTCAGAACATACTACAGTCCATTTGTCACTATTCTCAACACTATTATCATATATAAAAGACTGAGACTAAAGCATGTTTTTCAAATAAAACGAAAACATGCAGACATTTTTGTAAGAGAGAAACATTTTGGGATACACTCCCTTGATTTTTATTGGGTTATTTTTTTAACTGCTTGATAATTTGCAATCTTTATGACTCTCAACAATTAAAACTCATTAGCAAGGTTCTATTACAGGAAACCCTCACTATTTGGGGGTTCGGCATTCGTGGTTTCAAATATTCGTGAATGCGGAACCCACTTCTTAAATAAACTTAAAGGAGCCCCTTGGAAGCTCTGCGCTCGCTGCCTCTGGGCTCCTGCCACCAGGCTCCTGCCACTGCTGCTGCGCTCCCACCACCAGGCTCCTACTCTCCCCAGCACAGCCAGGCCACCCCACCTCCCAGCCTCCAGGGCACTGAGTTCATGAATGCAGACAGTGTTCATGAACCTAGTGCCTTATTCACAAATTTCGCCATTCACAGGAGATATGTGAACATATCCCCCACAAATGGTGAGGGACACCTCTATATATAAAAATATATAAGATAGTGGAGGACTAGAGATCTCACTCACAATAGAATATTTTCTTTAGCATTCTGCTCTCACAGAATTATAGATATTAGAGAACGGAAAGACATGCATGATCGTATTAGCGATTCCCATAAAACGTGAGGATCATTCACAGCAGATACTCTTCTGTGCCTTGTCCAATCTAACCTTAAATAACATAAACAATAGGACCTTCATGATTCTTCCTAAGATATGTGTACCAGGTTGAACTGTGAGAAATCCTCTTAATTAGCTCATGGTTTCTTGTGCCTTAATGCTGAGTGCCTGACAGTCAGACTCCTAACATGAAGCAATAAACACAATTTCAGGCATTTGTTCTGCAGTTCTAAATACTTCAACCATAATTTTGTTTTTTTCACGAAGCAGGCTCACAGGTTTATGTACTCTGTTGATATTACACCAATATTGTCCTGTAAATAGTTCATCATTATTCATGTGGGTTATTCTCAGGACAGCATGAATATTTTTAAAAGATTAATACCATATATAAGTGATGTGTTGGCTTGTGAAAGGAGCTGTATTAGCAGCCTGAAGGGCACAAATCCACAACTCATCTGAAAGAAGAGGTACAGCCTAAGCATTGGCATCATATGCTTACCCCCACTGCCCTACACCGTATTACAATCCTCATCTAGAAGGACTATTTCTTGTCCTGCTTCATGTAAATAACTTAAATGTATGCTTTAAGTTCATCCCTCTCAAGAAAGCATATGCTACAGTTCCACATATATTTAAGTGCTCAGTTGTAGAGGGGATATTGGGAACTCCAGAACTGAGAGGTTTCTCTAATTATTCTTCAGCAATTTGGCTGAGACCACCAGCAAGTGTGCCAACAGATGCCAGCTGAAGTGGTTTCAGTGGTGTGTACATCACTGGGAGCTGAACTAAGGTTAAGAACTTCTCTCTCATAAACCACTAAACAATTGTCATATGGTAATGTATGCTCAGTTGTATGAATTATGCTGTTGCATTTACTTTTACAACTGAAAATTTGCAGCTGGACACATTTCTCCTCACTCTCCCTTGGTTAAAAGGGAATAAAATGGAGATGATTTAAATCCTTGCTGTGAGTGTATCTCAATAAGATTATAGAAGCTCCAGGAGAAATTGTTTTTTTTTAATATTATTTTCCTAAATGTTTCTCAGACTGAAAGAAACCAACCCCAATCCTTTCACAAGTATGGGCTTCCTGAGGTTTCCCCTGTTCCCCTGCTTTACAATGCCTTTAGCTACCTCAAATTAAAAGGGAATCATTGTGCTTTTTGTGGTCTGACCATCATCTCAAGCTTCTAGTCACTGACCAATGTTTACAGTTTTCGATTAAGGTCAGAGGAACTATTTTTTAAACAAAAGATAAGAAATTATCATACCAAGAAAGTGACATTTTTACAATGAATCTAATTATTATGATTGACCCTGCTTGTTTGTTCATTAAAAAATGAAGCAGAATGGTCAATGTCTGCCAAGGAAAATACTTTCAGCCATTTCAATTACTGTTTTAATTGGCCAGGCCTTCCTGCCAGATTATCCTCTAATCTGTGCAAGAATGTTATTTGGAAAAGATGAAGTATGCCTGACTTGGAGGCCGCATTCATCACTTCAGCACATTCTAGGCCCCATAACTTTCCTTCAGCACACCCAGATCACTTTACTTTTCTAGATTGTATAAAAGACCTATTTGTCACTATCATCTTGCTGAAATGTCTGAGGAAATCAGTGTGTCATGATCTAAAGACAAGAAGTATGACAGAGCTCATCACCCTCTCCTCCCCCTGAAAAATAGCTTGTGGTTACATTCTCTCACAGAAGCTGTTTTGTTTGAGTAACATTACGTGAAAAATTATGGGCAAGTTGGCTTTATGGTCAAGAACTCAGACCACCCCTCAGCCCATGTCTACACATGTGCTTAACTGCAGAGTATACTAATTAGCAGCGGAGTAAAACATCACCATCTACATGTGCAACACTATTAGGCCACAGTAAACTAATTAATGCTGCCGTAAGTACTGTTGGGGATAGTACTATTTTACGGAAGGGTAATTAACTGTGATTTAATGTACATCTGCTGCCTAGCCACATGATTCTGCACTTTCAGTACCCTCATGCTGCAGCTAGCCTCTTCACTTCCTGACAGTGCCCCCCAGAGCCTGGGGCCAACCGCCTGTGCCTCCTGCCAGCCCAGGCCGAGCAGGCCAGGAGTTGCTCCACCCCAGGTCAAATTGCTCCACCCCAGTTCAAATTGCTGCTGTTCCAAGTGTATGTGTAGATGCGGCACCTAGGAGTAGTTTACTCTGGCTCAAACTGCTCTGGAGTTTATTTCTTCAAATTATTTGCACATGTAGATACATGCTCAGAGTCTTCAAATTAATATCACATATTTAATTGAAACTCTTTTTGATACTAAGCAAGAGTTTTTAGGCCTTCACTGCTTCTGTTCTCTCAAATTTAAAAGC
>NW_017729026.1:2753506-2753850 GCF_001723915.1 Gavialis gangeticus | reverse complement strand
CTTCCTGTGTAATTCTGGCCATATTACCTAACAATAGGGATCTTATTAATAGAGATCTTATAGGGATCTTCGGGATCTTTTCAAATTATGTATTTGAAAAGGATAGGAAATTTGAGGGGGCAACAAATATTGGAATAAGCTATAACATAGACTAGCATGGAATAGCATAAAGTGTTACAATGATTGTCTTGCTGCTTATCTGGGAACACCTGCAGAGTTGGCCCTCAGCCTAGCGACATATGGAATATATCTCGTTTTTACCTGAGTCACCTGAGTGTCACCCATATCTACTGAGATTAAAAATGAGAGAGACCTTGAAGGAAGGAAGGTTTTAGATATCAAGA
>NW_017729026.1:2744604-2748506 GCF_001723915.1 Gavialis gangeticus | reverse complement strand
AATTTGCAGCTGGACACATTTCTCCTCACTCTCCCTTGGTTAAAAGGGAATAAAATGGAGATGATTTAAATCCTTGCTGTGAGTGTATCTCAATAAGATTATAGAAGCTCCAGGAGAAATTGTTTTTTTTTAATATTATTTTCCTAAATGTTTCTCAGACTGAAAGAAACCAACCCCAATCCTTTCACAAGTATGGGCTTCCTGAGGTTTCCCCTGTTCCCCTGCTTTACAATGCCTTTAGCTACCTCAAATTAAAAGGGAATCATTGTGCTTTTTGTGGTCTGACCATCATCTCAAGCTTCTAGTCACTGACCAATGTTTACAGTTTTCGATTAAGGTCAGAGGAACTATTTTTTAAACAAAAGATAAGAAATTATCATACCAAGAAAGTGACATTTTTACAATGAATCTAATTATTATGATTGACCCTGCTTGTTTGTTCATTAAAAAATGAAGCAGAATGGTCAATGTCTGCCAAGGAAAATACTTTCAGCCATTTCAATTACTGTTTTAATTGGCCAGGCCTTCCTGCCAGATTATCCTCTAATCTGTGCAAGAATGTTATTTGGAAAAGATGAAGTATGCCTGACTTGGAGGCCGCATTCATCACTTCAGCACATTCTAGGCCCCATAACTTTCCTTCAGCACACCCAGATCACTTTACTTTTCTAGATTGTATAAAAGACCTATTTGTCACTATCATCTTGCTGAAATGTCTGAGGAAATCAGTGTGTCATGATCTAAAGACAAGAAGTATGACAGAGCTCATCACCCTCTCCTCCCCCTGAAAAATAGCTTGTGGTTACATTCTCTCACAGAAGCTGTTTTGTTTGAGTAACATTACGTGAAAAATTATGGGCAAGTTGGCTTTATGGTCAAGAACTCAGACCACCCCTCAGCCCATGTCTACACATGTGCTTAACTGCAGAGTATACTAATTAGCAGCGGAGTAAAACATCACCATCTACATGTGCAACACTATTAGGCCACAGTAAACTAATTAATGCTGCCGTAAGTACTGTTGGGGATAGTACTATTTTACGGAAGGGTAATTAACTGTGATTTAATGTACATCTGCTGCCTAGCCACATGATTCTGCACTTTCAGTACCCTCATGCTGCAGCTAGCCTCTTCACTTCCTGACAGTGCCCCCCAGAGCCTGGGGCCAACCGCCTGTGCCTCCTGCCAGCCCAGGCCGAGCAGGCCAGGAGTTGCTCCACCCCAGGTCAAATTGCTCCACCCCAGTTCAAATTGCTGCTGTTCCAAGTGTATGTGTAGATGCGGCACCTAGGAGTAGTTTACTCTGGCTCAAACTGCTCTGGAGTTTATTTCTTCAAATTATTTGCACATGTAGATACACGCTCAGAGTCTTCAAATTAATATCACATATTTAATTGAAACTCTTTTTGATACTAAGCAAGAGTTTTTAGGCCTTCACTGCTTCTGTTCTCTCAAATTTAAAAGCATTAAAGCAACCGTCCAAGTTAGACAAAGTTCTGCCCTGTAACTTAACATGCTTGATTTTCTTAGGATGTATCTGAACCTAACCACGTGAGCCTGAAGTTAAGACTGAGAATTAAAAATGTCAAACAAGCCTAAGAAACTTTTAAACTATTAAATAAAACTATTCATGTGATGAAGACACTAGATCTAGGTTCAGTTCCTTGCTCTACTAAAGACTTCCTGTGTAATTCTGGCCATATTACCTAACAATAGGGATCTTATTAATAGAGATCTTATAGGGATCTTCGGGATCTTTTCAAATTATGTATTTGAAAAGGATAGGAAATTTGAGGGGGCAACAAATATTGGAATAAGCTATAACATAGACTAGCATGGAATAGCATAAAGTGTTACAATGATTGTCTTGCTGCTTATCTGGGAACACCTGCAGAGTTGGCCCTCAGCCTAGCGACATATGGAATATATCTCGTTTTTACCTGAGTCACCTGAGTGTCACCCATATCTACTGAGATTAAAAATGAGAGAGACCTTGAAGGAAGGAAGGTTTTAGATATCAAGAAGTGGCTCCAGGCTCTAGTACCTGATACAAGTGTCAGTTATAATGACAGAAAGGGACCTATTGCAGAAGTAGTAGCCCTAAAATTATGCATTAATGATATTTCAGTCTGGCACTTGTGAAAAATGTAGTCATCACCAGGGATCCTGATTTTCCCTGATAAAAAAATTACAAATCTCTGATAAAAAACTGCAAATTCTCTGATAAAAAATCCAAAATCCCTGATCAAAATTAAAGGACCCCCACAGGCCACCCCCAGCCCTGCTACTGCCCCTCACTCCCCACCACCACCTCCCCAGTTCTGCTCATGCCCCTTACTTCCCCCACAACAGCCCTCCAGCCCCACACATGCAGACACAGTACAGACACACAAACATACACACACATAACCTAGCAGGTAGGTGTGTGTGGGGAGAAACGAAGGGGCTGGGGGGCAGATTAAGAATGGGGGAGGAGAGCATCTCTGTACCTGCTCCCAGGAGGGGGGTGGCCTGCAGGTCACACACATATCGCCCGGCCGGAGAGGGAAGAAGCTCACATGCAGGTACTGCCACCACACTGCTGCTGCTGGGGGGAAGCTGGCTGGGGGCTGAGGGAGCAAGGGGGTGTTGAGGGAAGGCATGGAGTGCCAGGCACTCCTGGTGGGGCTTTGCGCAACAATTTCCCATCCCTCAGCCCAGACAGGTGACCAGGCAGGTTGGGGGGAAACAGACCACGACCTGGGGCAGGGCAGCAGAGCGGCAAGGGGCACTGCCAGCCCCATGCAACACAGTGCAGTGCCCCCCCACCCCCGACCTCAGCTTACTCTGTGTCCACTCCCAAAAGCAAGGCTGGGGGGGAGAGGGCAGGGTTGCCCCTCTGTGGGCCTCACACATAGTGCCCAGTTTGGGGGGAGAGGGGGATGCATGCAGCAGCCATCACCACCACCACTGCACTGCTGCCACTGCACTTCAAATCACTTGCCCGTGGCCAGAGGTGGGAAAGCCGCATGGGACATGGTGGTGCAATGGCAGCCACTGCATTTGAGCCCAGGCTCCTCCCGTGTTGGGCAGGCACTGCCCAGTGGTGGGAAAGCTGCACGGGACATGGGGCGTGGTGGTGTGGTGGTGGCCACTATATGTGAGCCTCCCCCTCCCACCCCTGCTGGCCAAGCAGACACGTGAGGCCTGCAGAGGGGCACTGCTGCCCTCACCCCTGCTCTGGGCAAGTTGCCATAAATCACCATATTTACTGTGCAGTATAGATATGCACATGTAGACACATGCCCATACTGCACAGTAATTTTGGTTACTACCCAGTAAATGTGCATGTGTAGACATACCCACTATAATCTACCTGATTCCTGAAATTCTTTCTACAAACTACAGGTGCTAATGACTCTTCATCCTTTTTATAGGTCTTTATCTTCCATTAATCAAGCTTCTTTTCTTCTGCTAATTGCTTGTCTGCTACCCTTGGAATTTTCTCCCTCCCTCCAATGTCACAGCTCTACCCACTATTCTTAAAATTTTCCTTTCCTCAGGCCTGAAGAAGAGTGCTTTGCATTCACAAGCTTGCCTAACTTTATCCCAACCATACAGTTGGTCCAATAAAAGATATTACCCAAAGATATCCTTGCCCCTCATTTAATTTCTGGATCATCATGGCTACAACATTACTCTAACCCTGCCCTCTGACACAACATTACTCTAACACTACCCTCCATACCAACACTAAGAGGAGGACTATACCTAAGTCCCAATCCTGGCACCAGTTGAGCACACATGCACTTAAATGGACAAAGTGGAGTTCTGCAGTTTTATTGTGGTGAGTGTACTAAGCAGGAAAAGGAGGGATTCACAGAAATAGAAGCAAGGAGAGGCAGTGCTGCAAGATGCTGTGA
>NW_017729026.1:2733944-2739604 GCF_001723915.1 Gavialis gangeticus | reverse complement strand
TACCCCTATATGTTTGCAATATTCCCAATAATAAGTTTAAGAATTACAGAGACACCTGCAGAAAGACTTAACACTAGACTTCATCTCTCCTGCTTGCTGTACCAGAAACAAGCTGTCAGTCATTTTGCATCACCATTTCTGCAGGAAAAAGCCAGCGGTAGGCCGTGACTCCAGCTTTTAAAATATTTAAGAATGCAAGAGGCTTCCAAGAATGATCACTCTTCAAGTATCTAATGGGATGACAACACATAAAGCAGATCACTATGCAGCAAACATTTTACCTATGCCATAACATAGGTAATGGAACCTGGGTGTGATAATAGTTTAAAAACTGCGATGAAAACATGCCATAAAATGAACAAAGGACCAGGCAGCTTCATGCTCATTTCTACCGATATCATTTATTTTATTAGAAAAAGCATGAAAAGACTTTTTTCTTTCCTTTTTGCCACTAATAAATTATGGAATGGGTTCATATATATATATATATATATATATACACATACACACACACACACACACACACACACCCATCCACCCACACACATATATATGTCTCTGGACATTTCACAGTAAATCTTCATGCCACTTTTCACTCTCTCTATCCACAAGGCACAACCATATTATAAGGATGGCCATGGGAGTAGGAAAGTCAGGAATACACCAAAAAGTAAATGCTAGTTTTATTTTCTAACAATTCCTTTTATTAAATCAAAAGGTGGGTGGGCTTTTTAAATTGGAAGTTAATGTCCTTTTCTTGCTGATTCGTTGTAAGTTTGAAGATTTTTATTTTTCTGATAGCTGTTTTGAGATGTCATGGTTTAATTTACGCTATATTTTATTCTTGGATTTCAAAAGCAGAAAGTAGGACAAGTATTGTATTAAATGTATTTAAAATAATGTTATAGTTATTATTATATATTAGAGACATAATTATATGTAGGTATAAAATAATGCAATGGAAACAATGAAACAATAGAGAACATGCACAGGGACACATATATAAAATGAAAAAAAACAACCTTTATTTTGTAACTATTTTCAGAGAGCGTATCGAGACTATGTTTTATTTTTATGATTTATTTTTATAGCAGTCTTAGAATATTTGTCTTCTTTGATTGGCTGGTGGTGATTTATTTTGGATTCAAAGAAATTGTCAATGTAATGACTGCCATTCTTAGGGTGGAGAGGACTTTTTTTGTTCTGTGACATTTCTTAAACTTGGTCAGATCCTAGATTTATTAGTCTTCTCTGGAAGTCTGTTCCATAGCCTTTAATGGAAAATACTTGCTAGAGACCATCATTCACAATATAGTTTATAAAGTGCCCAGTAGATGCAGGAGATAGAATTATTATTACTATTTGTTTTTTTTACTTTAGTAGCATCTACAAGATCGTCAGGTAATCAGAGACACAATGTGCCACACAGTGTACAGATAAGTAAAATAAAGATGATACTAGCCTTATCCCTATAGATGTGAGGGGAGCCTGCTCTAATGTGCTGGAAATTAATCGAGTCTGCTGGAGCATGGACAGTGATGTGCTCTGGCAGTCTTCTGTGTCACATGTATCAGTGTCTCTGTGTGTCCCTGTGCTGAAAAAATGGTGGTGAGGCACTTTGAAATAAAACACATTTGATGAGCTTTAGCTCAAAGCACCCCCCACCATTATTTTAGTGCAGGACACTGATACATATGATGTGCAGACACTTTTTATTAATGTGGTGCACTAATTAAAGTGCTCAATGCCGTGTCCCAAAACACATGTAAAAATGCTTATAGAGCTCATAGTCAGATCTGGAATTTATTCCTACTTTATCCAGTAGTTTGCCATTTTAGAACAGGTAAAAGTTCTGGAAACTCAGGATCTTCTTCCCTCTGTCTATAATCATAATAACATTTACTAACTTTTGTGTGCTTTGAGAATCTTGAGGGGAAGGTGTTCAGGATGAATATACTAGTATTAATGATAGCAGTATATGAAACTTAGCTTGGACTCTTATATTTCAAGTAGAAAAATTCCCCTGGAAATGAAGTTGTACATTTGCTATAAAAGTATTAGGAATAACACAAATAGCTTTTCTCTCAGTCCCATTATTGTTACTACTGCCAATGAAGGCATTTTTGATCACACAACACTTTCTCAGTTGGACATCTCTGGGGATCACGTGGGCAACATGCTACAATCCAAGTCTATCAATCAAAGACTGAAAATGTTGCATTTTCACCTTTTGACCTGTTCACTCTAACAATAAAAAACAAATTCTTTCATGATCCTTTGCAACACTTTGTTTTAAAGTCAGTTCAAAGGGGGTTTTTTGTGGGTTTTTTTCCCTCCCAACAAAGAAGCACTATGAAGCCAACATAACTGTTTCCACATCAAGGACAGATTTCTTTGGCAGACAATCTGTTAAAAAATAAGGCACTAGCCATGACTCCTAATTGTTGCAGGTGTTTAATACTGGAGATACACACACACACACACACACACACACACACACACACACGCAAAGCATAAAAAATTTACAAAACTAAGAGAAAGACAAGGGTAAAATGTACTTTGCAGTTGGCCTAGCTTCATAAGTGCCATTTTTACACATATGCACAGTTTGTGGTACTACTGCACGTGTAGTGTGGATGCTAAGCACACTCAGTAGGCTATATACTGATTGGGCTGGTACGCCTGTCTATGCTGGTTAAGTGTAAATCACAAAGTTGTTTCTAACAAAAAAACATGTTACAGATTGGACGGGGAGGGCCCTCATGTTTATGGCTAGCAGCCAAGTGTTTAAGGTAATCACTCAGGAGATTCAAGGCACTTGGGTATGTCAAGTGAAACAGGATGCTTTCTGAGGTGCCCTTCCCAAAGTTCTTACAATCAAATTTTATATTATGGAATATGTGAGAACTACAAGTAATTGAGGAGAATATGGTAAGTAAGAATTGAGATTATTATTACAACTTAATTTTGTCATGTACACATCTGGATGAGAAGGAGAATGATAGTACTGTTGGCAGCAATAAGAAAAAGGAAGTGGAGAGGGGTTAGGAGGAAAGCTAAGGAGGTTAGGTTTTCATGTTGAGCTTGAACTGACCTTCAGCTGTTCAGGATGAAAAGTCAGAGAAAGAATGAAATGTGAAACTGAACAGGAAGAAACAGGTCTAGAGTGGAGAAATCAAATGGAGATAGAATTGTCAGTACTGGGCTGATAGATGGATCCATGCAAATGGTTCAGGTCATCTAAGGATATGGTGGTATGGAAGGAGTGGGTAAAAGCTGTTCGGGGACATTGAATTATGACACATTATAACCTGCCTAACATCTGACTCCCCAGATACCTCTCCACTATTTACCAGCTACATTCATCCTCCCTCCACCCCCAACCTGTCTCTCACCCACTGACTCCTCAGTTTTACATCTTCACTGACTGGCTTTCTTGCATGCAGACCAGCCTCCGTCTTCTTTATTATTCATTCCATCCAGGAAGAGCACACACCAACTGCAGATGCTTCCTCAGCCTGACAAAGGGTATTTATACCTGAAAGCTTGCAAAGAATTTTTCAAACTATTTGAGTTGGTCTAATAAAAGATATCAGATTTACCCAAAGAACTTTGTCTGCTGAATTTTAAGCATGCAATTACATACTACAGAAGTAAGACTGGTTGTAAATAAATTACTACATTGTGTCACCATAACACTTCACTCTGCTGCCTGGAAGACCTGTTGCCCTAATTGGGAGTCCTTGTAATTTACTTTCGTTATTGTTGTGTATATGGGGAATCAAAATGCAGGAAAAGACTGTTAGAAGCTTCAGCACTTCTTGAAACAAAATGTATCAGATGTATTTAAAGTGCTGTCTGAGAAAGGCTGGACAGCAGTGACTGGTTTAATACTCTTTTTCTGTGGAGTAGACGCATGTGTTGTTTTGGGAAATAGAACCACCATCTTTTTTTTAATTGTTTTAGTGGAGTTGAATATTTTTACATGATTTTTAAAGTTGTTCAAAAGGTTGTTAGCTTGCAAAGCAGTTAGGAACATTCCATAGGCTTCGGCTGGGATCTGGGTTGCTGGGATGCCAGCACACTGTGGGCAGAATTTTTTTACTGCAGTGAAGAGACTTCCTTTGAAAAGAACAGGCAAATATATGTGAGTAGGTTACATATTTCTGCGGTTGACATATTTTGTGGCTAAAAATATCTAGAGCCCATATCCCACCTTCAGATTCAGCCTCAGAGGCTGACCCAGTTTCAGAATACAGTTTTTCTGTGTGGCTCATCTTTTCTTGTGTCTGAAAATAACGTGAAAAAAGAGAAACCTTAGACCTAAGTATCTGATTTGGCAGGCTCCTTCTTTCCTCTATTTCATTTTAAAAGGTGATTGGTCCAGTTGTCTCTATTTAAGGACAAACATGCAGAGCTTGGATAGCTCTTGAAAAATCTGAACCTGAAGAGTTCCTAAAATCTGATATTTGGACTGGCCAAACTAAAAAAAAAACATATTCCTTGGCATTAAAGACTGCAACATTACAGGAACAGATTTTCCCAGCTTGTTGGCAAGTTTACTTTGCTTGTTCATACTTTACCGCTGTGACTTTCTCAACATAAAAGAACCCAAACAATTTTACATAACTAGACTGATGGCCAAATTCCTACAAGTTCTGGACTAGAGGAGAGGAGGGGGAAATGTTTCATTTAGACCCCAGTTCTCTTTGTTGCCAGCTGGAAATAACGCAATGATGATGTAATTAAAATTGAGAAAAAAGACTAGGTGGCATCATAGTCCACCAAGCTCCTCAGGGGTATTCACATTCACATTTGACCTCAGCTGTCACAAACTGATATATTTTTTAAATTTTAAGCACTAAACTGATTCATAAAATCTAGTAACAACCAATAAAGAAAGCTATGGAGCATAGGTGGTCAACAAGTGGGATGAGCAGCCTCTGTGTGGCACTTGAAAGATTGAGAAGGGAATAGACAGCACAGCAGCAGAGAGGGAAGCAGAAAGTAGAGCAGCAGATCAGCCAGGGAATACAGGGCAGGAAGCAGAAAGAAAAGCAGCATTTCAGGCAAGAAAAAGGGATCAGAGTGGTACTCAGGGAAGGTTCAGGGCTAATTTGTGCTACATGTGACAAAAAATGGACAACAGCCATAGACAAAAGCAAGCAACCAGTAATCCCTGTAGACAGTCCTGCACTACTGTACATGGAGAATATTTTTTCCCTGAGTCACATGGTGGTTAATTACTGTAGCCCGGGTACACCCGGGGAGGGGGGGTGCCCTGTCCTCGGATGACAGTGGTGGGGGTCAGGCAGGGTGCTGATGGAAGGGGTGGCTACTAGAGCAGTTCCCTCTCCTCTCTACAGAGCCAGGACAAGACTGAGTGCTTAACTATATAGAATTTATTACTATAATAAATGCTTAAGATAAAATATGAAATATTTGCAATAAAGCTTAGCATATATCACTACATATAATATTCCACAATTCACATAAACCATATAACTTACAACATATATAATAATTAATACATTTAACAAACTAGTTAAGGCTCCAATATGATAAACACGTATGAAGACTCAACTTATATAACCCAAAGAAGTTAATAATATTTCCTACACCTACCAAGTAACAATACAAATATATATATGTAGCCCAGG
>NW_017729026.1:2720400-2723803 GCF_001723915.1 Gavialis gangeticus | reverse complement strand
TACATGGGTTTGTACTTCCCTCTCCAGCTGAGGGAATTATTGGCAGGGAAGTGTGCTGTGGAGGGACACGACAGCCCAGTGGTGTCCTCTGTCCCCTGTAGAGTCATAGTTTCATAGTAGTTTGGGGTCAGAAGGGACCTGAAAAGATCATCTAGTCTGACCCCCTGCCACTGGTAGAAGCACATGCTGGGATCACACAACCCCAGACAGGTGTTCATCCAACCTCTTTTGGAATTTACCCAAGGTAGGAGCGAGGACCACTTCCCTAGGAAGTTGGATTCAGATCCTAGCCACCCTAACAGTGAACTAGTGCCTCCTAATCTCTAACCTGAACCTATTCTCCAGCAGCTTCTGGCCATTGTTCCTCATCACCCCAGGTGTTGCTGGGGGGAATAGGGCCCTTCCAATTTGCTGCTGATCTCCCCTAACGAGTTTGTAGGCAGCCACCAAATCCCCCTCAGCCTCTGCTTGCTGAGGCTGAACAGGTCCAGGTCCCTCAATCAGGTTGCTCAGAGTCAAGTCCAGTCAATCAATTTCTTAACTATATACAGGTTTATTATTACAACAAAACCATTAAAGGGTAAGGACATAGATTATATATATATGTACAAATTTACAAAACAATAAACCCTATAATATATATATATACAGATATACACATACCCAGTTATCATTTAAAAATACAGATGAACAATAGAACAAACCAGACCAAAGGATATTGATTGGGCAACCTTATAACTCTACTCATATACAAACTATTACTTCAAATTATTCACATAAACTGTAAGGCACAAATATAATCAGCAGTCCTTAGACTACCTGGGTGCCCTCCAGGGCAGGAACCCCACCCCCAAGGTACCATTACAGGAAAGGAGGTGAGGGGGAAAAGAAAAAGGAGACCCCAAAGACTCCTAAGCTGCCCCACTATCACCCAGGAGCGGCTCATGTGGTGCCCCTTCACAACCCTTGTGTGGGGGGGCCTCCCCTCTGGGGACCCTCTCTCCAGGGTAACTTACTACTCCACAGTCCCGGAGGGTTGCCTCTTGACCTCCAACTCATGTTCTGTTCCCCACCGGGTTTTCCTGCTGCCTGGCTCTGCTGCTGCCATCCTGGCTTAGGGCCACATGCACCGCTGTGTGTAGTGGGCGCTTCGCCTTGTGCTAGGGGTTGGAGACCTGGACAGCCTTGTGCAGCACTGGGGCTCGGTCTGTTCCCAGACCCTCTGGGCAGCATCGTCTGCACTGAGCTGCTGCTCTGTGTCAGCAGTTGTAGACCTGAGCCACCTCAAGCGGCTCCTAGGGTCTCTCATCCTCCCTGCAGTGCCTCCTGAACTGAGCTCCCAGCCTCATTCTGGGGGTTGAGGACCTGAGCCACCTCAAGGGCTCCAAAGATCCTGCTGTGTGCACTGGCCTGTTCACCATGTCTCTGGCTGCATGCCAGAGGTTGCAGACCCAAGCCACTGCATGCAGCTCCCATGTGTGTCTGGACACCCTGCTGTGCACCGAGAGCCTAACTGCTGGAGCTGTGCCACGCTCCCTGCTGATAGAAGTCTTCAGGGGCTCTTCCTGGGCTACTGCTGAGCCCTGCTGAGCAGCTCTCCTCAGCTCTTCTAAGCCCTGCTCTTCTCTCTTCTCTGTCCCCAATGCATCTCCTCATGCTGGGCACACAGCTCCAAGTCTCCATCCCTGAAGTCTTCTGGACCTGACAGTCTGCAGTCTTCAATCAGGTCCGGGGGAGCTCTTCTCCCTCTTCCCTCAGGAAAGGGGCGTGACATTATTTCTCTTGCTGCCTCCTGATTGGTGGATGGGCTCCACCAATCAAAACGCAGGATCTCAAGCCTGGGATTCAACCCAAGCTTTGAAAGGTAAACCTGCTACACATATTAACACATTAAGAACATATAAACTTCCTTAAAGAATACCCATAGCTATATAGACCTTGACACAACAACAATCACCCAAAATAGGGAGTGCACTCAGTACCTCCCTGAGGGGTTTCCTTGGAACCCCTCTCACAATGGAGGGTCGGGGCCGCAGACCTCCTGTCCTGTTCCCATCTCCTCTGCGGGGCCCGCTGCCCCAGCAACTCATGCTTCCTCTCTGAAGCAGCCAAGGGTCATCCCTTGGAGGCTGATCCTTTCTCCAGTGATGCCTTCAGCTCTCCTTGATGACCGGGCACCCCACACTGGGCAGCCCAGGGCTCTTTCTCTCTCACGGCAGCTGAACCCTTACAAACTCTGGTTCCCCAGTCTAAGACCAGGGGACCTCCCTTTCCTGGGCTCTGCTCTGGGCACTGGGGCTCTTTTAGTTAAAGGTGGAGCCGCACTGCAGGCCTCCAGTCACTCAGCCTAGGGCCACGGCTAACCTTCATGTGCTGATCTGTGCACTGGGTGAGGCCCGAGCAGCTGTGAGCTGCTCCCAGGGAGGATTCTTCATGTACTGATCTGCACACCATGTGGAGCCCAAGCAGCTGCTCCCAGGGCCAGCTCTCCATGTGCTGATCTATACGTTGTGTGGGGCCCGAGCTGCCTCGAGCTGCTCCCAGGGCCAGCTCTCTGTGTGACGATCTGCACACCAACTGCCCAGCCGCTTGCTGCGTTTGCAGGCTCAAGGTGCCTCAAATGGCCCCTAGAGCCTGATCCCCAGGTGCCGATTTGCACACTGCTGAAGCTTAAGCAGGGTCCCGAGCATGGCCAACTCTGGAGCTCATCTCTCCTCGCTGTCCCTCATCATCTCTCTCCAGCGTGCTGAGCACACTACCCTTTTATACTCTTCAGGGGCTCCACCCCCAAAGTTCTCTGGATTTGGCTGGCACAGTTCCAATTCAGGTCCAGCTGTTCCTTGCTCCCTTCCTTCGGAAAAGGGTGGGGCATTGCTTCCCTTGTGCTGCCTCCGGATTGGAGGGTGGGCTCCACTAATCAAACAGAAGACCCTCGATCCCAGGACTCAATCCAAGCTCCAAAAAGGTAAGCCTGCTACATTACTTTATACCCTGCAACTTATGCTCCTAAAATGGGAATGTAATCTGTTTATATATATGATCATCCATTTTCATAGATGTCTCATCATTTGCACATGAAGAGTCAAGAAGTGAGTAGATTTTATTTTAGTTTATGTGCCTGGATCCCATTCATCCAAGTTTGTATTAAGGAGAAGTAATGGACTCACCAACTTCTCTCAAAAGGGCTGGATCTGGAAAAAGCAGGTGGAGATCTCTGCATCAGCTATGAAATAGAAATGTAAGTTAAACTGCTGTTTTTTACCTTTGCATTGTTTAACTTACTGTGGCTTTCAATTTTCCTTTCTTACCTATTAGATGTTACACTGAAGGTTGAACAGACATTTCCACTCCATGACATATTTATGCTATTTCAGCATAAGGAATAACTTATTTGTGTGGTAAT
>NW_017729026.1:2702254-2715400 GCF_001723915.1 Gavialis gangeticus | reverse complement strand
GGCTTTCAATTTTCCTTTCTTACCTATTAGATGTTACACTGAGGGTTGAACAGACATTTCCACTCCATCACATATTTATGCTATTTCAGCATAAGGAATAACTTATTTGTGTGGTGATACACAATAGTATACGAAGCTTCCCTTTTATTAGGTACCATTTCTACCACTAGCTTCAAAGCAAAGTAACAGGCTGCTGTGTTTTTATTTCTCTTGATATATCTTAAACTTTGTTCCCTTGTCATCATTGATTGACGGATGGGGAAAAGGTATTTGTATTTGTAGAGATGACTTCTGAGGTTTATTCCATGAATCAGTACCTCACTTTCATGGTGCTCCCAGGAGATTCCAAATCATTCCTGAAATGTAACAACATTAATTACGTCACTATGCAATAATCTATGAGTACAAAAGTGTCCTTATCAAGGGTGTCACCTCAGCTTGTTAGACAGGAGAATTTATGTTAGTGAATAGAACACTGGGTGCATCTACAGGTGGATTTATGCTGGAGCAGTTTACTTGAGAATAAACCACTTGCAGGTAAACGGTCCTGGGCAGGAGTGTACACATGCAGGGATGTGGCAACAGATTTGCTGCTCCTAGCACCATACTGCTGCCACATCTTGCAGCCCAGAAATGGGCCCCTGCCACCACCAGAGGGAACTCCCATGCTCTGGCTGTAGCTGCCAGCAGCCAGAAGCCATCTTTAAAAGCCAACCCCACTCGCTGCTCCCTAGCCAGCCACTTCCCTGGCCAGGAGCAACATGTGCAGCACAGGGGCAGTATGCAACAGTGCTCCCCCTGCACCATGGCTGCTCCAGCCTGTGCCCCTGGCAGCCACAACCAGGAACCTGGGCTCCTGCTGGCTACTGTGCTGGCCCTGCTGGCCTGCTGCACTGACTGCCAACTGGCCCATTGCCATCTGGGCCCTTCTGGCTCATGCAGCGACCACCAGGCCATCACATGACATCCCAGGGCCACCACAGTCATGCACCTGCTGCCTGGAACCCATCTGGCTGGCTGGACCCCAGCAGGGATGCTGATGACATGCTGCTGGATGCCACCGCTGGGGCTGCCCTTGCCCTCCTGAGACTCCAGCCCTGCTGGCTGGAGGCATTCAGGATGACCCAGGTCATCTTCTGGGATCTCCTGGAGCAGCACCAGCCACACCTGGAGTGGCAGGACACCAGCATGTGGCCACCCCTCCCTGTGGACACCTAGTTGGCCCTCACCCTGCTGAAGCTGGCCATTCTCACTGGCCTGTGATATGTTGGCCACCTCTTTGGCACGGACAAGGCCATTGCTGGGGAGGCCATCCTGGAGTTGTGCAGTACCCTCCAGGACATACTGGGGGACACAGTCTTCCACTTGCATGACATCCTGGTGGTGGTGGTGGTGGGGTTCCATACCCTGGGATTCCCCCACTGCAAGTTGCTCAAAGACAACTCTGCAAGGCTTTCTTCCCAGGCTTAAATAACCTTTTAGACATGGCATACACATATGTAGATAACATAACATTTTTTTAACTTTAAATATATTACTTTCAACTGAAAATACGTGGGGCAGAATTTTTAAAGAAAAACGCAAACCTCTTCCCTTGGGATCAAGCAGAGGGAATGCCATTTCCCAAAATAGTTAGGTGGTACCATGTGGCTGAGTGCCCATTTTGGGACCAGGGAAGTTAAGTCTTAAACTTATTATATGATGTTCGGCAAATTATTTTAGATTTCTGTTTCAGTTTGTCCCCTTCTGTAATATAGGGATAATACTTATGTCATGGAACAATGTGAGGATCAGCTAGTTAAACAGATCTATAATACAAATACAAATATTACATTTACTGGAGGAAAGCTATTATTAGCTCCAATAAAAAATACTATATTTTTTAAATAATTCTAATAAATCTTTCATTCATTAGGAAAAAAAATTCTTTCCCTCAGGAATCCAAACTATGAAATAACTTGTGACTTTATGGGCAAAGACACTAAAGGAATTTCTAGGACTATAACCATCTTGTAAACCTCTCTGTCTTAGCCATGTCTGCCTTACTGAATAATGCTTGAGGCCACCCAGAAACATCAAAGAGCTCAAAAAACAATCAAAAAATGACAAAAGGTAAATAGACTTTTGAGTCTACGCTAAAACTAACTGAATGAATTATAAACTATTTACAATGATTTATACTAAACTAACAGGACAGAGAAAGGTAACAATTACTTCCATAAATCCTCAGGTAGGTGGACAGTAAGCGTTTGAAGGCCTATTGGTGAGTTATTTATATTCTTCATTTATAGGATGTAGAGCTCCTGGGAATTGAAGCATGCTCTCTGTTGACAAGAGCAGCTTCAGAAGGTTTTATGGCTTTTGTAGCAAGGCCTAGATTGGGGTTCTGCAGAGACAATGTCAGAAAGAAAATATTTTAGAGTTATTTTATCACAGCCCTTTTGTTCCTTTTTTTAACTCTCCTTTTTTGCTCCAAGTATTAGTTTTACATTGGAGCAATTTCTTTTTTATCCTAAATCAAAGACCTATCACCAATGGCAACAAACAGCCCTACAAGCAATATTTTTTCATAGCATGACAATTACTTTTTTATTTTTTTTCCTGTGTGAATTCAGCGTGCTAGAGGTCACACACACTCCTCGTCCAAATCAGCTCAGATTGTACTAACACCAGGTGAACAGTGTCTTTGTTTAAAAGATTAAATGTCAGGCAGTGAAGGATCACCATCTGGTCCACTGTGTGAATCTCAGGCTGTGCCATTCATGTACACCTGTCGAATTCCCTGTCACCAGAGGTCATTGATTCAGATATACTGTGGTTGCATTTATAAAAAAGGAATGGGTAATTTTATAATCAATAACATCTGTGAGATGCAAGCCATGATAAGGGGAAAAAATACCAGTTTTCTGAGCAGCAAGGGATTTCTGCAATGGTCAGGAGCCCAATTCCTTACATTGTTTCAATTTCTTACATTGATAAGGTAAAAAATTCAGGCCAATTTTTTACCTTATCAATGTAAGAAAAAGAAACAGCTTCCTGCAGGACTAACATAGCTTCCTAAATTCTGCTTCTGTTTTTCAGAGCTTGAAATAATGATCATAAATTTGACTCTTATTCTTGATATAAATCAATTTGGAGACAGACACGGGGCAATACATAAAAAAAAAATTAGCAAACAAAGGATCTTCACTGTTTGTAGCCTGCCCTTTGTCAGAATTATAGCAGTAAAGTCTCTCATTTGCTTTCAGAGATTCCCTCACTTAACTGCCCAATAGAAACTACACTCCATTCAGGACTGATTGCTTAGAAATCCCATACAATGAAATGTTATATTTCTCGTGCAACCAGTAGCAGAACTGAGCATATCAGCAGCAGGTCAAAGGAATGACATGCCATTGAAAAATGCTGAAAAAAACTTCTCTCCTATGGCTACTCTTCACTCTCCTGGTGGGATCCTCCCCAGGGTAATGACAGAAAGTTGTTTGCACATTAACTGCTTCCCTTTTAGTTCAAGCAGGTTGACAGGAGTCATTCGTACCCTGAAAGGCAGAAAGTCAAGCGAGCTGAATTCTCTTGGACTACCACTCAAGCACTCACAGATTTGCTATACAAAAACGAGAGGGAAGGGGGGAACTTTCAAAGCTATGTATGTCTGAAATTCAGTGACATTGAGCATCTAGGCACTGTCCATGCACGGGAGCCAAAGCATAGTGGTATGTGCTCTAATAGATAGACTGGGCATGCTTAATAAAACTTGTACTAAACTGAGGAGCAAATGAGTATACACATTGACAATTCAGCCTGGCCGCAGTAGATACAGGCAGCAGGAGCTTATGAATTCCATAGCAGCACATTAAAGAGTGGCATGTTCTCTTGCTTAAAATGAGCAGCATGCACTCCAAAGCCTTGCTTCTGGATGCCAGCAGATATGTAGAGTACTAGCCACTTTGCTGATGTACTGACTAGGCTCCTTGTGACAGTCCCCCTCCCTGCACTCATAGTTTCATAGTTTCATAGATGTTAAGGGCTGGAAGGGACCTTACAGATCATTGGATCCAGGACCCTTTGCACTTGGGCAGGAACGACTGCTGGGGTCAGATGACCTCAGCAAGGTGGGCATCAAAATGCTTTTCAAAGATTGCCAGGGTGGGTGACTGTACCACCTCTGGGGGGAGCCCATTCCAAGCCCTCGGTGCTCGACTTATAAAGTTTTTCCTTATATCCAGTCTGAAGCAATCTTCAATCAGTTTGTGCCCATTCTTTCTTGTCCTCCCCTGGGGGGCCTCAGTGAACAGATGGTCCCCCAGGCCCTGATATACGACCCTAATATACGCTGCCACCAAGTGGCCTCTGAGTCTTCTCTTCTCCACACTGTACAATCACAAGTGTTTTAGACTCTCCTCATATGACCTGGTCTCTAGGCCCCTAATCATGCACGTGGCCTTCCTTTGGACTCTCTTGAGCTTCTACGGCATCCTTCCTGAAGCGCAGCACCCAGAACTGATGCAGAACTCCAGCTGTGGTCTCACCACTGAGTAGAGTGTGCCTCAGTGTATGCATGCCAGTGTTTGATTAGCTCTGCCAGGCACAGTATCTATAGCACTGGCGGTTTATGTTCATTTTGTGGTTTATCATGACACCCAGGTCTTGTTCAGTTGTGGTGCTGGCACGCATAGTGCTGCTGAGCCTGTAAGTGTGTTGTGCATTATTTCTCCATATTAAACATCATCAGGCAAGCCTGTCCAAGTTGTCTACACTTCCCCATAGTTTGGTGCCCTAAAACAGCAGCTACCAGGAGTGGGGCTTGAACCCACGCAGACATATGTCCACTGGATCTTAAGTCCAGCGCCTTAACCACTCGGCCATCCTGGTATAGGTAAGGGGGCTTACACATAGGCTCTAGGTTTCCACATAGGGTACCAAGCATAGTAATCTGTTAGGATCCTGTAAGGGCGGAGATAAAGAAGGTGGAAGACTACACTCACAGGGTCTTCTCCTTCTATGCACTTGCACAGGAACTAGCTCAGCACTGTAGTCCACTGGTTAGGACTAGAGGCTGAGAGCCTGGAGTCCATGGGCATTTATAGACATGCTCTGGGACAGGGGAAGGGAAGCACGGTGCTTTAATTAGCGCACCTCTGAGAGCTGTGCTAATTAAAGCACCCAGAGCATAATGCGTCTCAATGTCTACATGCTGAAAAAATGGCAATGGGGCACTTTGAACTAAAGCTTATTGAATAAGTTTAGTTTAAAGCACCCCACCACCATTTTTCAGCATGGGGAACACTGATACACATGACACTGGAGTCTGCTGGAGCACAGTAATTACCACACTTCAACAGACTCAATTAATCAAGTCTGCTCCAATGTGCTTGCCATTACAGCATGTCGGAGAACCCTCCCTGCACATGTATAGGAGCCCAATGGCTCTTATATTAAATCCTGGATTTTCTGCTAAGTAGCAGGATGGCTTTGGACAAGTCATTTTACCCCTGCCTGGGCATAATGCCTACCATAATGAGTCCTTTAAGCTCCACTGTAATACTACAACTCATTCCTTATAGAGCTTTGTGAAATATTCACCTCAGATGATGCCTAATCAGGGGTCTCTATATGATATTGAAACCCAAACCACATTCTTCATCAAGTTTGTCACTACTTTTCCTTTCAAGCAAAACTGAACCAAGTTTAACAGGAACTTGGCCTGGTTTATATATTCGTGTCACTATTCTGCATGTATATGAGTCTTTCACGGTTTTAATATGAAATCAGGTGGAACCTGGAAATTTAATTTGAGCTTTGTTTTGAGGTTTCTAAGGTGATGGTCAACAAGCAACTACCAGGAAGGAAACCCATGTGGGCACAAAAAAGTTAACACTGTATGGAAGTTTTAGTTGTGCCTCTTTATCTAAAGCAACAAACAAATGCTTTGCCACTTTGAAAAGGAAAAATGGTAACTATACATCTAAATCCCATTATTTAAAATAGTATTTTAATGTTCCAGTACTCTGTACCTTCAATTTTCCTGTCTTAATCCATACCAAGATCTAATTTGAAAAGACCTATACCAAGATGGCTTTAACAATTAAAGCTGGCTGCACAGACTACAGGGAGTTGTGTTGCTCTGGATGGGCAAAGTTTGACACATCCGACAATTGTATTTCAGGTGTATTCATTTGTTTTCTAGGAACAAAGCTCTCCAGAATACAAAAGCGGTTGTTATACCAACAGTTAAGCATAGCAAATGACATACCAGATATTTTCTGAGTCTTTGATGATTGTAATTGCATAGTTATTGATTTTGCTTTCTTTGTCTAATTTCCTTTAAAATGCATCAAGTGTGTTGTAACATTTCAAGTTTTGGTGCATGATTTGTGCTGGAGGGCAGGGGAGGCGGGAGTACGCAAACAGAAGAGGCAAGGAGACCATAAAACAATCCCTGTGGTGACACTTGTGAAAATGCCTGTCAGCTTGTCTGTTCTCTGGTCGTTTTGCCTTCTATTTTCAAGGCAAGGGGTTTTACAAAGTGAATTATCTTCATGCAGATGAAAATAACCACTTATTTTGGTAAAATTTATAACACCAGATTCTACTTTTAGCAAGGAAATGCAAACAAAGCTGGGAGACAGCTTGTTCCCTGACCCCAAATTCATTCTATGTTGCTATAGCATCACTCCTGAGAAAATGGGACTGGCTCCTTTCCTCTCCTTAGACCTACTCAATGGGCTTTTGTCAGCTGTTGAATTATAGCATTAAAATTTAAATACTAGGGATTTAATGGAGGATTATTATGACACCCCGGTGCATTCTTTGTGTTGCTGTTGGCAACAAACCCAAGGAATGAGTGAAAGAAATAAAAACGAGGAGCTGTCCATTCAAAATCATGCTGGTACTAGTACACGTTTTGCATGGAGGAAAATATTTTCTAACTTCAACTATTATTATTGTCACATCAAAGGAGAGTATATAGCCAAATGTGTTACAAATACTTTTCAATCATTAAGAATCACTGACAGCTGAACTCTCCTCCAGAGCCGTTATCTTTTCCTTGAAATTTGTTTTTCTACCTTATTGTGCAAAATAAATTTATCAGCAGCCAGGAAATGTGCAAGCAACAAAACATCATTAATCTTGTTTCATTTGCTCAATGAATAGTAGAAGTCCTTTAGAAATATTGGTTGTCAAACATGTCAAAGTAAACATTCAGAGCAACAACTAAATGTTTTGACCATGACTTCCTTGTATCCATATGGGAAGTTTTGGAAAAAATATCCTATGTTGATAAAAGTTCAAGCACAAGTCGCTGAATAGACGAGAGAATGTTGTGTCATGCTTATGCATTAGGGTCATAGTTTTTATGAATTTGTGTAAAAAATGCCTATTTAATGGAGAGAGAGAGAGAGAGAGAGAAAGAAAAAGAGACAGACAGACAGAAATTTCTTATTTTTTAATGAATGCAATGTGGCTAAAAGTAATGTTTTATTCCCTGTTGCCTGTAACCAATTTGCTTTGGTGTTATTAAGTGGGAAATAATTATATAATGATATAATCTGTTCCATTTAAAGAGGCATTAAGATTCCCATGTGAAGCTTATCTTTTTTCTCTATCTGATCTTCTACTTTTCACAAAACAATAAAGACTATATTAATTTCAGGTCTAGCAACACTAACTTCTGAGGAGTCACACAGGGTGTCATTTTGACCCATTTTCTTTTTCTAGTTATTTATATGTGTAACATAATGAAGTATAAGTTTTACATAATTTAAAATACTTAGTAACAATACCACTTGGACAAAAACTTCAGACAGCAAGTCAGCATGTTCTTCTTGTAGTTTCATACAAAATACTTAAAAAACTGGCAGTCTAGAGACCTAGATGAAATACATATCTAAGGCTAATTCCCAATTTTCACAATGTAATGCGGAGCAGTCATACTGTACTCCTTTCACGATACAAAGGGCAAGGACATTAAACATGACCCTGCACTAGTCCACTTGTGTTGACTGAAAGACACCTCTAATAATAAATAGTGTCCCATTGGTGAATACAGCTGGAATAAAAGGAAAGAAGGTGAATGTAGCAGACAATAAGAATACACACTGAATGAACATCAACAGCAGCAGCATGTATGGGCAGACACACTTCATGGGATATTCAAGAGGCCCTAAGAAAATGTAGTGAGGACAGTCAGAGAAAGGGGTCATGCTGCTGTTTTCCCTCCACAAATGCAAAACATAAGATTGTATGTCTGATCATATCTTAGATTATTCTTGTACATATGATGATGCAGTCTCATTAAGTTAGCTGTCATTAGAAAACCATAAAACATAAAAGACTAGCTATACTTGAATACAAATGAATGTACCCTGGAAATTTCCCTGGCTGGGGTCATATCTACGGCTATAGTTTTGTGCATACACACCCATCTTTTAAGTGCCATCTTTCAATATCATGAGGAATAAATACCTGATGGTTTACTGTACTTTTTTGTTCTGATGAATGACAAAAACTATGCCAACAAAAATGTATAAGTGCCATGAATATTTGTCCTTAAAAATGATGGATCACAGAGACTGCCTAATAACTTGGAAAAAAAAAGTAAACACAAAACCACGAATGATAGTATGACACAGTAGATGGTAGATCATCCCACTCAAGGCTTTGCCTAGCCAGGTCTTAAAAACTTCCAAGGATGGAGATAAACATGAACACTGATCTTTTACTGTGATAGTCTTGTTGTAACTGCAAAACACATCAGTCTGATCTTGCTTATGGGTGTCTTCAGTCAAGGGAAACAAAAGAGATTCAGTAAAGAGAATTTAAAAAATAACAACAGAATGCCTACTCTGTCTGAATTTTCTTCGGAGATAATCTTAGGTGGTCATTAGATCTGTGGGGAAAAATCTTTTCACTTCACTATCTTAAGGTAATTGTCCTAATGTGTTACCACTAAAGTAATTTAGGGTGAACCTGCCCTGATCTTACTTGGGAGTCTCATTTCTTTGTCAAGGACCTAACATAGCTAAAACATTCTGGATTTCAGTTTCATAGGTTATAAAGTTATTTTTACTCAATTCCATTAAATCTCAGGCTATTTTTCTGTCCCTTTTCATGCAGAATCAACATAATAGCCCATATTTGTAGTGTAAGGACCCCCCATAGTCTCAAACTGTACAGAAGCAATGGGAGGCGAGGAACTTCAATTCCATCAATGTAGTTGAATCCTCATGCACTGTTTTTAAAATGTTGGGGTTTTTTTTGCCAAAATTTAGGTGACCCAGTTTTTATATACAGCACATTCACTTTTGTACAAGTCAAACATTTAATTAATGGACATTGAATAAACATTTCCAAATCAAGCCAATCCTGATAATTTCCTTACTTTTTTCCAGGTTCTGATCTTACCTGCACATTTGTAAACTTGGATTAGTTTTAACGAGGTCAATAAAAGAATCCCAGTCCAGTGAGGTAAATTAGACCAGATTCAGGACCATGAGCTCCATGGTCATTTCCAAAGCAAGACATGCTCCTGTTGCAGAGTTAAGAGTTTGTTTCAACCGGAAATAGAAGAGTGTGAAAAAAATATATCTCACTTGTGTGGCTGACTTTGCAGAAATTCTCAGGTAAGCAGGGGAAATTCCTGTTTCTTTTAGTAAGGTTATTCTGCGCCCTGAGAATGTGGGCACTCCTTTACTTTTCTTTCTCAGACAAGGAAAACCAAAGGAGCTTGATGCTCGCAGATACTTTGAATTGCTAGGACTGGCTGCATCTGAACCTGGTAGAGACAAGTGCAGAGTTAATGGGATTATTTTATTCCAGAAAAGTCTCTCTAGTGCTTTTTCTACTGATCTCACCATTGTGCTCAATCTCTGACTTCCTTTTCTTGTGGCCACTCCCTTCCTATCTCTTGAAATAAGTCTTGGAAGACTTCCAGGTTGATGGCAAGTCTCTCTCTCTTTGTCTCCTTCTCTGTCTTATGTAGATTATTATAGTACATCATCCTTCACAAATAACTTCATTTTTTGCGGGCCATTTTCTTCATGGGGCTTCAGAATTCTTCCTTGATGTGGCTTTCAGAAGTCTGTCATTGAGACAGATGCTCTGTACTTCAGTTAGAAGGATTTAAAAATATATATATATTGGAAGGGAGAAATTACTGTTTTAATCCTACACTGAAGTATATATTAGATATTGCTACCTAGTATTTTGTATTGCTGCTTCAGGTCCCAGCTGAGATTAAGACTCCGCTGTGGTAGGCATTGTACAAATATATAATAAGAGATAATCCTGGCCCCAGAGAGTTTACAATCTGCAAAGACAAAACAGACAAAGCATGGCAGAGAAACAGAATCCCAGAGAGGTGGAGTTGCTTAAGGTCACACACAGTAGGTTAGTGTTGTGGGAATGGAGCCGAGTCTCTTCAGTGCCTGGTAGAGCTAACTGAAAGATGAATGAATTATTTAATTATTTTTTTTTAGATCAACACATTAATGTTCTTCCCAGTTTCCATATTTTAAAATGGATCATTTTTCTGCTTTTTGGTGAAATTTTAAAGTAAGATTTTTACCAGAATTGTTTTTCAAGTCATTTGGGGGAAACTCAGGTTCCAATAAACCATCTAGATAAACATTAAGGCTAGGTACAGACACTCCAAAAGCCCACAGCAGAAATTATCTAAGTTGCACAGTTTTCTGTAAGAGGTGTAGTTTAGATCAGTAGCGAACAGAACACACGTTCCCCCTTTGGTGGTGGGTGGGCATGCAGGCTGCCTATCCTAGATGGGGTGCCACCATTTTTAAACCACTCTATGTGTGCTGAACTTCTGTTCTGTTATGGGTTTAGACTGGCTTCCAATCACTTATGCCAGTAAACATGACATGTCTGTGCCTGGCCTATGTGAAAACTGGTAGTAATATCACTGAAAATGCCATGAAAACAGAAGAAAGTAATTGATATCATCAACACAGGTGCAATATTGTTTTGTGGAAAAGGCTATTTTGAATTTTAAAAGAACTGAAATGCAAACAATTCAGGTGGCTCCTGAACCTAGCCTGTTACTGTATCTTGTGTACCATGCTCTGTATACCTTTTAAATAAAGTTCTCATATTTGCTCTGTTTTGGTCTTTCAACAGATAATAACAATCTATAAACCATGTATAAAGACTTCATTTAAGCCATTTAATGTATCACGTGATTTTCACTTCTATGCTGAAATTGTACTTAATAACAATCTGAGCATCCTCTCTTATGATGGATCAATAGTCATGTGAGATAGTAATAAAATAACTGTCTGAAATATCAAGCAGCATGGGTCAAATTTACCCTCAGCTAAAAGAATAATCAGGAAGGAAGTTCACTCTAGGATGCTTTGGACAATATGTATTCATATTTCTGTTCTATGGCTTTAAGGTCAATTGGATCTAAACAGATCCTTAATTTTCCTACAATCTTTTAAGAAGGGCATTGGCTAATGGGTTTTGTTTTGTTTTCAATTTCTAGTTCTTGTTCCAAATTTATCCTCAGTTTGGTTGTACTGCCAGTGGAATGCTTCTTGGTAAATTCATTGCTAAGTGTTTGCTCTTTTGCAACGGCATTTGGTAAGCACTTCCTAAGAATCCAAGGCTGCAGGGTGTAAATAAAAGCCTGTTTTCTGTTACAATAATGTTTTTGTATAATCCACTTCCTTCTGCTGAATTAAGAATGACTTTATCTGCGACCAATTCTTTGCTTTTTTAATAACTTAGAGCTGATGTAATGGTACTATCTGCAGTATAAATATTCGGGACATTGGCTTTCCTTTGCATGAGCATAATGTCTAGTCTACTAACTACATGCATTAGTGATTTGTCAAAGCTTGCCTCATTCTGATAGTCTTTTATGGTGTAATATTCTAAGGCATTGAACTTAAGCTCATTTAAATTCCTTAGTTCATTTTTGGGAAAAACTTCCACTGACTGTGTTTTTAAAATGGCACATTTCACCATCCTATCGTTGTGCATTCACTCTATTTGACCACTTTATTTGACTTGGTGACTACCTCAACAATTATATATTTCACAGCTATTCACTTGTGCACAGTTTCCTTCCATTCTAGCGTGGATAATTTATTCCACCCATTTTGTTCTCACTAATCTGATTTTACATACCCTAACAAATTTCGTCTCTTACCACAGACCAAGCATATCTTGTCTGGTATGGGACACTGCTTGCCATTGTCATGGCACCCACTACAGATCATATAGTCTCCCACTCTTAAATTTCACTGAGTCTTACTACTGCAGAATGTACTGTCACACTAATTTGTTAGGAAATCACATTTTGGGGGGAAAGATTACTTCTTTTTTCTGATGGCACATTCTTTTTTGTCTGGTAATAGGTTTATAGTTTTTTGTAACATTTCATGCCACCTCATTATTTTTGAAGGGGAGTCCCAATTTAAAACATCTTGGAAGCACTTTTGTGTTTTGTGGCCAGAAGGCTTTAGTCCTTTAATATGTTAACAAGACTGATGATACAGAAATCTACCACCAAGTGATCCACTCCTCTTTAGTGCCTGTCTCATCAGGATACATTTCCTAAATACTTTCCTGCATCAAGACATTTTGGGTTTCGTGTAGTTTTTCCTGCAGTAATGGTCTGTGTACCAAACTGATGTATCTGAATGTCCTCAGGACATTGTGGCTTTGGCATGAAGAGTTTACCACTGCCAAGTTATTCTAGGAGAGAGGCCCAGCTTCTTACACCCTTCAGTTTTACCTGCCTTGTGTCCAGCGAAAAAAAAGGGAGAACACAGAAATTAAACGTTTGTTTTCTTCTGGAGACTGCCACAGCTCTTCCTTGGGTACGACTGCAACTCTGGCCTCAACACTGAAAGAACATTTGCCATGTGTTCACTTGCTTCCGGGACACTATAGTCAGACTGTAACTAAGTACAGACATTCAAAAAGCCTGAGGTGGAAGCACTTTGATATAGCACTTTACTCAAAGCAGTCTAGATAAGTCAGAACCGAACAGACCACACGTGCTTGGTTTGGTAGGGGGTGCTCAGAGTCTGGCTGCAGTGGCTAAGGCCAGCAGGCTGGGGGGCACTCCCACATGCCTCCCAGGAAGCAGTGGGAGGATGCTGAGCCCAGCTAAGTAGCCCC
>NW_017729026.1:2695715-2702125 GCF_001723915.1 Gavialis gangeticus | reverse complement strand
CCCCCCCCAACTGGCCAGAGGGCCTCTCTCCCCAGCTCACCACCCCCTGCTAGCTGGTGCTGGGGAGTGGCGGAGATGGTGGAAAGAGCCCCTCTGCCACAAGGACCCCCTCCAGCTTGCAGGCTTGGCTCTTGGTGGGGGCTGGGCTGGGTTCACACAGCAGAGGCTCCATTTCCACCCCTCCGGCCATGGTTCCTGCTGCAGTGAAAAGTGGTGCAGCCCTGAGATACAGCTTCTAGCTTCAGCTGAGGGAATGGAGCCTCTCTACTGCACAGATTTCCTCTCCCCACCCCGCACAAAAGCTTGTGAGCACAGATCTTGGTGGGGGCTGGGCCGAGTCCATGCAGCAGAGAGGTTCTTTTCCCCCAAGCTGCAGCTAGGAGCCACAACTCGGATCTGTGCCACTTTCTGCCATACTGGGAATTGTGGTTGGGCGTGTGTGGGGGGGAGGGATTGGGGTGAAAGGGACCCCTCTGCTGCCTAGACCTGGTGCAGCCCCCACCAAGACCTGAGTCTGCAACCTGGGGTGGGAGGGTCTATGTGGCTCCTTTCCCCCACCCACTTCCCACCAGGCCATGCAAGGAGGAGACAGAGCCTTTTCTGTTTCTCCTCTGTGACAGCCCAGGGTCACATGCATATAGAAAAAAGGGCTGTGCTACTGCCAATCTGAAAACTAGGGCCTGGCGAAAAAAAAAACAACCCAAACCCAAAGTTCTTCAGGTCTGATGTCTAGTTCTGGTTCCTGCTTTGTTTTATTTTCCTTTGATTCTATGTTTATGCATGAATAAAAAAAAAGAATTGCGGAGCTCTTACTGCGTCCTGTATTCAGTATGCCTATGCAGTATTGCAGACATTCATAATGGAAGCAAGGCCAATGGTCAAACATCTCTCCTTCCTTCAATTCGTGCCACCCTGTTTTCTTCAGTGAACTAGCACAAGGACAACTGAGGTTAAAATATAGCCATGAGAAGAAAATAAAGTAGAAATAAGTTGCGTGTTTACTGGAATTAAACTGAAATTGTACTGGAGTAACAAGCAATGCTCAGAGTAATTCCAGATTTTAAACTGCATCTTGCCCAGTTGTTTCCTAGCCAAGCTTCATTATTTTTGATGAGCTCATTTAAATATTTCATTTTATTCCTCAATTTGTAGACAGCTGGAACATTACATTTAAATTCCAGCTGTTATTCTTCATGTGAATTCAGGAAAAATCCAAATCCCAGCCTATTATGTTTGTAAGCAAGAAACGCTCCTCTGCAAACTGGATAATACTCTTTCCCCCTTTTACTTAGAAAAATATACCGCATAGGAATTCAGAAACTGCCACATCAGACCAATGGTCAATCTAGTCCAGAATCCTGTTACTAACAGGGGGATAACTAACAAATACTTCAGGGGAAAATGCAAGAAATATATATCTCTCATGGTTTTCCTTTGCCACATTTTGTATTCCTTCTAAAAGCAAGTTTTAATCCTTTCTATGACTCCTGTCCTGCAGACACACAACTTTTTAATATTTCTATCATAAGCAGTCTCATTTATTTTTATGTGATTGCTCAGTGCAGTTAAACTAAGCATCTACATAAACATTTGGAAGTCAAAGCCCAACATAGCTGTAGCTTTCCTTATTATCCATGCAAATATCCAATCTTACCAAAAAAAAATACAAGTAAGCTCTTGGTCTCAATGTTAGTGGGAGTATCTCCACAAGATGCAACATTGGTGGAGCAACGAGCAATGGCGACATAGGTCATCACTACGGTGATGTAACATCAGCGGGCATGAACCGTGATGCCACCATTACTGTGCAGATGGGTCAGGAATGACCTGTGTGGCACCAAGACTGCATAGTACCCGAGGTTACTGTACCGGAGGTTACTTGCTAAAGCGAGTAGTAAATGACTGTGCAGTAACAACTGTGCAGTCAGGCATACGTGTAGACACGCCCACTGAGTAACAAGGAGTTCCACAGATTAATCAGGGGTGTACTTGGTAGCTGTGTTGGTCTGAGACAAGAAAACATACAAAAAACTAGAACTCTTGCTTCCAGAATGATACCTTTTATTAGACCAACTGGGAAATCACAAGAAAACTGTCTTTTTCTGCAAGCTTTTGGGATCAGACTAACTTCATCAGGCTCTGGGGAAAGTGTAGATGGTACAAGATGATAAAAAGTCCCCATAGGTAGGAAATAAACCTAATTTTTACACAGAGGGAGCTGAATATGGAAGGCTGTCTCTACCTGGGTCCATGAGAGTGTTTTTGTGAATTGTGCTGAGTAGCTATTTGATGTGTAGATCAGGTATAATTCCTTCCTTGGAGGTGTCAGATGGCAGGCAGGGAGGTAAAAAATCTATCTTGTTCTGCAGTGAAGTTTAAAATCCAAAATCAGCTAAAATTTGGCATCTTCCATGTTTCAGGGGTGTACTTGGTAGCTGTGTTGGTCTGAGACAAGAAGACATACAAAAAACTAGAACTCATTGTGAAAAATAAATTGATTTATCAATTTTACATCATTCTTCTTTCAGTATCATTAAATACCCTTTTTTCTTGTATGACGAAAAATTGTAAATGAATGTGCCCAACATTATTTTTCTGTGATTTTTAAATTATTTTCCATACCACCGTCACATCTGCTCTTCTTCTTCTTCTCTCTGGCTAGGTACAGACATTCAAAAACTTGAGGTGGAATCACTGAAACCTGTACAGGTTCCTATAAATGGCATAGGTTAGATCAGGAGGAAATGGAGCGGAAGTTCACCCTTTTTGCGGGTAGGGAATGTCGGGGGAAATGTAGGCTGACTGCATTGGCCAAGGCCAGCAGGTTGTGGGTCCTCAAGCATACCTCCCAGTGTGACCTGCAGCCTCACCAGGCTGCCAGAGATTGCCAAGTGCTGCTGAGTGCCCCTTGCTCGTATGGGGATTCCTGGGTGGGTTTCTGCCCACTCACCCAGGGACCCCCATGCACCCCGCAAGCTGGTACAGAAAAAGGGAGGTGGGCATGGCTGAGACCCCCTTCCCATCACCCCTGTTAGCATCAGTCTTGTGCTTACTTGGCTCTGTGAGAGCCTGGGGGAGAGGGCTGCCTGGGCACTTGGTTGGAATAGCTGAGCATGGGGTGGCTCCCTGTGAAGTGGGGCTAGCAGGGTCCTGCAAAGGTGCCTGGGATGCTGGCAGACAGTGACCTAACTTGATTTGCTAGCAGGCCCGTCAAACCTAGCCAGATTAAGTCTAATATCACATCAATCTAGGTCTATTTTAGACTGGGATCTGCCATTTTAAACCAGTCTACGTGCTCCAAACTACTGTTCTGTTATAGGTATAGAGCGGCTTCTGGCCACTTAAATGGGAAAAATGTATAATGTCTTTACCTGGCCTCTAAACTCAAAATTCCCACTGTCTTCTTGTATATGTGTCTTTATCTTTAATAATTTTTTGTTACCCCTTCTTAACCTTTCGGGAATTATTGTCACTAGAATTGAACATGGTATCTCACGTGAGAAGGTAATACTGATGTATATAACAGAGTTATAATATTTTATGGTTTATTTTCTATTTTATTCTTTGTTTATTCTAACATCACTTGTTTTGTTTAACAACAAATACCGACTGAAAAGGAAAAAAAATGCTTTTTTACCTGGCTGATCTAACAGAAGTTGTGGTAGTGAATAGAAAGACTGGCATGTTTTTCTGATGACACTCTTCTATCCCCTCCTTTTTTTGTTTTTGTCCCATACACAGTCAAGTGGTATCTGTTAGGAAAAGCAAAGGGAAAAAAAGGTCTCTAATTGTTCTTAACATTAGATTTCTCTCTTCCTGGTGAACTCAAAATTAAAGGAAACAAGCAATGTAAAAGTTTTTGTGTTTTTTTCCCCCCCGGGGCAAAAGAATCAGCTTGTCTGTCCAAATTATTCTTCTGCACTACATACTTTCTCCCATATAAAAAAATCAAACCAAAACCAAAATAAATAGCTTAGTGCACAATCAAAGATATCTTGCTCTCTTTAGTCCCTGAATTCAGAATCTGTTAACCTCATGGTATCAATTAAAGAAGTCAGAGGCATAACAACCAGGTTCTGTACTCTGGGTGGTGACAATGGCACCAGTTCTGCAGTGGTGGCAGCTGCTGTTCTTTTGCTCACCCTCAATGAGTCCACCACTCATCATGTTGATGAAAGAAGTAATACATGACTGTGTCGGCATGAAAAAGAACAGTAAAACATACTAAGTTTTTGGTGCTATCATCAGGCTCTGAAAAATCTGGAGATCTGCATTAGCAACTCAAGAAAAATAGAAATGGACTCTTTTGAAACAATAGATCGTCCAAACTTGCAATTTGTTAGTTGATTAAAATATTATTTTTTCGACTGACGGGTCATTTGTACTGGGCAGGCCTCAAAATGTTTGGAGGGAACTTTAGTTTGATTTGGACAAATAATAGCATGTTCCATACAGCCCTTTGAGCATGCAAAACTAGTCTGGCATTCTCTCCAGGGCAGGAATTTTGGTGAGACTTCTGGTACTGCCTCCTTCTGGACAGCCAGTAACTCCACAAGAACATCCTGTCTCCAAGTATCCTGGCATTTCCAGTTCTAGTTAAAACCAGGAATTTCCAAGGCAAATGAAAAGGAAGAGGAGCACATGTTATATTGCTATTGATAATTAATTTTGCCATTCCTACAGGAAAAAAAATTCAAAGCCACTGTCCCTGTTAAAGAAAGTATTCCTACTATTTCTATCACTATGAAATGAAGTTAAAGCCTTCTAATCCAAGTTGTGCAACTTGGGTCCAAGCTGCACATTTCATTCTTAACGACATATGTTACAGAAAGTGAGTAAACTTCATTTCCAGATTAGAAATCCAAAAATAGGACAAAAAACACCACTGAAACCTGCATTTGGCCCTAAGCCATGCAATAGTACATATATTCTAATACCACAGGACTAAATAATAGTTAACAAGCTCTTTTAGCCTTGCTCTTAGCAACAAGTAGTTGAGTCAGTACACACTGTTACAGACACAAGCAGGATAAGTGAACCGCTGCCTAAGTTGTCAAATGTAGAGTGTGGATTAGGTTATGGAGAAAATAAAAATATTAAATGAAGTGTCCCTGATAAATATTGACTCTCTGGCAGGTTCAAAACCCTTAATGTTAAATAAAAATATGTGGTTTCTTAGTGACACTTGACCTATGAAGTCATCTCCAATAATGTTATAATACTCTGGAACAGGAACAAAAAACAAATGAACCACTCTCACTCGGCCAAATCATTACAACAGCCTTTGACTAATTCTCTCCACATTCTCTCTCCGTGCTATTTACCACCCAGCATCTGAACTTTGTCTTCTCTGTGATATGTGCTTGTCTCTTTCCTTTTTTCAAGCTCACAGAATTGCAGTTGTCAACATATCTGGTAGTTAAGTAACTACTGCAAAAAAAACAACCAAGTAACAAAACAATATAGAAAAGAGAGGGAAAGATGAAATAATACAGTATATCACAGGAATGAAATATCCCTTTCCTTTATATTTTTAAACAACAACAAATAATCCTTTGAATACATTTTGTCTAGATTAAATTTAATGCTTTTTGTAAAACTAGCAACCTTATACTCTTATTTAGTTTGGAGCATCCTTCTTTTCATAGATTTCATACATTTGTGTCGGAAGAGACCTTAATAGATCATCAAGTCCAGCCCTGGGCAGGAAAGAGCACTGGGAACAGGTGACCCCAGCTAGGTGCTTGTCCAGACTCCTCTTAAAGACCTCCAAGGTAGGGGCGAGCACCACCTCCCTTGGAAGCCCATTCCAGATTCTGGCAGCCCTTAGTGTGAAGAAGTTCTTCCTGATGTCTAATATAAATCTGCTCTCTGTTAGTCTGTGACCATTATTTCTAGTAACTCCAAGAGGTGCCCTGGTAAACAGAGCATCTCCTATTCCTTGCTTTCTCCCCCTGATGAATTTGTAGACAGCCACTAGATTCCCTCTCAGCCTTCTCTTGCAGAGGCTGAAGAGATCCAGGGCCCTTAATCTCTCCTCACAGGACCTTACCTCCAGGCTCCTAACCATTTGAGTAGCCCTCCTCTGGACTCTCTCAAGGTTTTCCACATCTCTCTTGAACTGCAGCACCTAAAACTGAATTCAGTACTCTAGCTGCAGCCTTACCAGTGCTGCATAGAGGCAAAGTATCACCTCCCTAAACCTGTTTGTGATGCACCTGCTAATGCATGATAGAGTGCGGTTAGCTTTACTGATCACTTGGTCACATTGTCGGCTCATGTTCATCTTGGAGTCGACTATGACTCCAAGATCCCTTTCTGCGGCTGTGCTACTTAGGAAGCCATCTCCTAGTCTGTAGGTGTGTTGGTGATTCTTTCTCCCTAGGTGTAGCACTTTACACTTATCTTTG
>NW_017729026.1:2687567-2690715 GCF_001723915.1 Gavialis gangeticus | reverse complement strand
GTTAGCTTTACTGATCACTTGGTCACATTGTCGGCTCATGTTCATCTTGGAGTCGACTATGACTCCAAGATCCCTTTCTGCGGCTGTGCTACTTAGGAAGCCATCTCCTAGTCTGTAGGTGTGTTGGTGATTCTTTCTCCCTAGGTGTAGCACTTTACACTTATCTTTGTTAAACTGCATCCTATTCTGTTCTACCCACTTTTCCAACCAGTGCAAATTTGCCTGAATCTGTTCCCTGCCCACTAGTGTATTTACATTGCCCCATAATTCAGTGTGGTCCACAAATTTGAACAGAGTGCTCATCCAGATCACTGATGAAGATATTGAACAGCACCGGTCCAAGGACTGAACTTTGGGGGAACCCACTGCCCACATCTTTCCAGGTCGATATTGACCTGTCCACCACCACTCTCTGGGTATGTCCCTTAAGCCAATTCACCACCCACCTGACCCTGTAATCATCTATGTTGTAGCCATTTAGTTTACTTATGTGAATGGGATGAGACAGTGTATTGAAGGCCTTTTCTCACACATCCGCTTGGTGTAATTTCACCCTATGTATTGTTATGATATATGGTGGCACATTTATTTTGCTTGTAATGGCTTTATAATTCTAAGGTATATTCCTTTAAAATGGGAAATACTGGTAGACAAAAGTCAGACTCTCAAAATGGATATATTTTTGCAATTGTAATTGTACTTGTTGTATCTAATTTAGAGCCTGGTCCTGAAAATACTGTCAACTGCAGTTCTTACCTTAGAATGATTCTGTCATCCTAAGGTTGAGTAGCACCATAGTCTGCGAACTGTACAAATGAAACTAATAAAATACATGTGCAGGAACACCATATGTATAAGGGTACCTGGTTTCTATCTTGAATAGGGGCATAAACATCAACGTTCCTTGTTGGAGTGAATATGAGAATGGTTAATCTCTGCGTCTTTCTTTATAACAGTGTAGCTCTACTGATCTCAATGTAGCATAAAACTGAAATAATACATTCATAAATTAGGCCCCTTTTTTTAACCTCTATGGTTAAGATTATGTGTCCATGGAGAGATAAAGGGGAATAAAAACACATCTATTGCTCCCTCATGCTGGTTACTCTGACTACTAATTCTCCCTTGAGCAGATGACTTAGCAATTGGCCAGGGTCTTTTCACTGGCCAGACAGGTTGAGCTGGTGTGGAAGTTTAATATTATGTTGTATGACAGCAGGAAATTATAACCCTTTATCATCTAGGAGCACAGAAGGATCCTTGTGTGGGAGTTTTACTTCAGAGGTCCACCTGTGAAGCACAATGTCTTCCAAGACCACTCCACTTGTGCAATGCTTTAGGCTCAAGCTATCGCTAATTACAAGTAACAATGATCTAGAGCCCAGTTTTTTTTAGTTAACTAAAATTTAAGTCCTGTTACATAAAAACTATTGAACTGAGCCTGATGCTCTTTGTATACACCATGAAACTTATGGTGACAAATGTAATATCAAAGTTTTGATTCTTTGCATGGTAAGGTTTAATTCTATGCATCCTAATTTTTAGTTCAGTGATTCTTAACCAGGATACTGCAGTGCCTGGATATCCTTTCATGGGTGTCATGCAATGTTAGCATTGTTAGATATGCAAACATGAGTCCCAAGATAAACCCAACAATTTCAAATAAGAATCCATAGCATTAAAGAAATCCTGACCTGTTGTGGACTTTCTGAGTTCTTTGCAATAGAAAAATATTTGTATTATTTTTCCATAATCAAAAAATGAGTCTAAACTAAGAGCTGGTATTTTCCAAGGGGTACCTTTAGTCTAACGAGAAATGCCTTGAGTCTGTAAAGGTTGGGAACGACTGTTTTAACTACTCTATAAAAGTGAACTGGCCACAAATGACTATCATAATGACAGTAACAAAAATCAAATAAATAATACAAGTTAAACATGAATAATAGAAACCAAAACAATGTATTGCTGAAAAGAAATGGCTAAGAAAACAAAATCATGAGGACAGGAACAAAGCATCAATTTGAGGGGAATATGGTGACTTTCAAATTTTTTGTTGTTGTGAACTGAGGATTTTCCATAATGAATCACATAAAGCAGATTAAATGTGATATTATATGCAAATTAAGCAGAGCATTAAAAAGTAAATGGACTATAAGAGGGACATTCTTGACTCCAATTATTTATTTTAAATAAATAATTTATTTTAAATAGGCCAGTTGTTCAGAACTAGTCTTTTTTGGATTAGTTGCACTTGTTCTTTTTTCCTCCTATCATTTGAAAGACTTTAGAGATTAAAGTGCTGGATGCCATATAAGGTTATTGATAGACCACTACTGTTTGTTTCTTGAATCATCCAAAAATGGTCCTATGAAGCACAGATGAAACTGACGTTTCTAACCCAAATGACAAATAAATACTTTTACAGAAAGATATACAACTTAGCAATGCAATAATGGGTCATATTTTCCCAGGCCTTGATGACAAGTAATCATGCTTGAAAAAATGAATCAGAAACTTACTGCCATTACTAGTCAGGTAGATTAATGCAGGCAATATGGTAGAACTGTTTAGGAAAGATCTGAAGGTATTATTTAGTGGATGTTCATCATATTAATTACGTGTATACATGTACATTCCTGAATACAATCCACTGAAAAGGAAGCCATTGTTGTAATATGTACTATATTAATGTCACTGACATGTAAATTCTGCTTTCACTGAAGTAGTCAGCAGTGTGTGTTGGGAAAGGGGACAGGAAAGGAAGGCAATAATACTTTCCTTTATAAAATGTACAACTCATGGTCATTCCGTTTCTGGTTTCCAAGTGCTAGTACATGTAGAAGTGCAGTGGGATCCAGTCATCACCTCAGTTTTGCCTGGTCACACCCTTTATCTGTCAGGCATCACCAACCATGTTAGCTATTCTTTCTCTAGTAAGAGCAGGCATTGAGCTGTATCTTGTGTGGTTACAGAAAAAAGGGGAATGGGCTCCCAGCACAGGGGCCAACTTAACTTAGCACTAAAGGTATGCAAGCCCATACTTAATTAAAAAAAGAAGTCTGAAACTATCAGGCCCTTCCTGCTATTTTGAATAGTCAGAATCTTAAAAAAAAACAAAAAAAAAAACTAGGGAAAAAAATAAATTACA
>NW_017729026.1:2684179-2687107 GCF_001723915.1 Gavialis gangeticus | reverse complement strand
TACAGAGGCCTCCAGTCAAGATCAGATCACCATTATACTAGCCAACAAACAGAAAAGCAGTGAGATATAGTCTCCATCACATGAAAATATTCAATGTTAACCATAGAATCATAAAATCTGAGGTTTGGCAAGGACCTCAAGAATCAGACAATCCAAAACACTGCACAAATGCAGGTTGCACTATTCTGACATCATCCCTATCAAATGCTTCTCTGACCTCTTGAAAGCTTGAAAGAAGCCAATGAAAGAAGAGCCTGTCCAGCAGAGGTGGGCAAAATACGGCCCACAAATCTGGCTCTCCAACTGATTGGATCCAGCCCACAGGTGGGTGCCTGCCTATTGACTGGATCTGGCCCATGATGCTCTGCCTGGGGTTGATCCCCACCTGCTTCCACCTGGAGCAGCCCATGCTTTGCCTGCTGATGGCCCCCGTCACACACATATCGCCCCCCACACACTCACTCTGCATGCCCACTCCCCCACATGCACACACCTAGACACACCTCACCCACCTTACATACTCTCCTCACATGCAACATACAAAAGTAAGACTTTATTTTGAGCTATTATGCAATCGCCTCTGTATACACTACTCATAAAAGCATAAATCAGGGCAAAAATTATTTTTGAAATAAAATTAAAATGTTATAATTTCATAGTTAGTTTCATAGTTAGTAGGGTCGGAAGGGACCTGAGCAGATCATCAAATCCGACCCCCTGCCATGGCAGGAAAAAGTACTGGGGTCAAGCCAGTTTGTTTTTTAGTAAACAACTTACTTTTTATTTATAATTTGTTAAAATGATATCTTTTGAAAGATTTTGTATGTGCATCCCTCAACAGCTCACCAAAACTCATTAAGTGGCTTACCAGCCAAAATAGTTGTCCATCTATGCTCTACAGCAATGGTGGCCAGCCTGGACTTTATGGGACCCAAATGGCATGGGCAGCCTCTGTGTGGCACGTGGTAGGTCAGAAAGGAAGCAGGGAACACAGAGATAGGTAAGGCAGGGAGCAGAAAGTAGATCAACAGATAGATAGGGCATGGCAAGGTAATCAGAGTGGCACTCAGGGAGGGTCCAGGGTTTACCACTTTGTGGCATGCCTACAAAAAATGTTGGCTTCCACTGCTCTACAGCTTCCCTACTTAGCTTGTTCCACTCTCTTACTATCATACTTGTTCTGATAGTATGGAAATGTTTCTGCTTTGCCATCTAAATCTGCTTTGCTGCTGTTTAAATCCATTGCATCATATCGTGCCCCCAAGAACAAGCCAAAAGTTGTTCTCCCTGTTCTTTATGGCAGACTTTAAACATTTGAAAACTGCTACCGTGTCTCCCCTTTTTTTTTTTTCTCCAAACTAAATATACCTAGCTCTTTCACCCTTTCCTCTAATGCCTTACATTCTCTTTTATCATCTTTGTTGCTCCTCTCTGGATTCTCTCCAGTTTTTCTATATTTTTTCTTAAAATGAAGAGCTCAGAACTGCATACAGTGTTCTGGCTGAGACCTAACCAGCATTGAGGAGACTATCACCTACCATGTCTATCACTTTACATACAATATTCTTCTTAATGCATCTCAAAATTGTATGTATTTTGTTTTGTTTTGTTTGGTGGGGGAGGGATTGTGACTGCATCACACTACTGACTCATACTGATTCTGTGATTTCCCAAAACCTCCATATCCTTCTTAACAATACTGTGGCCTAGTCAGTTATTTCCCATTCTGCATTTGTGAATTTGGTTTTTCTTCTTTAGATACAGAATCTTACATTTTTCTTTACACATAGCCCACTTCTTCCATTTCTTAAGATCTTCCTAATTGATTGTAATCCTCCTAGGTTTATGTCTTCCGCAAACTGACCAAGAAGCCATTTCTGGCAGCCAAGTCATTAATAAAACTGCTAAGCAGCACTGGACCTAGAACAGATCTCTGCAATCCCACTTGAAACCTCCTGCTATTCTGCCATTAATCCATGTCTAGTTACTCATTGCTTGTGGTTATTCAGCCAATTACGTATCCGCCCAACAGTAATAAAATCTACCCCACATTTCCCCAGTTTATTTATGAGAACATCATGTGGGACTACATCAGGAGCCTTATTAAAGTCCAGATATTTTATGTCCACCAGTGTCTCTTCACCCACCAAACCAGGAACCCTAGCAAAGAAGGATACCAAATTGATTTGATAGAATTTGTTCTTAAAAAATCCATGGTCACTGCTAGAGAAATCCAGATAAATTCTTTCAACTCTTTTAGTTTACCTACCTACAGTAGTTTATAAGGGAGCAATACATAAAGTATCACATTGAACAATGAAAATCCAGATCATGGAAAGAACAGAGACTTCTGGGACATGAAAGTGAAACAGATTCTTCCTCATTCCATGGAACTACAGAGTTTAAGGCTCGTTCTGAAAGCAACCATCTTGCAGAGTTACTATAATTGTCAGAAGAATCTGGTCCATCCGGCTAAACATACTGACTGCAGAGTCATCTTCCTGGCAAGTCAGCATGGATAAAGAATTCAGCTACCTCATGATGCTCCTGTCACACAACAATGGAGCTCTCTCAAAAATCTGTTTGGCAGAGTTTCAGCACAAGAAATACTTGAGTGAAAGGCCCTGGATGCATCAAGACATTTAAAGAATTCCCAAGTTGTACGTATCGAACAAATATGATAACTAATGATGGGAATTGTCAGGAAACGTGGCATTTTGAGAACAGCTTGTTACCCTTTCTGACCTGAACAGCTAGCCAATAGTTTGGTCTTGTGGATTGTTCCTGTCAGGAGGAGTAATTGATGCCACAGTCAGGTATTCTCCTATTGCACTCCTATTTATTAACAAAGAAAGAACAGAAAATGTCTATTCCTTTGATTGTAGTAGGAATCAAGCAACCAGAGGTGATTTCCTTGCTCACAGGTCC
>NW_017729026.1:2675531-2679179 GCF_001723915.1 Gavialis gangeticus | reverse complement strand
TATCGAACAAATATGATAACTAATGATGGGAATTGTCAGGAAACGTGGCATTTTGAGAACAGCTTGTTACCCTTTCTGACCTGAACAGTTAGCCAATAGTTTGGTCTTGTGGATTGTTCCTGTCAGGAGGAGTAATTGATGCCACAGTCAGGTATTCTCCTATTGCACTCCTATTTATTAACAAAGAAAGAACAGAAAATGTCTATTCCTTTGATTGTAGTAGGAATCAAGCAACCAGAGGTGATTTCCTTGCTCACAAGTCCAGACCTGTTCCTGTCAGCGCTCTGCCCCAAAGCACATCCTCTCTCCTCATGTTTTTCTTCCCATACCACCTTAGTGCTTCTGAGACACTTCCTACATCCAACAACATTTGACAAAACCCTGCCACTCACATAGCTCAGTCTACTTAGAGGTCTTCCATGGCTGTGTCCACATATGGTATGGATGTTTGGTTCCTTGGGGACAACTAGCGGTGGCACACCTTGTGGCACCGCTAGTTGTCCCCAGGGAATGCCCATGGCACGAGCCCTCTGGTGCATGGCAAGTTACCCTGGGGGTGGTATGGGAGGCAGCCTTACCTGGGGTCCTGGGAGCTTCCCAGACCTACAGCAGCAGTAATTCTGCCATTAAGAGCCTGACTGGCAGCCACAGCATGGCTCCAGGTGGCCCAGCTCCGCTTTTGAGTGGTGTTCACTGCCCATTCATGCGCGGGTGCGCTTTTTTTCTCTACAGGTTTTTTTGACCCCTGGATATCCAGAGGTCAAGAAGCCTCTCCATGCTGTTCCCTTACAGTGTGGAGAACAACTGAACATGTGGTATGTGGCAGTGCAGATATGTCTGCGGCATACCGCACAGCGATCCTCGTTTGGATAATGTTTTGGGTGCCCTCCTAGCTTGTTTTAGCTGTTTTAACAGCAAAAAAGGAGATTAAATGCTTTAAATATGGGTAATGAATAAAGGGCAGTTGTCACACCCAGAAGTTTACATTGTAGTGTACTTGTAAGGAGCTCTCTGTGTTGCAGGACTCTGCAGTAGCTGCTGCTTCAGTCACTACATGTATTGCATTGTGATCAATCACAGAGGCACCTTTCTTTGCCTCTTTGTATATGCTCCTCCATACACAGGGGAAGACGCATCTTATACGTGTCTATGCATCTGTCAATCTAAATGCTCATATGGCAACCAATGTTGTATCTCAGCACTTGTCAAATAATTAAGAAGTAACAACAATTGAAAAAATCCCTTTCTTGGGCCCAGTGACTGAAGTCCTTGAAGCACTGCCAGTTTTTGCTGGTAGTTGCAGCTTCTTAATTTTAGGGATGGCTTTACACCATCCTCCTCATTGCGCAGAACAGCCTCAGACTCTTCTGCATAATGCCAGGGACCCCTGTGGGGCTGTCCACCAGTTAGGAATACCCAGAGTTCAGTGTAATTCCAGGATCTTGCTATCGTGTTTCTAACATGTCCTGAATATTAATTGCTGTTGGAGGAACCAGATATGGAGACTACAAACTATAAGAGTCTCCTGCTAGACACAGATGGACACCTGGCTGAAAAGGGAAGAGAGCATATTAAAGAACTTGGCCCTAAGTTTGTTGTATGTATATCAAATTGCCTTGCTCTCTATACCTTTCTGCCTAGTAAAGTGGTTCTCAAACCCTTTAGACTCCAGGCACCCTCAGAAAATACCAGATTTAATTTCCATTCATTTTTGTTGATCGAAAAATGATAGAGAAATTCTATTGAAAATAACTCAGAAAAATCACAGGTCAGAATGTTTTTTGAAACTATGGATTCCTATTAGAAATGGATTTATTTTATGAATCATGTTAGCTAACAGTGTGGTTCCCTTGAAAATATCTCAAGGTGCCCCAGGGTACCAAGACATACTAATTGAGGATCACTGCCCTAGTTAATCTCATTTGGTGGTATTTTGAGCAAGTTTCCCACTATTTAAATCTTCCTAATTTCCTTTGTAATAGCCACACCTTTAATATCTTCACCTGTATAAAAGTGAACCAATTTATTTAATGAACACTTAATGCACATATGTTTCCTGGCATCAAAGGTATAGCTAGCTGGATTGGGACTGGGGTGATGAGTTTATCTATTTGTTTACAGTGGCTTTGCGTGTCATTCCTTTTAAACATATAATATTGAGTAATGAGGTTGGTACCATCTAGAGACAAGAGACACCTTTTGCTCAGGACATAAAGAATTCAGCTACCTCATGATGTTCAACATGCAATAAAACACATGAAGATTTTTCATTGACCCTTTTCCCTCTTTAATACCTTACGACCATGTGTGAGCAATTTTTTCAGAGTTAATTATTTATTTGTTCAATTTTACCCTATTTTCTATTCATCCATTGCCTGAAATACGCTTCATTTTTTTACCAAAACAACTTACTAATTGTTTAAAATAATGTGATCAAAATAGTAAAGTTTGGACTTTTTGCAGAAATCCTCACTTGCACTCTTGCTTTGAACATTTGCTGTTCATAACTGAATGCTCACACTGTATGGTTGTTCATCTAAATCATGTGGTATTGGCTCTGTTATCTCATTGAATGAGTCAAGTCGGACAGTTAAAATTGATCCCAAAATGGCAACCTGGGCCTTTGCATGAAAATACATTTGCACAAGAGTTTCATTTTCTGTGACAGTACAGTTATGACATTTATGCCCACTATGGATTTGTTCCAGCAGAGCAATCCTAAATTATATAAATGCAATGATCGGTACATATCATCATCAAGAAAAAAGTGGTGAGCGAGAAATTTGACTGCAACCCTTCAACTGGATGATAAGGTTGGCAAGGTAAAGTCTGGTTCTCCCTGGCTAAGTACAGACAGTCAAAAAGCCTGAAGTTGAATCAATTCAGTCTTTGCAGGTAGTCTAAGCTGTGTAGATTAAATGAATAAGCAAGTGAACAGACATTCACTTTTGATTCCAGAAATGCAAACATCTTCCTGCAGTGGCTCAGGCCAGCAACTGGGATGCACTAGAGCATGCCTCCCTGCTCAGCTGGAGCAGACAACTTGGGCCAAGGCTAGCCCATCCACCCTGTGAGGAGGAGTTTGTGGGGCCGGCGCAAAGCATTCTGGGATGCTGGATGATTGACAGTTAACTTTAATCCGGAGGGAATCTGGAACAGGAGTTCAATAAACTGATTTAACCTAAATCAGTTAAGTCTGATACTACATCCACTTGGGTTTATCTTAAACCAGTTTTGACTATATTGAAAGCAGTTTATGTGCCCTGAGCTTCTGTTGTGTTACAGATATGAACCAGTTTCTGATCACTTATACCGGTTTATGCGTAATTTCTGTCCCTAGCCCCTGTTACAGCACAATAAGGCCCACATCCCAACTGGAGTCTCTGGCAGGTGCTGAATTACACATCATAGCTAGCAATAACAGTAGGACAGGGAATGCAGGGGAATTTGATCTTGCACTAGTGAATGTTGCTTTATGGCTGCCAAGTTACTTTTGCTAAACAATACAGCAAATATAAAATCAAACTGTTGGGGAATGAGAGGAGTGCCTTCCTTCCATGGCATACTTCCTTTCATATACTGGATACATATTCTCTGTGATGGTTTTACAGGAGGAAGTGAAAAGGAAATAATATTAAGATGAATACA
>NW_017729026.1:2553343-2560154 GCF_001723915.1 Gavialis gangeticus | reverse complement strand
TCCCCGCGCGGGGCTGGGGGCGCAGCAGCTCCGGCACCTGCCGGGGCCGGGCGGGGCACTGGGGCAGGGCCGGCCCCTCGGGGAGGAGAAAGCAAGACACCCCCGGCCGCGGGAGGCGCTGGGGCGAAGACGGAGCGGGGCTGTGAGGGGCAGGGGGAGCCCTCGGGAAGGCTGACGGGTGTTTGCCCCGGGACTGAAGGCGGCGTCTCAAGCCTCGGCTCAAGGCAGCCCTCGGACACGCCCGGCCCCGCTCCCCCCATGCACTGCAGGCACCGCTCCTCAGCCCCGGGGCACCCCCTGCCCCAGACACTCAAGGCACTGCTCCTTAGAAATAAGGCAGCTCCCTCTAGACTCAAGGCACCCACTCCTTAGACTCAAGGCAGTCCTCCATAGACTCAAGGCACGCCTCCTTAAAAACAGGGCACCCTGCCTGAAATGCGAGGCAGTGGCACCCCTCCTTAGACTCAAGGCACTCCTTAGAAACAAGGCACCCACGCTATAGATGCAAGGCCTGCCTCCATAGGCTCAAGACACCCCTGCAGAGACTCATGGCACCCCTCCACAGACTCAAGGAAGTCCTCCTTAGAAACAACACACCCCTGCCTTAAATGCGAGGCAGTGGCACCCCTCTTTAGACTCAAGGTACCCCCCAGAGACTCAAGGCACTCCTGAAAAACAAGGCATCCCTCTTTACATAGGCGACTGGTAGGGAGTGCATGTGCCCCCTGCCCTGAAGGGGCCAGTGCCCCCCGACAGCTGACACTGATGCTGTCGGTAGGGCTGGTGCCCCACCCCCATGCCCCTAACAGGGCCACCACCATCAGCAGCTTCTGCAGGAGCCCCCAACCCCAGATTCAGGAGGCACCAGTCACTCATGCCTCTTTAGACAAAAGGCACTCACTCCTTAGATGCAAGGCACCCCTCCCCCCCACAGACTCAAGGCATATCTCCTTAGATGCAAGGCACCCTTTTGTAGACCCAAGGTACCCGTCCTTACACTCAAGGCACTTCTTGGATGCAAAGCAGCCCTCCATATACTACAGGCACCCCTTGGAAAATGCCAGCTCCTATTTTTTCACTGATTTTTTTATTGCAGAAAAAATAATACTGCAATTCTTTTGTTGCGAAATAACATCCCCCCCAAAACAAACAAACAAAACAAAACAAAATCCCACCAAAACTCAGAAAGACAACACTGGTAGTAAAGTAACAATGGTAGTGAAGCCACAGTACCACAATTCTCAGGGCAGGCCAGACCCCACCCACCATATACTCCAAGTTCTGGTCTGGCTTGTACACCCTATGCTGAAGCCCTTTTCCAAATAAAAAAGTCCCTGTGCTGAGAGGTAGGAATACTGACATGCAAAGAGGTGTAAATATCATTATTATATTCTATTATTGATTAATTTTAAGGCTACAGTATCTCTGGACTTCCGATGATAAAATGAGAAATCACCTTGTCACCCAAATTTAACTCAATCTCATGGCAATTCTAAGCCATGTGGTTCCTGTGAACCCAGTGGTTCCCAACCTTTTTAGACTCATGACACCCCACCTTAGACTCAAGGCACCCCTTGGAAATGCCAGCTCTTTAACTTTTGCCCACGTTTTTGATGACATGACCACAGAAAAATAGCAGAGCAATTCTTCTGTTGCAAAAAACTCAGAAAACCCACAACAAGTCAGAATGTTTTGAACACTGTGAATTTCCTATTTGAAATCTCTGAGTTTTTATCTTGTGAATTGTGTTTGCACACCTAACAGCATTAAACATTGTGGGTACTTATACATGAGTGTGGAGGTTGCTCCCACGTGCTGGAATTCCAGCGTGTTGGATTAATCAAGTATGCTGGAGCATAGTCATTGTTGCGCTCTAGCAGCCTGCTGCATCTCATGTATCAGTGCCCTGGCGTTTAAAAATGGTGGCAGGGTCTTACAAGCTTTAGTTCAAGCGCTCCCACCACCATTTTTAAGCACAGGGACATCGATACATGAGATGTGGCAGTGCTTTAATTAGAGTGGCTCTCAGATCTGCTCTAATTAAAGCACCCCGCTACCCCCAGAGCACGTATAAAAGTGCACTGTGTGGCACCCTGAGGGATCCTTGAAAGGATTTCAAGGTGCCTTTGGATGCTGTAGCACCCTGATTGAGAATCACTGGCTTAAGACTTCAACATTTTGTTTTCAAAAAGCCGCTTATAAAGTATTTCAGCAGGGCAAGTCCCTGTCCCAGAGCAACTCATCTTCACCACTCTCCATCTCAGAGAGAGAAGGCAGAAGGTGTTTTCTTAGGGTTTCCAGCAGGTTCACCAAACAGGGCAGCTGTTCTGAAGTGGAAACCCCAGGAGCCTTCAAAGAGCATTGCCTCCAGGCTCTCTCCCATTTTCTTATTTTTGCTTTTTAAAATGCTTGCTTTTAGAACATATCCATCACAGGTCTGGTGTGTTAATTCATCTGGAAATCAATTATCATGACCATGCAAAGATGTACTCAGAGAAGAGACGAAGGGACTTCTTAGAAGTGGAGACCAGTCATTTTGGGTAGGGGAGGGGAAGAAAAGAATGATCCCACCAGAATTGGCACACGAATTCAGGATGGAACAATTAAGTGTATTTATTGTTTCTCAGCCCCTGTTGTTCACTGTTTTCTTCCTTTCCTCCTTAGCAATCTTCTCAATCCACTTTTACAAATGCATGTTACATATTTATGCAACCAAAAGGAAAAGGGGAAATAAATAGAATCAAAACCAGAAATTTTACCACAGTGCACTGAAACTCCATGGTGTCTATTAGGAAGTTAAATCTATTATTCTCAACTTCAAGCAGAAAGAACTGTTAGAAGGATGATGGCCAGAAGTATAGTGCACTGAAGAAAAAAAGTTACAGTCTACATTTATAGTCACAATTACTTTGTGTCTGAGTACTTTACAAGTAAATTAAGAGATGTCTCATTATCATTATTTTACAGAGCAGGGATCAGAGACGGCGGGCACATCTATACAAGATCCTTTACTCAAGATTAGAGCAAATTACTGCACAGTAAGCATTACCATCTACAAGTGCAGATGGTTATTGCGCAGTAATTTGCTCTAATCATGAATAAATTTTCTCTGCCTAAATTCAAGTAGCAAATTTACTTAAGAATAATTACTTCACAGTATGGCACATGCAGATGGCCAACCAGGAGCAAATGTGCTTCTGGTCAGCAAGGCAACAGAGATTGCTCCCTGCCTCCAAGAGCTGCCTTCTCCAATGGGGGGACTCTGCCACTGAAGCCTGGGTGGGGGCAATGTCCCCTTGCCCCAACAGGAGGGAGCTCCCAGCCGTGGCTTTGTGATCATGATTTGGGAGTGGAGTCTGAGACATTCTCATCTTCCACCCCCTGCTTTGTGTTTATGGAGCCTGGCATGGAAGATTTTTTATCTTCCAGCCCTGGCTCCATGAACGCAGAGTGGGGCGTTGGAGATTCTTATTTGACGTGGATCTGGGGCTGCAGGGTAAGAATCTCCCAGCCCCAGCTCCACAGTCTCAATGCTGGGGCTGGTAGATAAGAATCTCTCAGCCTCCACTCTGCAATCGTGGAGTGGAGGCTGGGAGCTCCCTGCTGCCAGGGCAGGGGGACATGGCAGACTTCGTGCCATCATGGCCCATGAGCAGGAGGCTGATCACTACTACAGTCAGGCTCTTCTCCTGAAGAATGAAGAAGAGAAGAAGATAGAGGAGAACAGTGGCCAACAAGAAGGATGGCTGAAAAGACCTACACGGAGCTAAATGGAAGACAGTCATCTCAGGCTCCAGGACATGCAGAGCTAGGGCTGCCCCTCCCCTAGCACTGCACAACAGGTATGCTCCCCTCACCTTGCACAAGGAGACTCTGATGGAGACACCAGGGGAGGAGCTGGGTAGTCAGTGAAGGTCTCCTACCCAAGAGGAGATGCAGGGTGGTGGAGAACGCCCTCCTGCGGGGCACCGAGGGATCCATGTGCTGTCCGGACCTCCTAGCCCGTGAGGTCTGCTGCCTCCCTGGGGCCTAAATCCGGGATGTTATGGAGAGGATCCCTAGGTTCATCCGGCCATCAGACCACTACCCCAGACTCCTCATCCACATGGGCACGAATGACATGGCCAGGAGTAATTTGAACTGGGTCATAAGTGACTACAAGGCTCTGGGGGCTGGGCTCAAGGGGCTGGCAGCACAGATAGTCTTTTACTCTGTGCTCCCAGATGCGGGCCATGGACCCAGGAGGGAAGAATATGTCAAAGAAGTGAACCAATGACTCCAGCGGTGGTGCTACCGGGAGGATTTTGGTTTCTTTGACCACAGCACACACTTCAGGGAGAGAGGACTCCTGGGAAGGGATGACATCCACCTCACGCATAGCGGTTAATCTCTGTTCTTGGCTAGGATGGCCGATCTTCTAGATAGGTCTTTAAACTAAGATTGCCAGGGGATGGGGAAACACTAACTGAGCATGCCTGGGGACAAGCACACAAGAAAGCTCCAAAGTTGGGGACAATAGGAAAGCCACTTCTTTGAGAGCTGAGGGAATGGTTCTCCCTCAATGTGTCAGGAAATCAAGCATACCAATTGGAGGACTCAGGTGCCTGTACACTAATGCCGGGAGCATGGGGAACAAACAGAAGGCTGGTCCTCCTACTCTCCAGTGGGCAATATGATCTAACAGTGATTACGGAGACCTGCTGGGACTCTTCACATTATTGGAACATAGCCATAGAGGGTTACACCCTGCACAGAAGGGACCAAGTAGGGAAGAAAGGTGGTGTAGCTCTCTATGTAAGGGAGCAGTACACCTCCTTGGAGGCTGACATCAGCTCTGAAGAAGAGCAGCTTGAAACCCTGTGAGTCAAGCTATGGTGGGGGAGGAGTGCAGTGAGAGAGACCTAACTGTAGGTGTATACTACAGACCACCAAACCAGGGCAGGAGCTCGATCTGGAGTTCTCTCCAGAACTTGCAGAGGCTGTGTGTATGGGACATGGTTGTCATGGGTGATTTCAATTACCCAGATATTTTGGGGGGGGCTAAGTCGGATCAGCCGGGTTGCTTCATGACCTGTATCAAAGAGCTCTACCTGACTCAGGAAGTGCATGGGCCAACCAGAGGGAATGCTCTCTTAGATTTGGTCTTGGCAAAAGGAGACTATCTGGTGAGTGAGTTCAATATAGAGGGTAGCCTGGGCAACAGCAACCATGAAACCATCACATTCACTGTCTGTCACAAGACAGGCAAATCAGCTATCAGAGTTGGAGTTCTGGACTTCAAAAAAGCAAATTTCAACAGGCTCAGGGCAATAGTAGGGGAAGCCTTGCGGGACCAGGGACTGAAGGTGAAAGGAGTGCATGAAGAGTGGTTGTTCCTCAAGGACATGATTCTTGAAGCACAAAAGAGGTCCATTCCCATGCAGAAGAAAGGTAGCAGAAGGGCCGGTAAGCCCTCTTGGCATAATAGGGATATGGTCCTCTTGAAAAAGAAGAAAGAGGCATACAAACAATGGAAGCTTGGGACAGTCCCCAAGGAGGACTATACAAGAATGGCCTGCACCTGTGGGGAGCAGATTAGAAAGGCTAAGGCAACAACTAAATTTAAACTAGCAACAGAAATCCAGGATAATAATAAGTCCTTCTTTAGGTTATAATCCAGGCGGTACTCCAAGAGGTACCCCCTCTCCAATTGATGGAATCAGAGCAGGTGCACAAGTGCTGTGGGAGGTGTAGGGACTCTCCTTCCCCTATAGAGCAGAGCCAGACCACCAATGGGGACTTAACCATATACTTTTTAATGAGAAAATAGTACTGGGAACATAACATGTATAAATCAAGGGGTATAGGGGACACTACAGTGCCGCAAGGGGGCAGGATTCAATAAAGGTTAGGCACTTACAATCATACACATATTCATCCAATTAACAAAATATAAAACACAAACAGCAGAACAATACTGGTTGGCGAAATATAAAATGCACAAAATACAAAATGTCAAATAACAAGAAATATAGGGCCTCGGTACCTGGAGCAGGGAAAGAGGGAAAACACAATGATCCCCTTCCACTGCAACAAGAACTTCTCACTGTCAGTTCACTCCACAGTTGGGACTTGAACCCAGGTCCCTCATATAGTAGGCAGAAACACTACCACACAGCCACCAGTACTGGGATTATGTTAAGCTGCTAGGGGTTTTGACCTTTCAAGATCCCCTGCCTCACATCAAACTTTCTGGCCTCTTGCTGGAGGAGCTGGAAGCAGAGCTGAGAATCTCTCAGGTTGCTGCTCAGCTTCTTGCTAGAGCTGGGGAGCCTCTCCTGCTGGCTGCAGCCTCTCGTAAGAGATCCTGGAGCCCAGCGGAGAGCTTCTCCTGCCAGCCACACGCTGTGCTGCTGAGGGTCCAACTGCTGCCTGCAAGTCCCACTCCTTCAGGTTCTTCTGGGGCAACTGCTCCTGCCCTGCTGGCTCAGCTCTTGCCAGCTCTTTGAAACTCCTTCCTTGTGGTCCCTCTCTGGTCTCCCCTGAGTCAGCTGTGGTGCCACTTTAATCCCCCTCCAGGTGACCCAAGGGGCCAATCAGGGAACATGGAAGGTGAGTCTCTGAGGCCTGATTGGTGAGGAAAGGGAATCCCAAACCCTCCAATCATCTTTTGCACTATGAAACCCCTTGGGCCAAATCATTACCAGCTAGCCCGTCACAAGGTATACAGGAGCAGGATGAAAACAAATGGAAACATGGGGCCATTGCTTAACTCAGGACAGCTGGTTACCCACACCAGGAGAAAACTGAACACCTGAATGACTACTTTGCT